>NC_140973.1:10528415-10780915 GCF_056783735.1 Eptatretus burgeri | reverse complement strand
AATCGAAACGGAAGTTTTAAAAGCGCTAAGAAGGTGATTTGTGTTCTCGTGTTCAATTATATAATTCAATTGAAATAAAATAAAGATTTTAAAGGTGTAGAAAAAAAATAATTCACAAGTTGACCGTCATTGATGCACAGTCTTTCCACCACCTTATTTAACAAGTTGCATTAGTTTTTGGAGCCTGTTGTTTGTGTCCTTTATAACATCCTTAAAAACAGTAAGTTCCTGTTTGGAACGATTTTCAGTTTTGTTTCACTGCCAGGCAGGCAGGTAGAGTAAAGAAATTATCTCCCTCTTCTCTGTGCACCTACGATCGGTACAAATTCAAACCAAGGTTTCGTGTTCAAAATACAACATTCAATTGAAATTGAGTAGTTCCTCGATCATAAATTGACACTTGTAGACAGACAGACAGACAGACAGACAGACAGACAAAGTGAATCAATTGCTTAACTCCCTTTTCACTTCGCATGTGCGGGGTAAAAGAAAAACCTTGCAGTCGAGAAGATCCATATTCAAAACCGAAGGCACCACCACCAACTCTTGCAGTTTGTGCGTGCCTTCAGTGGAGCTGCCATGCTGGTAAGGCTCAGGTCCAACTTGCTCTTACATCCGGAATTGTGCAGGTGTCGTGCACCAGGTAGTATACTGCACCCTGGAACGTAGGAGAGACATCGCATGACCATGATGCAAAATTTATGAGATCTAAGGTCATTTGCAGTGGGGTTGTGTTGTCACCTCGTGTAAATAGCACTGTGGATTGTTTGATTAATGGATGAAATAATCTATATATCCACTGTAAAAAATTTTTTAAATCTACTGAAGTTCCAAATTTACACATCATTCTTTGCCAACGATGACGTTTTGATGAAGATGCGAAGGACGGTGGGATGAAGTCGAGACGAAAGTTGCACTTGTGCCATGAACAGGTGACATTAGCACTACCTGCTGAAGAAGGGACAAGCATTCTGCAAAGCATACTGTATAATGTACGTAATTTATTCTAATGCCATTTTAAGCGTTGCGATCATTAAATATAACGAGGAATTGGGCGTTCGGTGCTCAGGTAACACACTAATGACTGCAGGACCTGTGGGGAGAAAGGTTATAACAAGTAAATCAGGAAAATAGCTGTGAACCTCCCCCTCCATCAGAAGGGAATGTGCGACATCTTCCATTGCACCAATTCCTTGATTTAAATCTTAATAAGACGAGCTTGATCTCACTTTTCCTGCACATCTGTCCAAAGGTGGAAAGTTGTCATCATGACACAAGGTGTTGATATGAACACTTCATGACGCAAGGTGTTTCAAAGGATTGTGGGATGCATTTTAAAGATGCGTTGCATGGGCTTGTGGAGAAGCTTAACAACACATGATGGAGATTATGATTTCGTATGCAGACTGTGGATGCTGGTTGCATCATTGCTGGGAGTGCGGATGTGCCAATAATGCAGTACCCCCATTACCAGTAAGCTGGCACTGATTTTGTAAACCTCGGACGGATGACAGGCTGAATCAACCCACCTGTTGCTATTTAACAGCACGACAGAGGCTCAAACTCAAGACCCTAAGATCTTACGACAGCCACTTTAACCGTTAAGCCAATATCAGGCTTCGATGGAGATAGCTCATTGCCATTCCATTGCTTTTTTTTTTTTTTTTTTTTCTCTCTCTTTCTCTCTCTCTCTCTCTCTCTCTCTCTCTCTCTCTCTCTCTCTCTCTCTCTCTCTCTCTCTCTCTCTCTCTCTCTCTCTCTCTCTCTCTCTCTCTCTCTCTCTCTCTCTCTCTCTCTCTCTCTCTCTCTCTCTCTCTCTCTCTCTCTCTCTCTCTCTCTCTCTCTCTCTCTCTCTCTCTCTCTCTCTCTCTCTCTCTCTCTCTCTCTCTCTCTCTCTCTCTCTCTCTCTCTCTCTCTCTCTCTCTCTCTCTCTCTCTCTCTCTCTCTCTCTCTCTCTCTCTCTCTCTCTCTCTCTCTCTCTCTCTCTCTCTCTCTCTCTCTCTCTCTCTCTCTCTCTCTCTCTCTCTCTACAACTGGAAATAATTGTAAATTACTCTGTCACAAGCCTCTGTAAAATTGCCATCAGCCTTCAGCATTTGGACGATGGGTTAAGGTTGGAACATGGTTCTCAACCATGAAGGTAGGTCGCTAGACATGATGTACATCTAGTTTTGAAATTAGAGAGGGACTTTGTCTCCATTTTGAGTTTTCCCAAAGCATCAGAACAGGTCTTGATCTTGGTTGGGCAACTCGGTTTTCACTCTGTGTCCTGACGATGCTCCTAACAAGGGCAAAACTGGGAGATCATTTGGCTTGAGATACTTATTGGGTAGGACTGTGTTAGTTCTGAATATTTGGTGATTTTTTTTTTCTGCGTTACAACTGCCACTGGTAGTACAGCTGAGAGGTTGCTCCACAGTCCAAAATGCAGGCCTCGACCTGTTATAAACTTCGAGAATATTTTATCTATATAAGATAATGATGTTGTGGACTCAATTTTCAGAGAATGCTGAGATTAACTGATCAAAGCCCCATTGGTAGAATCACAATCAGCTGATGACTTGGTAACTGTCCTCATATTTTTGTCGAACCATCGACTCGATCATTCATCCTTGCATGCAAGGTGACGACACATCTAGGATATTAGAAATAACTGTTTAAAGGAATTTGACTGTTTTTTATCTTCTATGTACCAAATATTGGGCCGAGCAGGATAACCTAGAAGTATGTGCAGTCGTATTTGAGCTGTCAAGCCTGGGAATGTATCTCAGCTAATCTACAAACTGTTACCCTGGCTGATCTCATCCCGTGTGCCATCCATTGGCAGGACTTTTAGCCAGAGGACCTGTCTGCTAGCAGTGGTCCTTGATGGGCATTAAAGATCCAACTGTATCTTTTGTTCATAGAAAGTGAGTCATCTCCAGCCCCCTGAACAAATTCCTGCCTGAAACTGCCGGTAGGCGGTAGCAAATGGTCTGTTATTTATGGATAACTGTTGAAGCCACGTTAGTTGGTACACTACTTGCGATCTCAGAGTGTGCTTGTTGTCTCGGCTGCAGGATGTCCTTAGAGGTACATTTTATCGAACCATCGACTCGATTCAATGTACCAAAAAATCAATGGCCCCCAAAAAAATTCAAATCCAGGTTAGAGGGCAGAGAGGCAAGTGTGCTATGTTATCCGAACATCGCCCCAGAATTATTTTTTTCATTCACATTGAAAAATCTTTTGAACCGAGGCCTTAGAAGGTGGCATTGCAGGTAATATTTATGGACACGACGTTAGAGCTGCCACCTGCTGCACTCAATCCCAAGTGGATCCCATTAAAGTAACCCAGATGCTCTTGCTTAGCAACCACCTTGACAGTGCTCTCCTTGAGTTCACCTTGCAGGTAACACGAAGGGGATGACATTGTACTGGGTCATACTGGGCCAACTTTGAGGCTTAAAATATGATGAGGTCTTTGTTAATGGGTCGATACCAGAGATGTGATGATATACTTAAGGAAATAAAAGGGTTTTTTTTGGACACTAAGTCGAGGCTCATGGAGGAGCTAGAACATAGAATGGATCAGAACGCAACAGAGAGCGGGGAAACACACCAATAGCAGGAGTTGAGGGACAAAATAGAGGAAGACATGGACAAATAAGGGACGGAGAGGAATGATGGGTAGGGGATGACAAACGGGGCGCAAATACGGATACAGAAGCAAACTCTGAGGAAGTATAAACTGGAAATTTGGAAAGAGGTGAGCTTTTGGAGGGGGTAACAGGGGTAGAAAAGATCAAGGTTTTGGATGGGGATGATCTGAGAAGGTGACCAGCTGTCTTGAACACCTTGAGGGAAGAATGAGATTGAAGAGAATGTGAAAGTTGATTCCACAGGTGGGGAGAAAAGAGAAACAAATGAGTGGAGGTGAGCAGTGATTCTAGATTTTGAGAGTTTCACCAGAAGAGGGTTAATGGTGGACCATATGCACCCTGTAGAAACCTGGGGGGTATAAAGCATGGAAATAGCAGAGGGTGCAAGACCAGAAAAGAGGCAGTGGAGACCAGAGAGACCACCGACCTGTCTGCGATAGGAAAGTGATCGGCCCATAGACTCTGATTAATCGTGGGAGATTGCAATGACCTTGAAGGCCTTGGTTTTAAGAGAGATCAGGTTTTATTGTTTTTTACGATGGAAAAAGAAAACCACTCTAGTCTCAACACAAATTTCTTTTTTAAGTTTGTGGCTACAGGGTAGTTCAGTAGAAGCTAGACTGCTTGCCTTTCTTTGACCTCTCAGTTCGATCTGCTGCGAACTTCATTAGTGCACTGTGAAGATTGTTTAGTCAGGCCTTAGTCAGGCCCAGGCCCAACACCTTCGTCAGGCCCAGGGGAGGGTAGTGTGGTCCAATGCTGAGGCAAGGCCAAAGGGGTGGAGGATGAGCATATGTTTCCTTGCAAACAAGGACTATCATCCACCGAAAGAGAAACACAACACTTGGACGGTATGTAACTCCAGAGAAAGACACTACCCTTCTAGAAGAAAACAAAGGGAAGTTTGTGGAGAGAGGAGAGGAGGATTTAAGGTTTATCAAGACAAAGAGCCATGTTTGGAGAATTAAAAATACTAAGGGAAGGTCAGCAGAACATGACAATTGATTAAATAAAACAGACTACTGCCCATCACCATAAATCCATACTATGTTTTTAACTTGTAGGATTGAAGATAAAAAAAATCATGGATCCAAGGATCATGGGGGAATTTGTACGAAAATTTCTTGCAGGATAAGGACATTTCTGAGCTGTTTTTATACTTTGACATGAATGCAAGGACAATAGACAGTGGAAAATCAACACAGTACTGTATATGGGAGGATTCGTTACAAGCGCTATGTGCTCACATGGAAATGCCAAACAAAATAAATTTGATCTCTTTCCCCAATTTTTGTCCTACAAATTCCCACTTTATTTTTACCTTACTCCCATTTCTTCCCAATCTCTTTTCAGTTTGATCTTTAAACTTGCTCTCACTCCAAATAAACCCTCATTGATGGTTCATCTCCTCATTTAATCCCTTTTCTCAATGCATCTCCCTTTCAGACATGGATATGAAATAAGTATATGGCTCCAAACTCTGCCAACTTGACCTCGTAAATATTCCTGAACGAACACCACCAAAAGACGGTATATAACTAATATCATCATATTCTTTAAGGTCCCCGTTGAGGTTGGTGTTGTTAAACCCAGGTGGAAAGAGCAAAAGCATTTCACCAGGGGTCGTACTCTCCCCCCCCCCGCCCCTTTTTCCCCCTCCACAAGCTTCTCCATGAAAGTTAATCAGTTCCCACAGGTCAAGCCACACTCAGTCATACCACAGCTCTCCTGGCAACCTGTGCTAGAGCTGAGTATGCGCCAATTAAACCTGCCATGGAAAAAGGCACCATATTGGCTCCCTGCCACAAACTTACAGCTAACTCATTCCCTGGAGACTCAGGAAGAACATAGGGAGGTCGACAATGAAGCCAATTTTTTTTCCCCTCCAAGGCGCTCGCATTACACCGGTAATAATAAAACAATAGTTATAATCCAGCCTCAGTGTCACATTGTGTGTGTGTGTGTGTGTGTGTGTGTGTGTGTGTGTGTGTGTGTGTGTGTGTGTGTGTGTGTGTGTGTGTGTGTGTGTGTGTGTGTGTGCATGTGCATATATATATATATATATATATATATATATATATATATATAATATCAACTCTTTATAACCACCCATTCACTGACTCATTCACTCATATAAATATTTTGTACTTTCTGGGTAAGCAAGAAAGCTGAAATTTCATACACTGATGCAACTCGAAGCCACTATCACAGGAAAAATCACAAATCAGTCAGAAAATTTTAGCTCTGCTCATGCAGGTGGGTCACGTGACCCAAGACAATGGAGATTACACTCAAACTGGATGCTAGGCAATGCTACCACGCTCCTCTTCCACCTCTTATTTTTATAACCTTTTGCCATATTTACATTAAAAATTACAATTGCTGCAAACTTTAAAATAAAGATCTCATTGTAATCGCCAATTCCTGAATTCCTTGAGTAATTTAGCTGCTTACAGAATGCTAACACAATCCACTTCATAAAATGTATAAAGCCTCGATTTATTATGTATGTTCGGAGGAGGCACCCGAGTATTCGCTTGCAGTCTGCAAGCATGCCCCACTAGTAATTAAACAAAGCCAGTGTTTTAACCAAAAATTGGATGACATTTGTTGTCTGCTCACTCATTCGTAGCCCTGGGTTCAGTCCCTCTAGTGGAGGATGTGCTCCACAATACAGTCTCAACTGCAGATCAGGGATGTTAGGTGGGATAAGTGCACATGAAGAAGAACTACAAAGACATATTAGGAGCCAATATAAAACCCAGTATCACATATCAGACTTGAACCTGGGAAATGTATTCAGAGGGAAATATCGAACTGGATTTCTGGCCCGATCATGGATTTACTGAAAGGAGCTCATGTTCAACAAATTTATTGAAGTTCTATAATGCAGTTGCTGATTGAGAGGATTTTTTATTTATTTATTCATGTGCCACCTTTGGCTGCTTAGCTGCATCATTTTCTGGTGGCACGGCTATGCCGCTGATGCAGCCCCTGTGACCAGTAAGCTGGTACTCATTTTGCCGACCTCGGAAGGATGACAGGATGAGTCAACCCACCTGGTGTTAATTTCATGGAAGGACAGAGGCTTGAACTCAAGACCCTAAGATCTTAAGCCAGCCACCCCAACCGTTAAGCCAACACCAGGCTTATTGAGAAGATGAGAGAAGTGCAGAGGCTGGAGTACATCAAGACTTTCAGAAGGAATTTGATGAGGTACCATGTAGAAGGCACCACATTGTGAACAAGTGTCACCTACGGAAATTGGATGAAGGATGTAGGGAAATCCAATGAACACCAGACAGGCTGTCCAACTTAGACATAGATCTGTGAGCTGTAATTTGTCATATGCAAGAAAGAAAGAAAAAGCAAGAAAGACATAGAAGGCTTTTGTCTAAGGGGAGGGATTATGGAGTGCCTGGTAGAATAGCGGGCTGCATCGAAAAGTGGCTTCGTGATAGGAAGCAAAGATTAATGGTGAATGGGACGATGCAAGTAGTGGGGTACCTAAGGGATCAGTTCTAGGACCATTTTTCATAATCTACAATCGACATCAATGATTTTGGGTAAAGAGTCGCCTTTCCAAATTTGCAGATGACACAAAGCTTGGAGGTAAGATGGATAGTAGAGAGGGGGGTGATCAGAATCAGGAAAGTCTAGATTATTTAATCGATTGGGCAAAAGATTGACAGGTGTAGTTTAACATAAAGAAATGAAAGGTGCTGGGGATGGGTAAGAACAATTAAAATAGAGATTACATGCAAGGAGTGGGGGGGGGGGGGAGGGTCTTGGAGTGTGTCACACAGGACAAGGATCTAGGGGTGGTAATATATGTTGGGGGTAAGCAGGCAGGACAATGCCAGGCAGCTCTCAGTAAAGCAAACGGTGTTTTAGGTTGTATTCGTAGGGGGATAAATTATAAATCAAAATAGGCAGTTGTTTTAACACTGTGTATTAGCCTGATGTTGGTTTAGCAGTTAGGGTGGATGGCTTGGGATCTTAGGGTCCTGAGTTTGAGCCCCATTGGCTGCTGAAAATTAATACCAGGTGGGGTTGACTCAGCCTGTCATCCTTCCAAGGTCAGTAAAATGAGTACCAGTGTATTGGTATTGGGGCATCACATCAGCAGCAGTCACGCCCCAACAAAATGATAGCTACCCGGCAGCGAAGCTGCCATACGCAAGAAGAAGAACACTGTATATTAAATGAATGAGGCCTCATTGCGAATATTGAGTGCAGTTTTGATCAACACATCTGAGGAAGGACATGTCGGTGCCATAGGGAGGGTACAGCATCGTACTACGAGATTGATTCCATGCCGAGCTACAGCTATAGCATCGGAGTCAACTGAGCCTTCAAAAAATTGCACTGCATAAAGCATCGTATAAAAAAGGATAAAATAATAAGCTCATTTTGCTGAGCAAAAAAGCAAAATAATAAGCAAATTCACTGACATTTAAAATTTACCACACACAGATATGACGGAATCTACAAGTCTGGCTGGAGCTTCTGCACTGGAACCCCTATTCCATCATGGGGAACCATGAACCCAAACTAAACAGATGAACATATCGCTGTATCTCTCTGATATGTTCTTACAAGTACGAGGTCAATGTTTGCAGAAAACAACAAGAGAGTTTAGAGAACACCTGACCCCACGCTGCCTTGAGAAACAAGGACATGGGCAGGGTCCAAGAGCGACAAATTTGATTGGTCGTAATGATATAAAATGCCGCAATATTTTGTCCAATTACTGCGAAACGAAAGTTTTTGAAAGTGCCAAGAAGGCAATTTTTGTTCTGCAGTGTTCAAGTATATAATTCAATTTAAATAAAATAAATATTATGAAGGTTGTCGAAAAAAAAAAAGATCTATAAGTTTACCGCCGTTGATGCAGCGTCTTTCACACCACCTTACTCAACATATTACATTAGTTCTTCGTGCCTGGTGTTTGTGTCATTTATGACGTCCTTAAAAAACAGTAAGTTTCCTGTTTGGAATGATTTTCAATTTTGTTTGACTGCCAGACAAGAAGACAGAGTACAAGAAAACCTCACTCCTCTCTGTGTATGTGCAATCGGGACTTATTTAGAGCCAAAGTACTGCTAAGCTACAGGTGTGTTTTCCGGTTAATATTGAAAATATAACATTCAATTGACATTATGTTGTTCCTCGATCATAAACTACTGATGTTTGTAAACAGACAGAAGTGAGTGAACCAATTGCTGAGAATCACCATTTTGGTCACGACCAATTTCCCCACTACCCCCAACCCCCCACCTAAAAGCAAGTGAAAATCCATGTGCATAATACAGTACTTCATAAACATTACAGTAAAACAGGATAGTGTAGAGGCAGTGAACTTGCTTTAAAGCTGTCTAGCCTGGGTTCAATTCCTGACCTGACCACAAACCAACGGTTGGTGCTTCGACAGCAGGCAAGACATCACAGTTGCTATCCTTCAGATTGATGTTAAGCTGAGTGTCCTATTTGCTAGCATTTGCTTGTGGACAGTAAATACCCCACAGTGTCTTTCAAAGAGTAGGAGGAGTCGGACACACTGGACAAATTACAAATCCCTGCTCTAATCAAATTTAGTCAAACATCATGGCTTGGTCAGCAAGTTCGTGAAAAACTTTGACCAAAAAGCTTTCCCCGGCCAACCCCGCAATATGGGAATAACTGAGGGCATTAAAGTAGTAGTTGTAGTGGTATTGTATTGGAGGATTTAAGCAGAAGATGAAACCCATAATCCAAAACCCAGGACATTTTGTCTGCGGATTCTTCCACAGGCCTCTATCTCTTGTCTTTTCAAATCCCATTTCATTCATTTCACACTTGTAGTGATTAGATGCAAGACTTGCATCAAGCAATCATCGACTCCAATTATTCCAACTCTGGGTCTTCAAAACTTCTGGATGAGCACAGCATCATCATGTACAATTTGCAGGTTGAGACGATGCGAACTCGTGGACAAGATCACAAGAAAGATTGGCTGTGTCATGAAAAAGCCCGAATTACTGTTATTTAACATTGCAATTGGAGCAATCATTGTTCACGATTACCGGTTCTGTTTTTGGCAACCTGATGCAACGTCCTCCGGCGTTGAAGATTAATACAAGTGTCGAGAATTTGTCATGAACAAGCGAGGCATTCTTTGGATATTATATTAAGATCTGCAGAGCCAGAACTCTATCGAGGCAATGGACTGCTAATGTGTGGGATGCCATTTCATGCAATAAGGACTTTTCTAAATGAAGCCAGCACATTGCTATGAAGGGGTAACAAAAGTAATGCGCAAGGTGCGCCACACCGGGGATTTTCCTGGTTAGTATTTATTACTCTTTGACTCATGGAGTATAACAGTGTAATACATCATGCACGTCCAAAACATGCAGGCCTCACCATCATCAAACCACAGCACGTGCAATGCTAGAAACACAGGCACTCACCCCAGCAGCTCCCTCGCCGTTCTGGTGCTTTGGGAACGAGACGGAGAGCGCCAAGGTTGGTTACAGACCGATTTGGAGGTGGCCATGCAGCATAAGACATGGAAAGGAAACCATTCTGGTTCAAGTAACATCGGTGGTTGGAGTGAAGTTTTGTCAAAAATAATGGATGCAAAAAAAATAAAGTAAAATAAAAAAAAAACTTATGATGGATTTTTCCACCCGGGTCATTCTGCCTCAAGGCTGCGAGTTACGTGACACCATGTTAGCTAAAGTAGGAAGAGATTCGTACTTGTTTAAACTGCAGTTGCTCAATATTTGAGCAAAATGAATACCACAGCCTCATCTGAAGAGGACGATGATGCCCTATTGTCAGACTGGAATGAAGTGTGTGAGGGTATGAGTTTGAGCAGTGCACAACAGACAGCAAATTATTACCGCAATACAATACAATGAAACTGACAAAGTGTTTTTTGTTGAGAATGCCAGCGGGATTTTGGGGGAAGTGAGTTGGGGTTAAATAAAATAAAATTTTAAAAGAGGTCCGGCAAATCAAAAATGAGGTTGAGAACTACTTATATGTTACACCACAATATGCCAGTGAGACAAAAATTCACATCACAAAAAAGAAAGTGTTTCACATGTGATGTGGGGACAACCTGGGAATAGGAATTCGTTTATAGCATAGGAGTTCCTGCCCAGACAACACTGAGAAAGTGAGCAGTGTAACTTCATGGCGAGGGATATCCATGAAGACCAAAACATCTTTGTATCCACAGTTTTAGGCAGGAATTTTGGGATTTATTCATGATGCTGGCAATAACTCGCCTATTCTTCACGGGACACCATGCGATGCGCAGATAGATCACAACCAGTGCTGGCAGACGGGTCCTTCCGATGGACAGCACACACATTCATGAATCAACCTACAGTACATGTAAAACAATGGGGTGACAGTTTATAGCGAGGTGGCGATTCAAACCCAGGATAGACGGCTCAAAAGCGAGTGCCCATACTTCTATCTAAGCTATCCTGTCAGCACGCAAAAAGGCACAAAAAGGGACAGGAATGGCCTCAACATTTTACAAAGAAAATGTCAAAAACAGCAGTTAGAAAACGAAAATCCAGTGCAGTTTCTTTATCTCTGGGCAAATACATTTACATGATGCGGAGGGTCAACCAATGGCAATGTTTACTCACCGGGAACTCAAAATTGGCAACTTTACCATGTTGTCGAAGGAGTTTTATGCATGTAGTGTTAATGTTGTTTTGGCTTGGTTAAATAGTTTTTTGGGATATTCAGTTGTTGGATTTAAAGGGTTAAGAGCACACATGTAAATTGAAGAGTGAAGATAAGCCTGATATCTGAGCATCCTGGGATGGAGTTCTGGGGGGCTCGAAGCTGGCTAGGGGCTATGGATTTATGGTTGTGTGGGAGAACCCTCGGTGGAGTTTTTGGGCGCCGGAAGCTGGCCGGCTAGGGGCTATGGATTTATGGTTGTGTGGGAGAGCTGGGAATTACTGAACCTGCATGGTTACTAAATGTTGTTCCCACACACTGCCAGACAATTTGGATGAACTGTAGAACAATAAGTATGAATCAAAAGCTAGCTGTTCCAAAGACAATGGGATGTTGCAGTGTTCCTATTGACTAGACCAGAACCCATGATGGAAATGAGCCACTAATGGCAACAACTTGCTCAGCATTACAATGGAACCCTCAAGCAAAAAAGGTCATTCATATACTGCTTGCTCTGGTAATGCTTGAGATATACAGAAACCATAAAATAGGCCCCTTCATATACAGTGTGGGCTAATGTGTCAGTGGGGGAACACGGCATCCTGATGTTACGCGAAAGTAGCAATTACCGGCATTCTTCTGCATTTTGAGATTTACATCTTTTTATTTATTTTTCCTTCCAGATGGGAAAACTGTCATGGCTAAACCTTCCTTGAGCCTCGGTCACTGTTCAAAGGCCCAAACGTTCAAGTAAATCTACATCAGTAACTCTCAAAATTATCGAGATACAAAACTGTCGTTTATATGGGCTCCCATGACTTTTACAAAGGAAATGCACAACTGCTGCGTTTTTGTGAGTGGTAAATCCAATGACGCTTCCGAAAGAGTTAACTGCAAATGCACAACAATAGTGGATGAAGAACAATGGTGAAACATCCAGATGAGAAGGAATTCGCCGTCACGGTGGAAGTTTAGTGAACATGATGTCACAAGCCAAGGTTAGAAACCACCAGGTTTAGCTAACATGATGTCACGAGCCAAACCCCCAATGTATCAACAAGCCGATTGAATTTAATTGGATGAGGAAACAAAATGTCAATTACAACTCATCACGAACATCTTTTGAGAAATTACTTTTGCAATTGTTCTTTATTTGTGACCTCCAAACAAACATGAAGCTATGCTGCCCGGTCGGAGGCATTAAAGGGAACGGATAAGCAATTGAAATGGAGTGTTCAGTCGAATCCAAAATGAGCGTCGGTCGAGCATGCGTAAATGTGTCGCCAAACATTTGTCTTTTTGTTTTGTTTCAACACATTTCTATTACCTGTAAGATTAACAACAATTACCTAGACTGTTTGCTGATCGCAACCCCAAAATGAAAGCAAAGAAACTTCTTGGAAGCCTCCCTATTTCCAAAGACACACCGGCTGCAACGGGGATGGATACGTGTCAAGCATGAACCAGGCTTTTATCAGTGACAAGACGGAATTGCATTGTTAATCACAAATCAAGATCAAGCAAAGTTGTCATAAAAGCAAAGATGACAGAGAACTGTTGTGAAGGAAGGAATAAAGTTCGACTTTCTGAACATCACCCGGATAATGTGTAAAGTCACAGAGCTGTTGGAAAAGTCTGCATTTAAGAATTGCACTTGCTTACATTATCTTATGAACACTATGCACTCCAGCCAAGCATAGGTGTTCCTGAGGAACTGCCTGGTGGTTCACTTGAAACGTTTCTCAGTCAGTCAACGCTTCTTATGGATTGTTGATCACTGTCTGCTCGTACCTTTGCGTCATTCATAGCAATCTCCGGAGCTTTTCAACGTGCCGCAAGTAAAATTAATCATGGCATCTAATACTACATAGTGCAATGAACAAGACAAAACATAATGGCTGAAATACCAACAGAAATTGTGTGACCAGGTCAATCAATTAAGACTTGAACCAATGATCTTTACACAGCACCTATTGAGAGCTGACCGGCTGCCATTATTGCTTTAGTGGTTAAAACCAATATGTGTGTGATGGTCTAAAAGCCACATTTTTCTGTCAGTACCACCTTGGTGTGCTGCTGACTGATATCATGATAAGCTGTTGATACGCCATTTCCCCTGAAAGACCCCGAGATTAGAAATGTGCTTTTCTTGTTCACAGACAATACTTTAAGTTGACTGTTAGAAGCAAACTCGATTCCGAAGGTAAGGATTAAACTTTAGCATCAACCGTATAGTCTAACAAGCCATCGATATGCATGAATGAATAAGCAAAGGGCAATCATGAGGTCTGACTCAGTTCATTCTCAACTTAGGAAGACTTTTCAAGATGGGATGGAGGAGGCAGTGAGGATGGGGGAGAGGTGATGAGTATTATCAGACAGTAGAGCAAGGGGTACATTGTATTATAGATTATGTACGAGGAAGGAGTAGTATTAGTAAATAGTAATGAGTGAGTGAGAGTGAATATTATTTAATAAGAATGAGTAAGGAGTGGCTCGCATTCTCAAACAGCAGTGTGTGAGAGGTGGTGAGATAAAATGTTTTGAAATTGGGTTTACGTAGATTCGTTCATTTAGTGTGCAGCCTGTTGCTGTTGGTTTGCATCACTGCTGGGAGCACGGCTGTGCTGCTGATGCAGTGCCCCCTGCTGGTTAGAGCAGGAATTTGGAATTTGACCATGGTGCCGGCGAATACTCATCCATTCTTCGCGAATGACACTGTGGGATCTTTAAAGTCCACCGACTAATGCCAGCAGACGGGATTCCCGTTAAACGTCCATCAGAGGAACGGTATACACGTTAATAAATCAGCCTGCCTGTGAAACACTGGGATGACAGTTTATAGCTGGGTCGAGATTCGAACCCAGGTCAGACAGATTCGAGGCAAGTGTGGGTTTAAGTAGATGAAGCACAAGCTCAGCAAGATTGGCTTGCAGAAAGTTGAGTTATATGGGTTATGGCAAACGAAACAAAACAGCATGAAGGCAGGCCTAATTTTTGCCGCAAAAAGGGGGGGGGGATGGGGAGATATGAGCTCACTGGTCCATGATGACCGTTCTTAAGATAAGAAAGCAAAGATGTTTAAAGGAATGATATGGGGGTAAGTTAACTTCAGGGACCCAGGGACGATATTGGGTAAGAGAACAGTAAAGCTGTTATGATTGACACCGCGGGTTGTGCAGAGATCGTCCCGCAATCTCAAACACGAACACCGGCCAGACGTCAGTATCTGCAGAAGAACAAGGATGGAAAAGTGAGAAAAGACGAAACAACAGATCAATGTTTGCTATGTATCCGAGGTCGTGAGCTGAGGTGTGAATAGTGGAATGACATTTTATACCTGTAATAATTAGGCTTGAAAGGTCCGTTCTTGTTGATGCCCAGATACTTGGCCTGCTCTTCATTGAGTTCCGTCAGGTGTGCATCGAATGATGGCAAGTGCAGGCTGGCCACGTACTCATCTACCAAGTGTACAACACCAAATAGGTGACAAAGGATACATTCATTATGGGTGTATCTCATGGCAAAGACACTTCATTTTCATGAGAATGCCAAAGATGGGAAGACAAACATTTTTAGTATAAAGTGATCTTTCATTTCAGCTTTGAGTAGAAAGGATGCGAGAAAGCAAAGCAAGAGGATTGAATGGCACATGAACATCAAGAACAGAACAGATATCCACACTCGCTCGGATGAATGAACAAGGTGCGGGTTGGCCAGGGCATGGGCTGTTAATGAGTCGAGTTTTGAAGCCACACACCAACATGCGTGCACACCATTATCCACAAAAGATGGCTACGAGTTGATAGGACAGAGATTGAGGAAAACCTTTGGTGTGAGAAGCAAGCACATCAAAATTGTGGTTTACCGTCTACATAATTGTAGATAAGCAAGAGTGAAAGACACGATGCACATGCGATGAGAGAGACATAATTCCATATATAATGGTTGAGGCCAAAAAATAAAAAAATTAAAAAAAGATGGTTATGAGATGCTGTTGCAAGTACGTGGCTGGTTCTTGAATGATGAATGAAAACAGCAAAAAAATGGCGAAATTTTTTTTTTCCATTGATCACATACTGGCAAGAAAAGCCGGTGTCAGGTGATATTGCTCGAGACTGACCAATCCTCTCACGTTACATTCTCACATTTACCCTCGTCACAGGAAAGGGTATTGCATTTGGGTCCGTTTATGTCTAATATGGAATAGGCAAAGCCTAGAAGCAAACGTAGAATTCTTCTTACATTCGATGCTGCAATTTCCGGTTACTTCAGCCTGGATTCGGGATCAGCGATCAAATAATGTAAATCACGATTAAAAATTATTTTTCATGATGCGGGAGATATCTTTATTTAAATCAGTGGAGGAAATATACACCATGTCTGATATTTGGGTCTTTCATGTCTCCGACGATGCCTTTATCTCCTGGGACGCATCATTCCCCATGACAAAAACCGGAAGCAAAAGGGTTATAGCCGACGACACGGATTCCAAATTGCCAGGGTACTATGTTGTTGTTGTTTCCTATTCTCTCATGTGAATGCGTTGAATATGAAGCTTACTACGTTCGCTATTAATTACATACTATTGAAATGTGATCATGTCCATTACTTACAGAAGTACAATTGAAATGTGAGCACGTTTATTAATTATGTAACTTTGGTACATGAGTATGTCTACTAATTATGTATCATTGAAATGTGTGCACGTCTATTAATTACGCACTAATGGAACATAAGTGTGTCTATTAAATACGTAAAATTGGAGCATGAGTACATCTATTAATATGAGTGCATTTATTAATTACATACCATTGGAATGGGAGTACATCTACTAATTACGTACCATTCTTCTTATTCTTCATTCCTATGCAGCACAAGGCTGCAGGGTAGTATCACAGGTTGAGAGTGCTGCTGTGCCGCTGATGCAGTGCCCTTTGCTGGTTGAGGCAGGAATTTGTAATTTGTTCATTGTGCCGACGATAGCTCGCCTACTCTTCACGAAGGACACAATGGGATGTTTAACATCCACCAACGAATGCTGGCAGGTGGGACACTCGGTTTAACATCCATCCGAGGGATGGCACACACATTTATGAATCGCCATACCTGTGAAACACCAGGATGACAGTTTGTAGCTGGGATGGAATTCAAGCCCAGACTGGACAGCTTGGAGGTGAGTGTGGGTACCTCGAGAGTCTAGGTCATCCTGTCAGCCCATTACCTACTGTTGAAATATGAGTACATCTCTTGGAGAACCGTTGGAATTTGAGTATGTCTATTAAATACGTACAACTGGAAAGTGAGTGCGGACCTCTGGTCGCTTGTACATGTTGCTGTGTTTGAGCCTGAAGAGTAACTGCTGAAATCTGACGATCTGGGTTCTTCCCGACATCTTTGTTCTTTGTTCCTTTCACATTTCTTTCTACTTTTTTCACAGTTCTCTTTATTCATTCTAATTCTTGCTTTTTCTACTCTTTCATCTCTTTTCCTCTCTATTCCTCTCTTTCGTTATCTATCTCTCCAAGGAGAAGTGAATTATTGCAGAAAATTTTCTGTGAGGCCCACTTGGCTGCACCTGGATGATTTGAGGGTAGTGGAGTAGCTGCTGAAACCCGAATTCTCTCTGGGTTCCTCCTGGTGACTCCATATTTGCTCTTTACTTCTTTGGGCTCCCTTTTGGTCTGCCATTTCATCCATTAATTACATACTAATTACATATTGGAATGTATTCATCACGTATAATTAATTATTGGAATGTATTAATTATGTCTGTTATTAATTACGGAGCACACCAGTACACAAACACCACACAATACAAGTCCTGGCGAGAGACTGCAATCTCTGATTGCTCTTTCTTGTTGCATCAATTGGCTGATTATTGGCCCATTTTGCGGTAGAAAACACCCAAGGTCTAGAAGCATGCCTATCCTCATATAGATATGTGAAGAACTTTAATTTCTTCTCACAAACAACAGTTTCAGACAGATATAAAAATCCAGACATGCACATTCATAAAGCTGTATCCAAGCACAGGCCTATGTTACGTGTAAACATTCATCCAGGTTCTTGGCAAATTAATTAGTGCTATAGTTCTTGTATGTTGAGATAGTGGGTTATGCCTTCTCTCATCCTCACCCATCTTTTTGGGCAGCAGATAAACATCTTGTTTGTAGCGACCCTCCGGTGCATTGTATAACTCAATAAGAGCCAGTGCCTGCCAAGGTCATTCACAGGAAAGAGTTCAGTTGGGAGTGGAAGAAAGAATTCAGCTCATAAGAGAAATTAGAAGTGAGAAGGTAAAGCAAGTTAAAAATTTAAAATCTAGAGTGATTGGTAGGAGGTGAAGTTAAATCACAGCAGGAGAACTTGACTAAAAGGAATGGAGAAACAAAAAGAGAAGGGGGGGTGGGGGCGAGGGAAGACTCTTGCCTGCGTAGTTGCTGTTATAGAGAGCACAAATGAAGGTACACTCGAGCAGCTCAGGTTCAAAAGCCGACCCTGTCACCAACAAACAATCACGACACAAGCCGGCACATTTCATTCCCCAAAGATCGAAAAACAAATGTTAATTAAAACAGCACTAACAGTTAACCATTGTGACTTACAGCATATTCATACAAAAAAAGAAAAAGATTGGTAAGTTCTCTTGTAAACCACTCCTTCCCTCCCCAACCGTCCACCCCACACCCCCCACCTCTCCACCAAATCTTTCCCCAGTGTCTAAGACTTTATGGAGGTGATAAATACACATACTGCTCAACACCAGCTTACAAAACCAGGGTGTAATGTAAAGATCTTTGCTTGTTCTCTTCTGCCCTTCTGTGCTGGAAGAAACCTGGCCTTCATGCTCTGTGACAATTCTGGCTCCTCAAAGAACCTCAAATTTGGGACATAAAAGAGCCAAAGCTTGAGAATAATTGCTATTATCTAACAATGGCTGAGGCATGGTGTATAACTGCTGTTTCACGATTCACAGATTGGTGACTTGTCAGTCTCCCAGTGCTTCTCATCCAGTTTTAACTTCTGCCTTTTAAGTTCTCTGTTTGTCCCCACGAATACAACTACTTATATGTTCGATCAATGACCACTTTTGTTAAATTTCCCAAAGTTCATCCTTCAACTCTGCAATCTTTTCTTCCCCCTTTCCTTCTGCTGATGGAATCACCTCTCTGCAGTGTCTGCCCATTGAGGCTCTTCCTTCCAATGCCATCTCATTTGATCACCTCCTCCCACCTCCCCACCCCACGATATTTTTTATGAACTCTCACTTACCCTCTCCTATTTGCTACTACCTCGATGACAATGATGTCTACTACGACCACCACTACCACCACCACCACCACCACCACCACCACTACCACCACTCCTGCTCATTCTTCAACCGTCCCAACTCTTCTCACCTTTTTGCTAGGTTACTTAAGGAAAGTCTTGAGTCTTTCACAAACTGGCTGGCAAGACCTGACATTTGACTGAAGGTAGCAGGGATTTGTAATTTGTTCCAGGATGCAGGCGATAGCTCATCTACTCTTTGTGAAAGATACCGGGGGATCTTTAACATCCCCAATTTAATGCAAACAGAAGGGACACCAGCCATAACATCCATCCGGGGGATGGCACACGTACGGCAAATCTTCCATCTACTTTCTCAACACCCCTCTCAAAAAAGCTCAGTCATTCAAACTCTTGGGTCTCATTCTCAGCCATGATCTCGCTTGGGCAAGCCACATTTCAAAGTTGGCCTCCAAAACATCGACTGCATCAAATGGAACTGATAGGGATGGTTATGAGACAATGTGATGGTCCCCATTGGTCTGGAACTGTGAACCAGAATAGCATTAAGTTCCTTGACTTTGCAAGAAGTCACGG
Organism: Eptatretus burgeri; assembly: GCF_056783735.1. NCBI lineage: Eukaryota > Metazoa > Chordata > Myxini > Myxiniformes > Myxinidae > Eptatretus > Eptatretus burgeri. The sequence goes on along the minus strand of NC_140973.1, from coordinate 10,761,716 downwards.
ACTTAGGGTGACTGGTTCATGGTTTCAGCGCCCACAAGCTCATCGCTGGACTTGGTATTCCAACGCTGGCGGTGTGGCAAAATAGGTTGACCATGTGCTCGTTGATGGTCGCTGGAGGATGATCCAGAACTGCAGGGTCTAACAGAATGCTTAGTTCCTCAATACTGACTACAGGCTGTTTGAAGCAACTCTGAAGTTGTAGCTTCAATCCAAGAGAATGGCATCATCCCAGCCGAGGCTGGATGTTGGCAAGCTCAAGGATGAGAGGGTAGCTGAGGAGTTTGCGAACAGGCTGAGTGGAGATTTGGGGGGTCTGGGTGCTTTGGGGGATCCTGAAGAGTTGTGGAGTGCCTTCAAGACCACCATCCTTGATGTTGCTGGAAGATGTCTTGGAACTCACCATAGGGCGAAGAAGAATTTTGTCTCTCTAACACTGGATACCATTGACCAGAGTCGCAGGGCCAGACTGAATGGCAGAGCTGAGCTGTTCAGGGAGCTGAGGCGTAAAACTGTATGTGCACGAAGGGTGGACAAGGAGGCCTATGTGTGAGGAATCTATGAGGGGCTAGAGCATCACCTGTGGTCAAGTGATTCTCGTCCTGCTTACAGGGAAATTCGCGCATTGTGTTCCTCCAAGCCCGTCCATTGGTGTACTGCAGTTAGAGCAGAGGGTGGTGGCTCTTGACAGAGGAGTCCAAAGTGAAGGCCCGCTGGGCCGGTTACTTTGAACGGTTGTACCAGGCTGATCCACCAGCTGTTGAGTTGGATATCAAGGGTGTTACAATCCCTGTCGCTGACCCTCCAATCATCTGTGGTCAACCTTCGTTTGTAGAAACACAGGCTGTGGTGAACCGTTTGATATTGGGGTAAAGATCCTGGGATCTGTGGCATCCATGCTGAACTTCTCAAGGCTAGTGGAAATGCTGTACTCATGTCATTGCATGCAGTTTTGTGCTCTGCCTGGAACACAGGCATCATCCCAACTGACTGGACGAGGGGCCTTGTTGTCCCTCTCTGGAAAGGGAAGGGTGATCACCAAAAATGCAACAACTATTGAGGGGTGATGCTGCTCTCAGTGCCGAGCAAGGTCTTTGCTCGGATAATTCAATTATTGATAGGGTTCGCCACCATCTGCTTGAGCACCAGCGTCCAGAGCAGTCAGGCTTCACACTAAAGAGGTCAACGATTGACTGTATCCTTGCTCTATGGGTCCTCAATGAACGCAGACGAGAGTTTCGGCAGGGGCTGCTCACAGCCTATGTTGATCTCTGTAAAGCATTCGATTCAGTGAATTGGGATGCCCTCTGGAGGATTCTTGGTCTTCGTGAGGTGCCACCAAAACTGATCAATCTGATGTCTGAACTATACTCGGATCATGTTCATGGTCTGGTTCATGGTCTGGATCTATTCACTGGATCATGGGGTACCTGTGCGTGAGGTACCTGCGCTGCCAGTACCTGTGCGGGAGGACGAAAGTCCGAGTCTTCAGGTCCTCGGTGCTTCCAGTTTTGCTCTATGGATGTGAGACTTGGACTCTGACCAGGAATCTGAGATGGAGACTTAATACCTTTGGTACCAGGTGTGTTCGGAGAATCCTTGGCTCTCACTGGTCGGACTATGTGTCCAATGGGCAGTTGCTTTGAGAGACTCAAGTGAGACTTGTCACCTGCATCGTCCGTGACCGTCAGCTGCGGTTATATGGACATGTGGATTGTTTTTCTGACACTGATCCTGCTCACCAGATTCTCTCAGCAAAGGACCCTCGTGAGTGGAGGAGGCCAATGGGCCGACCACGTGCCTCATAGTTGCAGCAGGATGATCAGCATCTCAAGGAGATGGGGATGGGCCAGGCATCTGCCTTAGGGATGGCCAGATGGAGGCCCTTGGCATACCGGTGGAAAGTGGACGCAGCGACGTGCTGCTCTGGCGCATGCTCCCATACCTGACTTGACCTGACTTCCAAAGAAAGTCGTCGACTGGGCATCCTCTGCCATGAAAGGTCCTTCCTTGGCACAACTGAGCTCCCATCCACCTATGAGGCTTTCATCCGCAGCTTGATGAAGTGCGACTCTCCCCTCTGGGTTGGCGCCTATGCCTCACACCTTGCTCAGCTTGACACTGGAAACAAAGGCCTTCAAGATCATTGGAATCTCCCATGATGATGCTGAGTCTATGGGCCTTACACTTTCCCATCACCGACAGGTCAGTGGTCTTCCTGTCTTCTCCCACCTCCTTTCCTGTCTTGCACCCTCTGCCCTCTCCATCTTTTGTTCCCGTCCACCCCGCAGGTATCTGCAGGGTGCACGTGGTCCACCAGCAACCCCCTTCTCGTGGAACTCCAAAAATCCAGGATCACTGCTCATCCTCACTCATTTGTTCTTTTTTTCCCCCACCTGTGAAACCAACTTACACATTCTCTTCAATTTCATTCTTCCCTTCAGATATTCAGGACAGATGTTCACCACCATCTCAGATAGCCCCCAATTCAAAATCATGATCTTTTCTACACCTGTGAAACTACCTCTCAGCTTCAGCATAAATTGTGCTACTGTTTCCATCTTGTCCACCCCTCGCATTCTCCCCTACCCCTCAAGCTCACCCGCATATCCCTTCTTGTCCATCTACATCTATTTTGTCCCTCAGCCCTGCTGTTGGCATTCCCCTCTTTACTTTCCACTTTTCATTTTATGTTGCATCCTGATCCATCCATTCTGTGTTCTAGCTCTTCGCTGAGCCTTGATTCTGCATACAAACATTTTTTAAAACCTCTTCTCCCATATATCCAAGTGGTACGTGGGCATTTCCACACGCATGAGGAAAAAAAATGAGCAAAAAAAAATAACAATGGCACCAAATGAATAAGAACAAGTGATAAAAAGGTACTTCTACTTGATATCAAGCAATTGTGTCATTGCATTTCAATGCGAACAGCTAACTCACCTCAGCCAAAAGAAGGACACGTTTACCATCAGGCCAGATCACATGGTCTACCTGAGAACGGACTCTCTCCCATGTGAGGTCAGGAGCTCTGAGGCTTGCCTGTTGCAGACAGCACACACATGCAGTGGTAATTATTATACACATGCATCATGCTCAAAATGTCTTTGGATAGTCAGCAACGACGCCCAAAACAAGCTGGAGCATCTGAATTACGACTGTATTTCAACCTCCAGCTAGTCTCAGCGACGACTTTTCAAAAAAAATTGGTAAAGCTAAAAAATTGAATCTACGATTGAACCATGCACATAACACCATGGTGATGGGGGTTTATAAGACATCACACTGATAACTAAGCAAAGAGGAGGAAGCATTAAACCTGCATCAAGTGACAAAAGAGAAATCCACTGAACTTGGATGCACATCATGTCACACAATGTTCTCAGATGGTTACATCATGACGAGTGTAGTGTCTTGAGTTACGGTCTAAGGACTGGACCAAAGTTCCACCACATTCTCCAAGTATTACACATGCAATCACACACACACACACACACACACACACACACACACACACACACACACACACACACACACACACACACACACACACACACACACACACACACACACACACACACACACACACGCACGCACCATTTTTTTTTCCCCTGCTAGAGCGGTGGTTAGCCTTGCGGTCCCATGACAATCTTCTATCATGGTTACCTTTTTGAAGCAATGTTTGTTTGTTTTTTGGCTGGGTGCCCTTTCTGATGCCAACCCTTTAGTCACCTCTTACGACACGCAGGGATATGGTGTATCTATTCTAAACCAGGGCACACACTGGGACATGCAATCAAACTATTGTAATTTTAATTTTATTTTCAAATTTGATGACAAGGTTATAAATTAACTCCAGGAATCACGTGTGCTTGCTTTGTCGTTGTTTATATAAAATGCACGTTAATGCACAGTTTGCATGTTGGAGTGAAAATGTAAAAGCAATAAAAATGCAAGAAAGGCAGCAATGGTGTGTATAATTAAAGAAAAAACTACTTTAAAGTTTTCTAAAAGTAAAAATAGTGATTCCGGTTGCTGACCTCATGTCTATGGTGTGATCACTTGTTTGACAAGACTAATTATAATTATTCAAATTGCCACCCAACTCCACTCGTTGCATCACCCCATCCCCAAAAATAGCCATACGATGCTGTGAGAAACATCCATCTGAAGTCTTTCCAGACTATGGATGCAACTTTCACATCCTCTTCAATCTCATTCTTCCCTCCAGGTCTTCAAGACAGATGTTCACCATCATCTCAGATCATCCCCAATCCAAAACCATGATCTTTTCTCTACCCTCTCATTAAACCAACCTCTCCCCAACCCCACCACCTACATCCAATTTTTTCTCTCTGAGAGTTTTCTTCTCTTTCCGTCTTGTCCACCATGTGCGTCCTCCCCGACACCACCCCTCATTCTTGTCCAAGTCTTCATCTAATTTGTCCTTCAACCCTGCTGTTGGTGTGTTTCCCTCTTTCTACTGTACCTTTTGTTCTGTTATGTCCTGATCCCTTCTGTGTTCTAGCTCCTCCATGAGCCTCGACTTTGTATCAACAAAAAAAACACATATTTTCCCACTGTAATGTATGAAAGACTTTCCTGACTGCATGCATCTTCAGGATAAGGCCAGTTAGGGTACAATCATTGTTTTGCTGAGAGATCTCACTCGTGATGCATCAAATATTGTTTGGTGAATTGCTTTTTCATCTTCACTTCATAATTCGGTTTCTCAGACACAGGTCAGCATTTCAAAGTTGAGAAACACGGCAAGGTTGATGGTCGGGGAAGGGAAAAGGGATGAAGAGAGGGGAGAGAAGGAGCAGAAAGCATGGCGATTGTGTTAATTTGGCATTTTATTTAACTTTGACTTTGGAAAAGCTTTAAGGAGCAGCAGAGGTGTATTTCAAACCACGGTCTGAATGACAGATCCCACCAACGGTTAATGCACATTTCACACCCAGATTGTGCTGTAAATATCCTACAAGTTTTCTTCTTTTGGAGCCATGAGAGCATCACAAATTAAGAGCACCTCCAAATATCAGGATAGGTCATGTATGTATGTAATATGTATGTTGTATGTTCTATATATTATTTTGGCCCAATGCTCTTGCTGTTCGATTCGTGGAACTAGCTGGTTGGTGTTAAGTTGTTTTTAGCCTCAACCATTCCCAAAAGGATGGGAGACGGTCCTGCATTCTGCCTGCGTGTCATAAGCTGGTGTGTGAGTCTGCACGCAGATCTACTCTAATTCGAGATACACAGCCTTGTGTTTGCTTAACGGTAAAGGTGGGTGGCTTACGATCTTAGGGTCTTGATTTCAAGCCCCTGTTCTTCATTCAATTAACACCAGATGGGTTGACTGTCATCCTTCCAAAGTCGGCAAAACGAGTACGAGCTTGCTGATAGCAGGGGGAATTTCATCAGTGGCACAGCCACGTCCCCAGAAAATTATGCAGCGAGCAGCCGCAGACTGCATATGAATAAATAAATAAATAAATAATTAAATAATTAAATACATAGATACACGAGGTTACACAAGGAATTTGGATGCAGGAAGAGGCCATTTGACCCATCAATCCTGTGCTACACCTCGACCATATCAATTCAATCTAACAGTTAATCAACCTATTGTTATTGGGGGAGAGGGTGTGGGTGTGGAGGAGTAAGGATGAGAAGAGCGGGGTAAGCACACACACCACCAGGGTGTTTATACACAGGTGTAATTTAACAAAAATATATTATTGTTATTATAAATTCGAAAATAATTTTCCATTTATTTATATTATTTTGTTTTGGGGGTGTTTTTTTCGGGAGGGAGGCGAACATGAATGTAAGGTGAGAACTAAACAAACAGTACATTCACTTTTGGCAAAATCTTCTCACAAACATGACACAAGTATACAATCACGCATCCACACCTCAGCTACCAACCATTCCTGCCAATATCCATGTATCCCCCGATCCCCAATATAAATTATACATCCCTAACGCAATTTAAATCTACTGTTTCTGCTGCCACAACATTTCCAGGGACACTGATCGCTCATTTTCAGATGAAACAACCTGTATAAAAAAAAGCTGATCTGTCTTTTTGTTTCAACAATGAGAATGGAACAACATTGTTTAATTTAACCATTACATTCTTGTTTAATTTAAAAGTTCACAGAAACAAAAAAAAAATTCATGTTTGGTTTCACGAAGAGATATAGCTTCACTTAACACTGAATCCGTTTCTTTCATTGAATAAATATCTTGAAACGAAGATTTTAATGTTTTCTGGTGCCCTTTCATGGTTCATTGGCCTCGCTCCCCCAAAAAACAGCGATCATATATCACATGATCCGCCACGTCATCTCGCGGGTTCATACATGTATGGACTGAGAGCACATTCTACATTATGATTTTGACTATCGTCGTAATCTGAGGATTCTTGATCAGAAACATCTTCGTCAAGTTCACTTTCTGATGAGTCTGAAGCGAGTTGTGCGGCCATTGTCCATCGCGCACTGATAATTTTTTACCTTGATTACGTCATTGCAGGTTATCTGGAATGTTTCGGGCTGCTATCGGTTGGGTTTGCTTTTTTAACTGTAATCTATAACACCTCAAAAAATTATTAGAATTAAAAAACACGTTCACTTCTTTGTTTATTACATTTAAATCATGATTTTTTTTTCTGATTCTGTGGACCTTTAACCACAAGTTGATTTTACTCCTTGAATGTGGTTTATGTCTAACTAGCCATGCCTGTTCCTGAGGATTGTTTATCCGCACCTGTACTTACTGTAATGTGTATCGTTTATTCCAAAGAGGTTTCAAAAAAAAACATTATGTCACAGGTACCCAGCTTTGCACAGCAAATAAACATTGCTATAAACATTTAGTGGGAAGAAGGAGATAAAGAGGGGGAGAGGAGGATAGGATGACATGAGAGGGGGGGAAGAGAGAGAGAGAGACAGTGAGGGGAGGGGGTGTAAGGGAGGGAATGGGGGAGGGAATGGGGGAGGAGAGGAAGATAAGGGGGGTGGAAGAATGGGGAAGAGAAGAGGGAAGATAGGGGGGAAGAAAGGTGGAAGAGCAGAGGGGGGAGAGAGAGGAGGCTGGAGGGGGGAGAGAAAGGGAGAGAGTATTTAAAACTGAAAGTCTATATAAATCCCCCAGCGAAGCCCTGCATTTGATAGATGCTTCCTCTCATTTTTCATGGAATGATCTGAAAGCAGAAACTCAGCTGTAACTAGAAGGGCACTCGATGGAGCACATACCTCCACCGAGATCCGGACCGGATTCAGATCTTCACCAAAATCGAAAAAATTCCTACTTTGTCACACACACCCAACCTGTCCACAACTCTGAGACATGCTATATATCATTTTTGGCCCTATCTGTCAATGGTGAAGAATCACTTAAAAAATTATAGTCGCAGGATCCGTTTCCGGAGAATCACCAAAATCGAATATATTGTCCTTGTCACACACCCAACCTGCCCACAAATTTTCATCCGAATCCATCCATAGCATTTTGAGATATCCTGCACACAAACAAACAGACAGACAGACAGACAAACACAGAGGTGAAAACATAACCTCCGTCCCACGAAAATATACATCTGCTCCAAGTAATGTAAGGTTTGGCTTTGAGTGAGCAAGACTGGTTCCTATTATACTGTAGGTTGTTCTGTGAAGTGGAAGCAAATAGTCACTGAACCTGAGAGTTAAGTGACAAATAATTATCAATTAATTGAATTGTGTTGAGCTGCTGCTGTTGTAATCTGTCATTATCAAATTCTATCTTGCATGTCAAATCCAGTGCATTGAGGTTGGCAGCCGACCACCATCTCATGTCATATTCCACCCCCTAATCGTGATCTTATCTACTCCAGCAAACCCACCAAAACTCCCGACTCCAACCTTCCGATTTTGTTTTCCGTCAGGCCTTTTTAATTTGTTCAGCCTCGTCCGTCTGTTCGCCATTGTCCAATTGGCAGTATCACCCTCCATACTATATCATTTGACTCTTCCATGAACCTCAATTTTCCATTCGAAGAAAAATGGTGAGTCTCTCGAGGTAGTGACCAGAGAATGCCACAATACCTTTTCCATCATAGAAACTTTATCCACAAGCATTCTGATCAAAAAATATCTCGTTCTTGAACCCTAGTATTCATCTATAATTGTAACCATACTCGGCTGAAGATGTTCTGCTCACCACATCTATCTCTGTGTTGGAGTGTCCCATGTTGCAGATGATGACTCCGTTCTTCACACGATCCAGTTGCTCTCGTGTCACCACGTTTTTGTTTCCTGAAAAAGAGGTCAAAGTCAGTGGTTTGTTCACAATGGCCTCAAGGTCCTGCTGTATCACATTTTCAACATGAATGACCAAGCTGTTAGTTAAAAGTGTTATGCATCACCACCGGAAACATCCCCAAACTCCCTGCAACGCTCCGTAACATTTGGACATACACCCCCGAGTGTAATGTAATTTTTGAATGGATAATATGCTTATGCAAATTACAGGCGGACGTGGTAACCTCTCATTCACGCTTTTAGTTTACTGTACATTTTATTTTATGTGGAACAAATAAATTGTACACAAAAGTTGATTGGGAAAACTTTCGAAAAGACTTTCACCAAGTGGTGGGACAGTTTTAATCATGAGTGGAGCACATTTTACTCAGTTATGGAAGAGGTAACAAAAGACGCATGCGGACCGCATTGTGAGCAACAAAGCCGATGGAAATTGGATGATGTTTATAACATAATTATCACAGGAATGGCTTGAGGGAGGTGTGTACCCCGTGCATGCTGATGGGCTTGATTAAACCTTGTAAATAATTTTTATTCAACATATGATAAGATTTTTTGTGGTCCGTCATTATGAGTAACACTCGAACCAAACAAAGCCAATGGAAATCTGACGCAACAAACCTGGGCAGTGTATAATCATCAGAGGCCTACAGCTATGTTATCAGCTGATGTCTTCGGCCCACCGGAAAACAAAGATGGTGGCCATACTGTTTTGTCTCGGTGCCATGGTGGGTGAAGTCAAGTGACAAATGTGGGTGGGGTCCAGGAGCTGTCCGCCCAATAGTTGCACATTTCAAAAACGACCCCCAGAAAGAAGAAGAACAACAACAACAACAACAACAGTGACAACCACACAAAGCTCCTGTAGACCTACGACATGTCACAGGTAAAACATGTGTCTGGTAAGCAAGCAGGTAGAGATGGATAGCTTGAATATGAACTATCTTACCAGTGCAAGAAATGATGATATCGACCTGCCGAATGACTTCATTCAATTTCACCACGCGACAGCCATCCATGCTTTGAGTGCAAGATCATAGATAAAAGTTAAAGAGAAAAAAAAAGCACAAAATGGTTAAAAAGTGATCAAATGATGAATCACATCCATGCTAAGTATTTAATACTTTTAGATATGCCACATTGACAAGCCACATGTTATAACAGCAACGATAACCACACAGTTGTTGTTAAGGAAGCCAATAAGAAGGGTGGGATCACAACACTGACCTTACGGTAACTAGATAAATGCCTGGACGAGAGAAAATCCTTTACAATAGATTACCCTACAAAGCAACCGCTCTCTTGAACTCATTCAGCCCAGACCCTCGCCAGCACACCAGGCCTGCAGGGCGCAGATTGGATCGACCTCTGTGACGCAAATCACAGCACCCAGACCCTTGAGAGCTGCACAACAGCCTTTACCCACCTGGTGTTAAAGGAGGGAGGTTGGGGGCAGAGGGGGGTCATGCTAAGTGTGAGACCTGTTATCAGCTATGACAGTGGAACACACACTGTGGGATCTGGACAATGCAGCATCACAAGTATTTTGTTTTTTAAACCAGAGCTTAATGGTGTTTCTCTGTGTGTCTATAGAGACGCTGACCTCACCGTAGCCACATACCACCACCTGTTTTCCTCCAAACATGATATCTGTCGTCCTTTTCAATCTGAGATGACAGACAATACCAAAATCAGACAACCTCAGCAGATAACAGACAGCACCAACAGTATATAATCCAGAACAAATCTCACCCACAATCCTTACCCGTCGAGAATCGACTCACGACAGCTGTACAGATTGTCAAATTTCTGTTTGGTAACCGAGTCATTTACATTCATTGCTGGCACACACAACTTCCCTGCCTTGGACAGCTGGTATAACCTGAGGCAAGGGTTCAAAGATATACATTCAAATACCTGAATTAGTTGCATCAATATATTTCCCAGTAATTTAACATTTCAGAATGTACTAAACAGTTAAACAGTACTTCAACATCACCTTCAGGATAAGGCAATTTTACAACTTATGAGGAAGTAAAATTTGAGATTTTGAAAGCAAGAATTAAAACACAAGGTAACTAGAACAGCACTCGTTAGAGTGCATAGCTCCTCTAGGCTGAACAGTTTACGATTTGTATCCCACTGATAGGCCGGACCTTGATCGGGACCTGAACCAAAATCGAATCTGCTTGTTCTTATCATCTAACCCTCATCCATCAAGTTTTGTCACAACTCGTCCACAACATTTTGAAATATCATGCTATATATCATTTTTTTATCCCATCTGTCAATGGTAAAGAATCACTTTAAAAAGTTTTTAAAATATTGGATCCAGATCCAGATTTTCACCAAAAAACGAATCAATTCATCCTCGTCACACACCCATGTCCACCAAATTTCGTCTGAATCCATCCATAACATTTTGAGATTTCGTGTTATATATCATTTTAAAACCTATCATTCAATGATGAATCAGTTTTTTTTAATTCTCAGATCCGGATTTGGATCTTCACCTAAATCGAATCAATTCTTCCTTGTCACCCACCGTCACCTTGTCAACCTGTCCAACAAGTTTTGTCCGAATCCATCTACAACTTTTTGAGATATCATGCGATATATCGTTTTTGGTCTGATCTCTCAATGATGAAGAATCACTAACAGACAAACAGGAGTGAAACCATAACCTCCGTCCACCTTTAGTGGCGGAGGTAAACATACAGTATCATATGAAACGTAGAGATATCCTTAGAGCAAACAAATCAACACATTTGGAATTTCAACCGGGCTTCTTCGCATCACACGTTTCATATGGAACTCCCGAAAAGGAAAACATTTTTCCTACATTATATTATTATTAAAAAGAGGGCTGTGACACATCAAAATAAATGCAAAATTATCGTTCACACACTATTTCAACATTTACAACTACTTGGCAGCATCTGCTAACCTCTGTTGGATGAGCTTGCCAGTGAGCGAGTACTGTTTGCACAGTTGGCATCAAATGCCATTTGTGTTTCAGAGCAGTACATCTCAGCATGCTTCAAGCATCAAATAAACTTTAATATGATCAAAAGAAAGTGGCAAACGGTGACCTCATTTTTTATTTGTGTCAGGTGACTATGTTCAAAACAGGTTGTGCTGCTGCAATGCTAGTTTATTACATGACATTTGGCAATTCAAACTTGGCACAATAATAAACTTCTCTCAGATCAAAGGGATCGCCATGTTTGAGATGTATTTATGGGTTTGGCGGAATTTTGTTTCACAACAACAAAATGAAGTATTAATAGAGTTCAACGACTTCAAAAAAAAACGACTTTTGTTTCATCCAAAGTCATAATTTGGGGTTCTTAAACTTTAAGCCAGACAAGGTCTTGAAGGACCTCGCACATCGCAGGCTCGCACTTTCATCCACTGGCTTGCACACAGATCGATGGGGCTAGGAGACCGAAGACTCAACCTGAGACGGCGCTTGTGCAGGCGCGGTCACCGCACCTCCACACCTCCACAAGCACCATCTCACAAACCAGTAATTGCTTCACACTACGCAGGGGCTAGGTGCCAATCAACCCCCACTAAACCCCCTTGCTCTTTCGTCACCTGTACGATCTATCTTTTCCGGAGCAGGGCGACATCCACATAAACACGATGATGGTCCAAGCCATTACTTTCTTTAACTTCAGTGCCCCTTGTTCCAAATTTGTCTCACAAATGTTGTAGCCTCTCAGAACTTTGGTTAACCATTCTTGTTATTTTACCTCCTATCTCATGCATTTGGTCTCTTTGATTTGAGCTCCTAAATCGTTAAATTTTGCTTCCAGATCTGAAAACCTCGATTCCATTTTATCATTACCTCAAACCATTTTATTGTCCAATCTTTCATTAATTTGTGCCCCCTATGCTTCTAATCATGGACATGGGCCATAATGTCACATCGGCATAGTCTCATGTGTCACATCCTGCGATCCCTTGGAGGGGGAGGGACTCCGCGTGATGCTAGGAGTCGGGAGGTTCCAAACCTCGTCTCCTCCCCACTATTCCGCACCTCGGCCTTGCCTACAACCACGTGCATGTCCGCCATTTCATTGAAGATGGCCACAATTTTATTTTGCTTGGTGGCCATCTTTTTTCCCACTTGTGGTAAAAATCAGGAAAGATCTTTTAAGTTTTCAACAACCACCAAACGTACTTTACGCACAAAAATTAGAATTATTCCTGGAAAAGTGAGGTCCACAATTCCACTCCTGACTACAGGTTGTCGCGTTGATGGGTCTGATAATGCAGACCTGCCACGCCAAAGCAATGTACTTCATGAATGGCCGATTAAAGGGAATGACACTAGAGTGGGTAGCGTGGCTTCCACTGGTCAGAATTAAATTCCCCCCGGTCTCTTGAAGCGTGTGTTTAACAAATTCTATCTGCTCCAGGGATAAAGCAAAGCGGGACGAAATGGTTTGGGCGCGCAAGAGATAATGGCGGTTATCAGGTGTTATCAGGTGTACTTAAGGAATAACATTTTATTTAAATGAGAAACAGGACGACAAAAATGGAGAATCACGAGAAGAAAGGCAGACCTAAACAACAAATAAAGACAAATAAATAAATACAAACTCAATAAAACGATATGCACTGAATACAATGAAGAACATATGGCACCACATGCACTCTTCCACTCATGCACAAAGGGGAGAAATCAGGCAAGGTCTTGAAGGATATGAGTGGGCAGGTCCCAAACACGAGGCATGGGGAAGGACTGCAGTGTGGCACAGGCCAGCACTCCAGTCAGTATATGCTAAGGCAGGCCCACTCAACCTTGACGCCAACCCCAGATAAAGCATGTGTCCGCAGCTCAGACCATCAGACTGACTCAGCTCTGTTGAGAGCCACTTAGCTTCTAAGAGAGTGAGAGCAGAGTAGGGAAGTGCAGGAGAAAGTGCAGGAAGAGAAAAGAGAGCGAACGAGTCTGTGCACGGCCTTTTAAAACCTCCACTGTGGCCAAGCACCACACTTTCAAATGTTCTTTGCTCATCTCCGAGCACCAGCCACTGAGGTGGAATGTCACTGCTGCAATAGCGATGTCATGTCTACAGGGCATTGCCACTGGCCAATGATGTGATCAATGATGTGACACTTTGCAGTGCACCGATGGCAGCGTAACGTCGGGGGTCCTTGTGATGGCCGGCGCTACGCCGCACACCTTGTACTCAGAGCGCAGGACATGAGGAGGGTTCATTGGCCCAAGCACAAACCAAAACACATCCAAATGCACCCCTTCTCCTACCTTGTCTGGCTTTACAGAGAGGACACACACAAATTACATTTCCCTCTATCAACTATACCCCACACCCCCTCAAGGAATACATAAGAACAGGAAGACTTCATTCTAATAGGTCCCTGATGACAAAAAAAAAATGTTCAGAAGTCTGAACTACACGAAGACACAAAACACTCCAACTTAACATACTCGCTCATTCATACCCCTCCAACTTAACAGCACTTTTCTCCCATTTTAGAAGTAGTTGAAGATGCCACAATGACTGAATGAATCACAATACTTTTGGAGACACAATTTGAGATAACGGTCACGTATGCCTCTGCAGAAAATTACAAGGTTGAATTCCACCATGGTTTCAACGATCCCCCTGTTCTGATTCCTGGGTGTAAGATCCCAAACTCAAGGTCATCCAAAAATGGCCATATAATTGATCCGAGTTAAATATCCCACAATCATTAAGAAACATGTTGTGTGACCATATCTGCTAACCTCTAGAGTCTAGAGGAAAAACTTGCCAGTGAATGGAAACGCTTTGAGCAGTTTTTTGAAATGCCATGTGTGTGTACATCTCAGCATGCTTCGAGCATCAAATAAACTTCAAAACAATGAAAATGAAGTGGCAAACAACTTCAATGTGATAAGGCGGTTATGTTTGATGTGTGCTGTGTTGTACTCCTTGCTGAATACATGACTTATTTGTGACAGAGACCTGTGCACACCAGTGACACTCTCCTCCACGATTCCTTTCACTTTTTTGAACACCTCAGAATGCTTTCGATACATCCAGTGGGTAAGGTCTCCTCCGTCGTCCAGAATCTAATGGGGGAAGTCAAGACAAATTGAGACAGATATTATATACATTTAACTATACAAATTATTCGCTGCAAATGAAAAATTTCATTAGAAACACACACATGGTTTGTGCAACATATTATGGAAATGTTGACTTGATCTGGAAAAAGCACCAATATATTAAAAAAATAAAGACAGGCCATCTCTATATACTGCAGAAATGGAAGAACTTTTGACTTTCCAAACACATATTCACCAAATATAGTCTTCCTAACAGCTTCCCTCTCCCTCATCTCCTTCAAACATACTTTCTCTTTCCTCCTCCCCAGCCCCCATCCTGTTTCTCCCCTATCATTACACCTACTACCTTTTTTCAATTGAACGTTTCTCATTTTACACCCCCCCCCCAACACTTTGAAAAAACAACATGTCGATGACCGTTTCTGGCCAAAAATGGCAAAATCTCACTTCCCCTTGTTCTTTCCTTATTCATTCCACTTCCATATGAGTAATCTGTCTCTCTCAACCCTCTGTGCAATATTATATTACATGCCACTCACTTTCTTCCCTTGAAAATCGCACCTTAATTGTCCAGAAGTAAAAACTATACACAAACTCACAATGGACCAAGATATTCCATTTTTTTCTCAATTTTGCATCCCTTGACTTCACTACACTTGCTGCAAACTTTATGCTAGTAGGATAGAAAAAAAACAAAGTGTTCAAATTGCTTCTTTAACTATGTCTAGGTTCCTTCAATCGGTTCTTCATCGTCAACCACACAGGTGGGACTTCGAATGTCGAACGATATCAACCGTATCAATGAGAGCCAGTTCTGGCCTGTACTGGTGGATGTGGAGGCAGAGAGGTGAGGAGGGTGATCTGTGCAACATAGGACTTGTGCATTGGAACATTGGCATGAAGGGGAAGCACACCTTTGCCTTTGGTCAACATTCCTCGACATTTGACCTTGATGGCCTGCAGCAATTTTTGCCCGCAGCAAGTCTGGCAGAACAATTCTGTGATTGTCATGAATGTTGCGAGGCATTCAGTCCATCAGCCGGATTCCCTTGACATCCCAGAAAAGAGGCCATCTCTTACAAGCTGGGGGTTGAGTGCAGTATTTTTTAGGTGGTGGTGATGTGCTTCCATTCGTTTCAGGATCCCAAAGGAGAAAGCACATTTCATTATCAGTTACCAGAGCAGCAATAATGATGGGTGGGTGGGTCTACATTGTTATTGATCATGACTGCTGAGGTTTCGGCTAAGCCACATCTTACTAAAACCATGGACATGTTCAAGTGTATACGTATGTGTGTGTGCGTGTGCATATATATATATATATATATATATATATATATATATATATATATATATATATATATATATATATATATATATACACACATATATAGATGGATATACTGGCGAGGTGTGCTTACACAACACGAACCGTTTTTCCTCATTGTCTCAAGTCACTCACCTGTATACGATTTTTTATTTATTTATTTTAATTTATTTATATTTTCATTTACGGATGCTTTCTGATGTTTCTGTGATTTTTCCTGGTGTATCAGCTTCGATCTCCGTCGGCACACAAAATTATCATGCTTCCCCATTGTCTCGGGTCACTCACCTGCATTAAAAAATTTCTTTAATTTCTTTAAAAAAAATAATTATTTATATTTTCATTCATGGATGTTATCTGACGATTCTGTGATTTTTTTTTTCTAGTGTACTGGCTTCGATGTCTGGCACTCAAAATTTCAGCTTTCGACGTCACCCGGAAGGCAACGATCTTTCGTATCAGTCGGTCAGTGTTTAGAAAGAGCTTTGTATATTAGATCGTTATGGGTTAAATAAATCCCAAGAATTAATAGTATTGAATTAAGATGTAAATATCGACAGAGGATATAATTTTAGAGGTTAGAATCAGGTGTGGAGCGTTAGAATCAGCCTGAGTCTCGACGGTGCTGAGGTGGTTCTCTAATAACAGCCAGAGAGATGTCCACTTTGACAAGCACGTGGTCGGAAGAATCGATTGGAGCAGAGAAAGAACAGCAGATATTTTCAGGGAAATTTGTCAAAATCAGATCCAGAAGAGATGGAGTACTGTTGGTTGAGATTCGGGTTGGGAAGTTGACAGATTGTGTCAGTTCCAATGAGTCGCAGAAGTCTTTTGTTAAAGTGCCATGGCAGGGGAGAGAGGTACCCACACCCAGCCAACTGGTGTGATGACAATTGAAGTCACCACATATGAGGAAGAAAGAGGTCAGATGAAAGGATAGAAGTTGGTTCATGTTTTCGGATAGTGAGGTGTAAATGGAGTCATCACTGTTTGGTGGACGGTACAGCACACATATAAACATGAGGTGGGAAGAGGGGGGGAAGCCGTAGCCAGAGGTATTCCTGTGGGTGTGGGGGAGTGAGGGCAGTGAATGGACTTTTGGAGAGTGAGAAATAGAGTCTTTGATGAAGAGAGCAACTCCTCCACCAGGACGAGGCTCAGCTCTGTCATACCGGAGGAGGGAGTAACCAGGGAGAGATACTGGGGAGTCAGAGACATCTTGAGAGAGGAAAGTTTCTGTTCAGCAGATTATGCCTGGTTTGTCAGTGGCAACCTGTATGGAAAGATCTGTCAGGTTTGAGTGAAGGCCTTGGATATTTGAGGTCCACACTGTTAATGAAGAGGGAGGGAGGAGGCTTTGGGTGCTGGAGAGGGGAGGGGGAGGGTAGGACAAGGGAGGAAGGGGGGGAGGTAAGGAGAGTTGTTGAAAGAGTGTGGGGGATTGCAGAAGAGCGAGGGGAGGGGGCCGGATGAGGAGGAGAAAAGGCTCTGTGGTGCTGGGTTGAGGTACAGTGGGAAGTAATACGAGAGGGGTGGAAGACAGTTGAGGATTTAAGGAGATAGAGTGATGAGGTGGAGGAGAGAGGGCAGGCAAAGGAGGCAGGCAGCTTTGTGGATGTGAGGGGGAGGGCAACTTTGAGAAGGATGAGTGAGGAGGATGAATGGAAGGAGAAGGGTGAGTGGGGAGTTTTTGAGAAAGGTGAGAGGGAAACTTTGAGGGAGAAGAGTGGGATGGTTGCTTTGAGAGGGAGGGATGAGAGGGGCGAGTTGGTACTGAAGTTGGAAAAAAAGAATGGTTGATGGAAAGCAAACATTCATAGCAAACTGGGTTTTTTAATTCTTAGGTCAGAGATGCGATTAAAGACATTTCTTGATGGATGCAATAAAGGCGAATTAAAAGAATGGAGAGAAGAAACGCTGTAACAGTTGGATTTTTTAGACAATGTGTGAATGAAAGGTCGAATTGAAAGCAGTCTGTTGAAATAGAAGAAGAGTCATGAATTATGATACAGTAATGAGAACCACATGTGTGAAAGAGGAAGATGAAGTATTATAAGAGATCCTTTTTATTATTATTATTATCCCGCCCCCCAGGGGGAGGGAGCGGGATATTGTAATCGTCCGGTTTGTTTGTCTGTCTGTCTGTCTGTAAGCAACTTTACGGCAAAACAGCTTCAGCAAACACTATCAAATTTAATCCACAGATGGGCAATGAACCTTGGACGACCCCATTAACTTTTGGGTCCAATTGGATCAAAGGTCAAGGTCAAGGTCACGAAAAGATCAAAATCGTTTTTTGCTCATAACTTCGTCAAAAATGATCTGATTTACTTCAAACTAAGCTGATAGTGAACCTTATTCTATTTGTCACTTATAATCCTACCCATTCCTATAGTGAAAAATGCATATTTGTGAAGATCGGTAGGGTCCGAAGTTTTGGGGGTTATTAGTCAGGCGGCATTTGTTCATATAATGGCACTACTTCGTTTTTTTGCCAACTCCAGTTTCTTTACATATTCATAAGGTTTAGGTGTAAATAAATGGAATTCAACTTGTCAAGTTTCTATGTAATTTTTTCTTGAAATGCCAATGCTTTAAACTTTCGCATAATATCGAGTGCAATAATATGGGAAACTACATGTGTTAGATACATTGCAAACTATATTTCTGCCAGAATATTAATTTTTTTACACAAAATTTTTATTTAATAAACAAAATTTAATGCCACTGTGTCCATTTCATTATTTTAAAAGCTAAAAAAATGCATAACTATTTAAATTGTATGTATCATAATACTACCGAAATCTTATCTCTCTTTCCAGATTCAAAACAACTGGTGAGCTGTAGGTACATCTGTTGACAGCTTGATCATATCAACTTTGGAAAAATGGATGAATGCATCATTTGCAGAGTCAGGCGGTGGTCCCTATCCAGTTGCAAGTCAAAAGTCCTTTTGAATGCATCAAAAGGGTGATCAGTGGGCCTCATATGAATCTCAATGTAACTCGAGAGATTGAAATAGAAAAATCCTCGAGAAATCTTGCTCAACATATTATATCGTCATTTAGGTCAAAACGACAAGTGAAATACAAAGCAAAAGCCGATGGCAAATTTCAAAAAGCGAAGACAACCCCACTTTCATTTGGTCTTGCTCTGACTTCATATCAGGCTAATAGGTCCAGATCTGATGTAGAGACACTGAATAACCTGCAAGTTGCTGTTACCTACAATGAGGTTGAGCGGACAACAACGAGAATGGCAGCAGCAATCGTGGATGACATTAACACCAACACGCAAGGTGTACATATTCCTCCATTTGTAAAGCAGGGAATCAGACCACTGGTTGCAATTGATAACATTGACCTGGGAAGTGATGCAGGTTCGTTTCATGGTGCTGATTTGTTGATTGCCCAGAGATCAGAGGATGGTGCTCCTCTCATTACAAATGACCTCAAACTTGACTTGACTATTCAAGACAAAGCCCTGAAAAACGCATTAGATATGCCATATATGAACTGTGATAAGCCAGTAAGTCCGAGTGTGTCTCATCAAGTTACCTACATGTTAGACACCCTGAAACAGGTATCTACTGACTACACACAGTGTGACACTATTTGGTTATTTATGTGTAGCTCTCTGGTGGCACAGATACTGGATAAACATAAAGATGCAGATTCTTGGACTGAAGTTGGATCTCGCCTCAATGAATCAGTGGAATTCAATCAAGGAATTGTGGTCTCGTCAGAAGAGTACGTCAGATCAACCTCAGGTGAAACATCTGCGTCACAACATGTTTCCACAGCAGCCAGGTCTACTTCAAGTGAACCCCAGATTTCCTCCAAAGATAGTAGCACGAGCAATAGTGCATGTAGAACACTGCCAGAGAGATGTCATAAATCTCCCACTTGGTCCACCTTCAATTCGTTGATACGTGACAAGACACCAGTATGGAATGTTGGTATTGTTGCTCCATTGTACAGGAGAAGTCCAACGGAATGGCCAGTGCTCCTCACAATTTTAAAGCATGCTCAAAAACTCAACTGCATTACTGTTGGCGAAGGACAAATACCTATTATAACCCTTGATGGTGATTTGTATGACCGTGCAGTAAAGCTCAAGGATCATAAAGAAAACTGGTGCATCAGGCTTGGAGGTCTACATATAACTATGGCAGCACTGAAGTGCCTGGGAAAGTACATAGAAGGAAGTGGCATTGATCTGGCATGGGAAGAAGCTGGTATCTATGGATCAGCTACAGTACGTCAAATATGGATGGTCGTCACATATACAGATGCATTGAAGCTCACATAGTTCCACTGATTGCACTTTTCACCATGTGCATACAGGTAATATTCTCAGAAGATGAAAGAGCATTTCTTGAGCACCACATCAGCCAAGTACTTGATGCCTTTGCAGCATATTTAGATGGAAGGACTGATTCCACTTTGGAGGAATTCAAATCACAAGTGGCTGAAATGCATCAGACACTCTCTGCCTGTAATAGTTTTGAAAGGCTAAATGAGTGGAAGGAACAAGCAATAGGTATCTCCAAATTCCTAACAAACTACATGAATCAGGTTGAGGTTCTATTGATGTTTACTGCTGCTACAAGGACGTGCAATTGGACACTTCATTTGGCTAAGGTGGAGGAGCTATTGCCTTATTTTCATGCTCATGACCAATACAACGATGGACGATGGGGACCACTCTGTGTTGCCGACATGTTGGAACTGCAAACTACAGATCCTGAGACATGGAAATTTTTAGATGAAGGCAACTTTTCTCTAACAAAACATCGTTTTCCTTTCACTGCGATTGATCCAGACCATAGTATTGAACAGGAGCACAAGAAGATGAAGGTCAAAGGAGGGTTTATTGGCATCACAGGCAAAGAGCATGCCATGGAGAAGTACTTCATTATAGCCCCCACACTATGCAGAATTGTACAGGAATTCAAAGACTATGCTGGAATCGAAACGCGGCAGCCAAGTTCTCTTCACCATGAACTTGTTGGAGCAAAAGGTACTAGGATCATTTCATCTGCAGCAAATGTTTCCAAGGTACTTACCAGACAGGGCAATCCCTTTCTTGAACGTGATATGTTCAATCTTGTTACATTTGCTGTTACACCTGACAGTGTGTGCAAAAACATTGAAAACCGTGACAAATTGGGGCGAGAGGCATTGGAAAAATTTGTCTCTACTCGGATGGTGGAACAATCAGTCAATTTCTGGGAAGCTCAAAAGAAGAACAACTGGTCGTACTTCAAGGATGTAGGAGCTACAGTACAAACTAAAGTCAAAGGGCAGTTGGTATCCATGAAACAGGAGAGGTCACTGCTGTCTCGATTACTTGTTGTGTGCAAGACTAGAACTGACTTTTCTGTTAAGGATGCAATTACAGAGTTTGAATTCAGCGTAGCTCCACCTTCCAACTTTCATCCAGATGGATCAATGATAATGCTCTCAGAAAAATCAAAACTGGTATCTGCAGTTATGAATGTACCATTGCCATTGCCAGACGACCTGGCCATCTCAGAACCAGAGAGGGATGCATCCTCAGTCCTGATAATTGACGCAATGTGTATAGTGAACATGGTGACAAAAACTCCTGAAATGTCAAATGCCTTCCACTTTGCAAAGAGGTTTGTTGACATTGTGGCTGACATGAGTGATTCATATGAGGTCAGGATTGTTTTTGATCAGTACCTTACTGGTTCTCTCAAGGAAACAACTCGTCAGAAGCGAACAGTTAAAACAACACCAGTTCACTATCATGTTAATGATAACACCGAAATAAGGAACCTGAAGACCTTTCTCTCTCATGTGAACACTAAGGGAGAGTTGACAGAGTATCTGTCAGATAAACTCATCAGTCACTACCAAAATAAGCCAAAGAGAGTGATAGTTATGCACCATACAACAACAAAAGCTAATCACTCTTTGTCTGACATTATTAGTATGCCTGAGATGGCAATGGGTCAGCACAACCTTGAGGAGGGTGATCAGCTTGTTCTTCTGAATGCATTTGACGTCATGGACAAGAACCCCCAATCCACCCTGGATGTCTTCTCAGTTGACACAGATGTTTTTGTTCTCCTTTTAGGTCACTTTCCATTGCTTCCAAAGTCAACTATACTTCTCAGAAAAAAAGAGTGACAATATCTATCAAAGATTGCTACCAAAGACTTGGACCCAAGAGGACAGAAGCACTCATCGGATGGTATGCTTTCAAAGGAACAGACAACACTGGATCATTTGCTGGCAAAGGTGTATTAAGTCACTTCAAAGCATTTATGCAAGCTGATGATAAAATTCTGAAAGCATTTACTGCATTTGGGTTGACACAAGAGATACCAACATGTATCTTTGATCAAATGGAGCGATATCTGTGTTTAATATACAAAATCTCAGACATCAGTGAGAATATCGTTGGAGAACTTAGGTGGGAACTATTTGCACAAAAAGGTAAAGAGGGCCAGCAGCTACCCCCCAACTCGAGGAACGTTAGTGCCACACACTTCCAGAGCTTTCTATATGGCTCTTGTGTGGAAGTTATCTAAAGCACCTTGTCCCAAAATACCCTCACCTCCGGACTACTGCTGGGAGTCAGTAGAGGGTCACCTCAAACCAGTCTTCTGTGTAAATGCACCAGCCCCAGAGGCCTTGTTAGAGCTCAGGAAATGTAAATGCAAAACTGGTTGTATCAGACAATCATGTAGATGCAAGAAGAACCATTTGGTATGCACAGACCTGTGTGGTTGTGGAGAGATATGTGAGAACATTGTACTGGACAAACCTGTATATATATATATATATATATATATATATATATATATATATATATATATATATATATATATATATATATATATGACAGACTGATATTCCAGTTAAGTACTTTCACATTACATCTTTGCATTTGAGAACTACAGTTGATAACTGTACATGATCTAGTGTAATTATGGCTAAATACAAGCCAAAAAGGTACATTGTACAGAAAAGATTGTGCAGTTTGATCTACCTATGTTAAAAAGAAGTCTTGAGATAAGTGATGTGCAGCCTCAATTTCGACATTTAGGTGATGTTATATTGTAAGAACAAATGGGGTTTTACCATCTCAAAATGTGAATTATTGTTGTCTTTTGCATGCATTAATGAACATCAGAAAAGTATTTTTTAATGATTAAATACTGCTTAAAAACATTTAGTTTGAGTTATTGGTTCACGAAAAAATATTTTCACAAAAAAAATAAGTGACCACTATATTCGTTATTGTTGCGTGTCTGTCTGTCTGTCTGTCTGTCTGTCTGTCTGTCCCGAGCATAGCTCCGTGGGTTTTGATTCGATCCTGATAAAATTTTGGTGGGAGGTTTATATCATGATGTAGTTCTGTTTTCCTGAAAATGGGCGTGGTGCATACATTATGGGCGGAGCCACGCCAAAAAACATGTGTTTTTAGGGGGTAGCCGATTTCAATTTGCATCTTCCCCTAGGGGGTTTGTCGAATCTGACAGGGGTTTCGCTATTTGGTTCGCCCAATGGCACCTAGTCCCATGGAGCTCGATTTTTCATTTTCGTCCCAAGGTCAAGGTCACAAGGTCACGAACTTAGAAAATTGCGAATTTTGACAAAAAAAATTCTTCTCCGAGGGGTTTGTCGAATCTGGCAGGGGTTTCAGTATTTAGTTTGCCCAATGCCACCTGCATAGCCCCACAGAGCTCGATTCTTCATTTTCGTCCCAAGGTCAAGGCCACAAGGTCACAAACTTAGAAAATTGCGAATTGTGTTTAAAGGGGGTAGCCAATTTCAATTTGCATCTTCTCCGAGGGGGTTTGTCGAATCTAGCAGGGGTTTCGGTATTTGGTTAGCCCAGTGGCACCTGCATAGCCCCACGGAGCTCGATTTTTCATTTTCATCCAAAGGTCAAGGTCACAAGGTCACGAACTTAGAAAATTGCGATTTTGACATAAAAATCCATCTTCTCCGAGGGGTTTGTCGAATCTGGCAGTGGTTTCAGTATTTGGTTAGCCCAAAGGCACCTGCATAGCCCCACAGAGCTCGATTTTTCATTTTTGTCCCAAGGTCAAGGTCACAAGGACAAGGTCACAAGGTCACGAACTTAGAAAATTTCGAATTTTGACATAAAAATCATACGACCGCCAAAACTTTGAGAGCTCGGATGACAATATTTTTTTGTGCATAATCTTGAGGTCATTCCCCACCTAAAGTCTTGAAACCATTTTTCGCTATCTCGAACACCTTGCCCGTGGCGCCCCCTTCAAGTTTGTTTTTACACTGATTTCATCAAAGTATGGATAATCCGATGAGTGTGAAATATCCATATAGCCTATATGATGTTATATTGTTCCTGGAATGTTCCAGAGGAAGTTTTGCACCAAAGATCATAATCCTTGACCTTTGACCTTTAAAGGCCACAAAGGTCAAATTTTCAAAGTTATGGGGATCGAACCGGGTTTTTGACCTTCTTCGACGAATTAACTCCAATAAGCTATAGCACGTATCCTGTTTCCTTATTTTAATGTCCACAACATTGTTTTGTGACCTTTAAAGGTTATGCAGAGGTCAAATTTTTTAAGTTGTTGAACGAAACCGGGTTTTCGACATTTTGCAGCTAATAACCTGTCACTCGTACCACATCATGTTGATCATTTTTTTAATAACTTGGTCAAACATTAACACATTGTCTCATCCTTGACTTCTGAAACAATCGACATCGTCAAATACCGCTCGTGAACCATCGTCGTCTTCAGACTTGTTTTTATTAGGATCTCATAAACATATGGTTCACATATTGCAGTTTTTGCCCATTTAGCGTACTTTGTATCGATACTTTGGATAGGTCAATACTGTATCAAAAATGTGTCTGAGAACTTGACAACAAGTTGAATTTTGTTCCTTGACAAGTGGACAAACCTAAAAAAATGAGAAACCAGAGTTGGAAAAAAAACGAGGTAGAATACAATTGCTGCCTGACGACATAGTCATCGGTCAAAATTACAAATTTTCCATTAAAACTAAAACATGGTTATGAAAATACAACTTTACGGGAAAACGGCTGGCTCAAACACTGTCAAATTGTATCCACAGGTGGATAATGAACATTGGACGACCCCATTAACTTTTGGGTCCAATTAGGTCAAAGGTCAAGGTCAGGTCACGAAAAGGTGAAAATCGTTTTTCACTCATAACTTCGTCAAAAATGATCTGATTTACTTCAAACTAAGCTTATAGTGAACCTTATTCTATTTGTGACTTAAAATCCTAACACTCCTATCGTGAAAAATGCATATTTGTGAAGATTGGTAGGGTCCGAAGTTTTGGGGGTCATGGTCATCGGTCAAAATTACAAATTTTCCATTAAAACTAAAACTCTTCTTCTTCCTCTTTCGGCTTGCTCCCGTTAGGGGTCGCCACAGCGGACCAACCATCTCCATTTCGCTCTATCCTCCACATCTTCCATTGACACTCCAACCACCCGCATGTCCGCCCTCACCGCATCCATGCCACATTTCTCTTGTTGAGACCGTACCTCCCCATCACCTCCTCATCCTCTTTATTCCCTTCCCCAACATGTCCATTGAAATCTGCTCCAATCACCACTCTTTCATCCTTGGATACACTCTCCACCACTTCATCTAACTCACTCCAGAAATCTTCTTTCAGCCAACTCTCGCCCTTTGCCAGTCATCGCCCCAACATTCAGAGTTCCAACTCTCACCTCCACACTTCTACCCTTCCCCATCTCCCACTGCCTCCGGACTCGCCTTCCCCGTCTCCTTCTCCTCCTTCGCCCAGCAGTAGCACAATTTCCACTGGTACCCTGCTGACCACGGGTACCGGTGGCGGTCGTTGGTAACCCGGACCTCGACCGATCCGGTATGGAAATTCGTTTTGTTGTCCGCATAATGATTTGGCATAGGTTTTTACGCCGGATGCCCTTCCTGACGCAACCCTGGTCGCCTCTTACGACACACAGGGATATGGTACACCTATTCTAACCGGGGCATACACCGGGCCCAGTACAACTGGTGCTCATTTCGCCGACCTCGGAAGGATGGCAGGCTGAGTCAACCCCTGGTGTTTTCGACTTGGTGTATATATATATATATATATATATATATATATATATATATATATATATATATATATATATATATATATATATACATACATATATATATATATACATACATATATTAATTCAGTGTCCCAACGGGGCTTGAACTCAGGACCTCTTGGGTCCCAAGCCACTGCCCTTACCACTGCGCCAACACCAGGCTTTTCTATATTTTCCATTAAAACTAAAACATGGTTACGAAAATTATTTTACGGTCATAACTTCGTCAAAAGTGGTTTAATTGACTTCAAACTAAGACTAAAATATTCCTTATTCTATTCCTTATAATCAACATTCAGGTTAAGGATGTATCAAATTTAAATTTGATCCCCAAAATAACTTTATGCCTTAAATGGGTGGGATTTGTTGTGCCTGGCACCACTTGTTTTTTTTGTTTTTGAAAAGATTGCATAAGATTAGGTTTTAACTTTGATACTTTAACATTATGTTTGCTGCTTTGATACTTTAAAAATATACAGTACTTAATACAAGTGGTGCCAAGCACAACAAATCCTGCCCATTTAAGGCATAAAGTTATTTTGGGGATCAAATTTAAATTTGATACATCCTTAACCTGAATGTTGATTATCAGGAATAGAATAAGGAATATTTTAGTCTTAGTTTGAAGTCAATTAAACCATTTTTGACGAAGTTATGAGCGAAAAAGATTTTGACCTTTTCGTGACCTGAACTTGACCTTTGACTTAATTGGACCCAAAAATTAATGGGGTCGTCCGAGGTTCATTACCCATCTGTGGATAGAATTTGACAGTGTTTGAGCCACCGTTTTCCTGTAAAGATGTATTTTCTTAACCATGTTTTAGTTTTAATGGAAAATTTGTAATTTTGGCCGATGACCATGACCCCCAAAACTTCGGACCCTACCGATCTTCACATATATGCATTTTTCACTCTAGGAATGGGTAGGATTATAAGTGACAAATAGAATAAGGTTCACTACAAGCTTAGTTTGAAGTAAATCAGATCATTTTTGATGAAGTTATGAGCGAAAAACGATTTTGATCTTTTCGTGACCTTGACCTTGACCTTGACCTTTGATCCAATTGGACCCAAAAGTTAATGGGGTCGTCCAAGGTTCATTGCCCACTTGTGGATTAAATTTGATAGTGTTTGCTAAAGCCGTTTTGCCATAAAGTTGCTAACAGACAGACAAACAACCAAACAGACAAACAAACCGGACGATTATAATATCCCGCTCCCTCCCTCCGGGGGGTGGGATAACAAGTGGTGCCAGGCACAACAAATCCCACCCATTTTGTAGTTTTGACCGATGACCATGACCCGCAAAACTTCGGACCCTACCGATCTTCACAAATATGCATTTTTCACTATAGGAATGGGTAGGATTATAAGTGACAAATAGAATAAGGTTCACTATCAGCTTAGTTTGAAGTAAATCAGATCATTTTTGACGAAGTTATGAGCGAAAAACGATTTTGATCTTTTCGTGACCTTGACCTTGACCTTTTATCCAATTGGACCCAAAATTTAATGGGGTCGTCCAAGGTTCATTGCCCACCTGTGGATTAAATTTGATAGTGTTTGCTAAAGCCGTTTGCCGTAAAGTTGCTTGCAGACAGACAGACAAACAAACAAACAGACAAACAAACCGGACGATTACAATATCCCGCTCCCTCCCTCCGGGGGGCGGGATACAAAGGTTAGGAATATGCGTGTTTACTCTGGAAGACATATATCAAGTCCTTTATTGGCTTTCATTTGACACCACGACGTTTGACGTTACGTGGCCTTGAAAGGTCAAAATCATTTTACGGTCATAACTTCGTCAAAAATGGTTTAATTGACTTCAAACTAAGACTAAAATATTCCTTATTCTATTCCTTATTATCAACATTCAGGTTAAGGATGTATCAAATTTAAATTTGATCCCAAAAATAACTTTATGCCTTAAATGGGCAGGATTTGTTGTGCCTGGCACCACTTGTATTAAGTACTGTATATTTTTAAAGTATCAAAGCAGCAAACATAATGTTAAAGTATCAAAGTTAAAACCTAATCTTATGCAATCTTTTCAAAAACAAAAAAACAAGTGGTGTCAGGCACAACAAATCCCGCCCATTTAAGGCATAAAGTTATTTTGGTGATCAAATTTAAATTTGATACATCCTTAACCTGAATGTTGATTATAAGGAATAGAATAAGGAATATTTTAGGCTTAGTTTGAAGTCAATTAAACCATTTTTGACGAAGTTATGACTGTAAAATGATTTTCGTAACCATGTTTTAGTTTTAATGGAAAATTTGTAATTTTGACCGATGACCATGACCCCCAAAACTTCGGACCCTACCGATCTTCACAAATATGCATTTTTCACTATAGGATTGTTCGGATTTTAAGTCACAAATAGAATAAGGTTCACTATAAGCTTAGTTTGAAGTAAATCGGATCATTTTGACGAAGTTATGAGCGAAAAACGATTTTGATCTTTTCGTGACCTTGACCTTGACCTTTGATCCAATTGGCCCCAAAAGTTAATGGGGTCGTCCAAGGTTCATTGCCCACCTGTGGATTAAATTTGATAGTGTTTGCTAAAGCCGTTTTGCCATAAAGTTGCTAACAGACAGACAGACAAACAAACAAACAGACAAACAAACCGGACGATTATAATATTGCGCTCCCTTCCTCCGGGGACAGGATAAAAATAATAACGGATCATTGCATACTGATGGTTATTTTATAAATGAATAGATATAGTGTGTTCGTTAACTGTGTGACAATATAATCTTTTCTTTATTTTATTTAATTTGATTGGCAAGTTAAGCTGCTTTGGCTGGCGCCAGTGAGTCGTCCCCCAAAGGCATTGCAGGGTCTCATTAACTCTGGTTTTCCATTCAATTATAAAGTTGTACAAACACGAAGTTCATCAACTCTGCCTTCTCATTATCCTCTTATTTTGATTGTAAAGCACGAGTCTCATCGAACTGCTGAGGTCATGGACCTCTTATTGTTCTGCAAAGCTGTGTAAACCAGATGCTCCACCAGCATGCTGCAATAAATGCTTATCATTGCCTATGCAAATGAAGGTTTTCTGTGCATGCATGCCTGAAGCAAGACACGCATTCTTTCACAGTGCTATCTTGTTTTATTATGCACAAAATTGTTTTTTTTCTCTTTGCTTGAAAGACCTTGTGTGTAAACAAAGCTTTCTTGTAGTCTGGTATTGATTAATCAGTACCCTGTGATGCTCTGACCCCTCCTTATTTTCCAATCATATCAAAGGCCTTGTATTCTAGCTCAGAGTCAGAGATCTGCTTGGACTCTTGAGATGAGCTTTTCTCCCACATGTGTGTTTTTATACAATAAATGATCTGTTAGATCATAAAGTGTTTTCTCTTTTGTGTGAATTTCCACCACAAAGGTAATATTAAATGATCCCTGACTCCAATCCTTAGTGGGTATAGGGAAGTATTTTATGCCCCCACAAAAAAAATACTGGGCAATGCCGGCAAAAAAATACTGGCAGAAAACACCCCCCCCACACACACACACACACACACACACACACACACACACACACACACACACACACACACACACACACACACACACACACACACACACACACACACACACACACACACACACCCCTTACTCCCCCCCATCCCTCCCTGCAAGTGGAAAATAAACATAAATCGCTTTATGATGAAGTCTCCTGCTGAGTTGAAGCAGATTAAACATTCAGAAGCGATTAAACTTGCATAAACTTGTGCTCAACTCCACCATTCCCCTCTGATTAATCTCTTGAATCATTTTCCTTTGTAATCTGTTGACGTGTTTCTTTTACAAATCATTATTCTGCTTTGTAAGGCAGCTGAATAAATAAAATTAAAATAATCATTTTTGTCTATTGTTTCACACTTCTGCGCCATTTCATTATTTTTTAAACAGTGCGCAAAAGGCTCATCATGGTGCGAGATAACCATGACAGCTGAGCTCAAAAACCACGATTGGTAGAAATTAAACCCGTGATAACTAAATCGGTACATATAGAGATTGCTGCGATGCGTCAAAACCGCGATATTCAAACCCATGATATTTAAGGGTTTACTGTACTTCGCTTCATTCATAAGAATGGCATTCACATACCCCGTCTTGAACAATATTTTGATATTTAAAGATAAACAAGCTAGTAGAAAATTGAGACCATTGCTCTAAGTGCAATTTGCAATTTGGCAAGCACCCTTGGTGCTTGGCCAGTATAAAGACAGACGTGATGCAGGACAGCAAGATGACGTGCTTCGAGAAATTGCCCACCTCAGAGAAGGCATTTACAAACTCTGACATTCTCTTTCACACCTGCACTCTGCAAAAAACCTGGACGGTGATCGAGTTGTTGAAAAATCCGAGAGTCTGCTGCTACAGCTTAGTGGATGCACTCAAGGTAATGTGCACACAAGTGATTTGCCTTGTGAGCTTCAATCATACAGGGAAACACCCAAAAAAGGTTGGCTAGCCTTCTAATGCCTTACCTCCACAAGACGTCCCACAACTTATCTCTGTTAGGACAAGGCCAAGCTGTACATAAGCTCTGTGTCACCACAACCAGGAAAGCACCATGATGCAGGCATAATTACTCCGCCTTTGAATACAGGGTGTGACACAGTCTCTTATCAAAGTCATTGTGTTATGGATGACATCACTAAAACAGTGTTTGAAGTGTGTTTGACCACCCAGTGCTTGTGTGCTGAAGCATCATGACTCAGCCTCAGTTCGAGCACAGTGGTAAGTGGGGTACCTGTTTGCATAGTGGGAGCATTGTGCCAAAATGCTCGTGGATACAAGAATTCTGGGAAATATTTGCAGGGGTTCCATAAGAAATCTGTGATGCCTCATGTTGAAGATTTATAAATTTGATACTTTTATACAGTTTTCAGGGAAATGAAACGATACACAAGACAATATAATTCACGCCAAAAGTTTGGATATATTTTCATCAATCAAAGAGCAAGAATAGAGGGAAGTTACCATGTTAGGCTGCCAGCCATCGGCACAAACACAGCGATCAATACACCACCAAAAGTCATCTTCACTTTCCCCTTTCCAAGCAAACACAGGTATACCTGGAGCACAATACGTGACAAACCACTTAAATTCAGAATACCACACATAAACACTGTATTACCAAATGACAGAAATGATATTCCACACTAATCCAGTGATAAAATTAAATGTCATTTTATTTTTAAATCAATGGAAACCTAAAGGAGACTTTTGGTCTCTAAGTGTTTATGAAATACAAACACAGCATTATGTAATCTGGCCTATCAACCCAGTACCCTAGACCCCATTGTATAAACTCAAAGACGCAATTCAAAAGTCAAGAGAAATGGGGAGATGAGATGGTGAAAGTGAGCAAATCAAAGGTTGCTGATCGAGTAAGTGTGACATGACGGGGCATGTCACGGGCAATTGGCTGAGAAAGCAGGTGGGTCAATATTAGAAGCGAGACAGGCTATTCACTCACAAGAAAACTCGTCGATATTTGACCAGGAATTTGGCCAAGATAATGGCAGAAAATGGCATACTGTATTTGAGACGAGATACAGTGGGATCTTTAAAAGATCCATAAACTAGAAAATGATGGAACATCTGGTTTTAAATCTCAATCTAAAAAGGTGTGCTCCGAGATGCAGCACCTGCTTCTTTCACTGCACCAGAGCAGGATATTTCAGTTGAAATAGACTCAATGAACACTCCATGATCAGATATCTCATCGAGATGAGCAAGCTGCCAACTGAGCAAGCTGCCAACCTCCTGTCCCTCAGCCTCTAACCTACAAAATAAACACTTAGGAGTTTCATGCATGTCTCCCATCCAAATTGTATTTAAAGAGCAGGTTTTGGGTCGCTGATCACCGCGTGATTCGAAGGTTGTAAGCACATTAATAAACGTGGGGTATTTATTTTCTTACATTTGAAACTCAAAATATGCTAAAATTAACTTTTAAGTCAAAACTTTTCTCGGTGATCGAAAAACAGACCGGAAGTTACCGAAGATGCTATGACGTCACATTCTCCGAAAACTTCGTGAACATTCGGAAACAGCGTGTGAACAATGGCAAGATGCGAATCAGAGTGATTTCAGCGGCGATGAAATTGAGTGTTTTCATTCCGATATTGCAGAGGACGAGTCGGAGGATGATGGGAATTTATACTATGGAGTTTCTGGCCCTGAGCCATATAAATTTGAGCCACTTGCAAGCACCAGAAAACGGCCTATTTAGTGTACAAGTGGCAGGACTGACTGTCCGGCAGTTCACACTGACAGACTCCACCAGACATTGGTTTGTAGATTTTCATTTTCTTGTTCGATGCATAAAATAATGTAAAGTTTGATTCGTCTGTGACTTGATATAATAATTTTTTTAACCCTCTAGTAGCCTGGTGTTGGCTCAGTGGTTAGGGTGGTGGCTTGGGATCCTCGGGTCCTGAGTTCAAGCCCCGTCGGCTGCTGAATTAATACACCAGGGGGTTGACTCAGCCTGTCATCCTTCCGAGGTCGGCGAAATGAGTACCAGTTCCAGTGTGTGTACTGGTAGAGGGGCACTGCATCAGCGACACAGTCGCGCTTCAAGAAATTATAGCCTCCCCTGCAGCTAAGCTGCCATACGACCACCACCAACCTTCTAGTCACTCAAGAGTCAGAAATAGAATGAATCAATAATGGACCCTTGGTGTTGAAGTCTTTCTGACAGCTGAGCTTGACCCCAGCAAAAGTGATGATGGCGTGGCCGTTGGGGAAGAGATTCTCAGCCGCGTTCCCAATTACGGGTTACAACGTACGGACTTCCGGATAGTGATGACTTACTCTATTCTAATAATTTCTCGAATTCTTATGCGCATTTATAGATAAACACAATGCCCCAATCCTTGAGAGGTGACACAGTGTGAGAAGATGAAGCAGGAGCCAGCTGAGGAGAAGGCTGAATGGTGGGCACAGCGTCATGCTTGTTTTGAAACCGAGCTCACTCATTGTGTTGCCTTCATAATCCTCGGCTGTGAAATGGTCACAACAAATGACAAGTCTATCCAAAGGGTCCTCTTTACCCGTTTTATTTGGGAGAAAATTAGCCCGTTTTGTTTGTACAAATCTTATCCACAGCCAGCGAATGTTTGATTCCTTCGGGAATCGGTGGGAGCGATTACCCGTTTTCCAGCCATTTTCGCAAAACATGACG
The DNA here is from genome assembly GCF_056783735.1 of Eptatretus burgeri. NCBI lineage: Eukaryota > Metazoa > Chordata > Myxini > Myxiniformes > Myxinidae > Eptatretus > Eptatretus burgeri. The sequence continues at coordinate 10,728,635 of NC_140973.1, read as the reverse complement.
ACACACTTACGAGGCATGATGTACAAATATCCAAATAACTTTGTTCTTCAATAATTCAAAATAAAAAAGGATAATACAGACAGTTGCAAGCTCAAAATAAGCATAAGAACGGCCCGCTCAACTGGACACTTCTTCAATGAGTGAGTGAGTGCCGCTTTCTTTTGGAGAACGTGACGTCACCATCCATATATGGGCACACGGCTGTTTTTTTCAACGGTCTCGAGAAATAACAACTTCGGAGTTAAATTTCATTAAACTTCCCAATAGTTAGGCAACCACAATAGTTTGCATCCAACTATTTAATACACATATAATCATATTGATAAATTTTCAGAACATGTTTGGTGACCTGCAACCTGCTCTTTAATGAGGCTCAACCTTAGTTTCTGAGAGTTGATAGAATTAAGAGCATTAAAGCACAAAAGTCATGTTATATTATATTTTCGAGTTCAAGCAGATAATAGATGCAATCTTGCTCAACAAAAAGTTCAATACCAACTGCTGCGAGGGCCGCCGCCACCTCGTTCTGAGTTGAGAATATGTTGCAAGCAGCCCAGCGACACTGAGCACCCAACGCAATAAGAGTCTCAATAAGTACCTTTGTGATGATAAAAACACACACACACACACGCACACACACATGCACATGCACACACCGAGCAATAAAAGCTGTTCAATTTTCAAATAATGTCCATCATAAAAGACAGCAATGGCGCAGCCGCAAAATGCAGGGCAGTGAAGAGGTGTGAGCATTTACTGCAGATTGTGCAGTGATGTGAGTACAGCCAACGATGGTGGCACCAGCCAGCGGCTTGTCACCCTGTGCTCGTTTCCGCAGTGCCATCAGTGCAGGCATTTCTGCATCATCACATCAAGGCAAACCTCTATCACCGCCATTTTTAACTTTCACAATCTCCCAGTTAACACAGAAACACTTCTTTACTTTCAAGACAAAGTCTATCTTGATCGTCAAATGTCTATGTCCACGATATATATATATATATATATATATATATATATATATATATATATATATATATATATATATATATATATATATATATATATATATATATATATATATATATACATATATATACATATATATATACATATATATACATATATATATGTATATATATTTCCACATAACCCTTACAAAAATTGATCACATTGAATATTTCACCCACACACAAACTCTGTACCCACTCCCTTACACAGCAGTGACTTATCATTAATCTGATGAAGCTCATACCTTGCTGCGCAATTTCCACTTCACGGCGTCCAAATCCGCTCTGCCCAATGTTTTTCACACAAAAGTCCTCATGTACACGAGCCTCACCACACCGTTTCTCTCGTGGGGTCATTTCATCTTCAGAGCTGTCTGAGTAAGAAGCCGCTGCACAGGTCAAAGCAGCACCACAATAAATGAACACGGACATCTTACGAAAGCTCAAAGTGTACACATCAGAAACATGAGATAAGTTAGTACTATGCAGCTTCATTAAAACCAACTTCTTCAATTCACAAAAGTCTGTTGTTTGATTAACCTATCTCAAAATTTGTTGAAGTTCTCCACAAACCCCTTAACCTCCCCCCCTCCCCACTACTCATCGCCACTTCAACTTTCTTTGTAAACCTTTTACATACCTGAACTGTAGCTATCGGTGGAAGATTGGGAAATGGAGCGAGACAACGAACGGTGACCTTTTTTGGTGGGTCTTCTTTGAAATTCAAACTGCTGGTCGGCGAATTGAATTTGCTGAAAGAGATGGACCCTTTTAGTCTTCAAAATAGTCATCATTCAACATAATGAGTGTCTTCTTCATATTCGACAACAACGTGCTATGATCACATTGTTGCGATGAGAAAAAATAAATGGTTACAATTACAGAAATAGTGAAATTGTGCAAGGAAGCGAAGTGTGAACTTCAAAATGCACAATTTCCCTGAGGGGGGGGGGGGGACGCACAAACAAAGCAGAAGGTAGGTAAAGTGAACATGTGACAGATAAAGTTGGTGATTAGATAACTTTGCAGCCTCTATCCGTTCAGATAAGTCTCTGTGTTACCCCACTGGAAAAGCACTAAATGTTTGTTCCTTGGCCGTCTTCACAAAGACATGATATATCATCTAATTAAGAAAATAAAAAAACCAAGCACCTGATGGTTCACACAACTGGCACTCCTTGGCAGTAACAAGTGCCATGTGGCTGCAGGAAGTCAACCTCCACAACAAAGGCTCACATTGGGTATTGTATTGTGAAGAAGTTGTTACCTCCACCACCGAAGGTTATGTTTTCACACCTGTTGTCTGTCTGTCTGTTAGTGTTTGTCTGTGAGCAGGATATCTCAATAAAATATTGACGGATTCGGACGAAACTTCGTGGATGAGTTGTGTAGGTGACAAGGATGAATTGATTCGATTTTGGTGAAGATCCAGATTGTGATCCGGCCAATCAGTAGGACACAAAACGTAAACTGTTCTGCCTGGCAGAGGGATGCACTCTACCGAGTGCCGTTCTAGTTTGTATTTCAATCTCCTTTTCAAATAAACTGTATTTACAAGGAAAAGTCACAAGGTCTACCTCTTATGTCATATACTCAGGTCAGGGCAGATCAGATCTGTGACTTGCTGAAGGTACCATGTACACCTGTATTGACCCGTTTCATGATCAGGTTGTCGGCAACTAAACCATCTCCCCCACCAGTTTTCCTGGTGAGGAGGGTGTATGGATATGGATATGGAGGGAGATTGGGGCAAAGCCTTAGGGACCCCGTTCTTTGATGACAGGAGGAAAAGCACAGGGTAACCATCATGGATCGGATTGCAGTGGTGTGTTACAGGGTGGTGCTGAGGTGTCGTCCTCCATACGGTGGTCTTCTCGGGTTAACCTGAGGTGGTCCCTTCATGTGGGTGCCTAGAATGTCCTATCCCAAAGAGAGGATGATCACCTGTCTCTGCTATCATGTGAGCTCCAGCATTTGAACATCGGGATTGCAGCACTCTCTGAGGTTCGGCGACCGGATAGTGGTGAGGTCATGGTGGGTGGTTACACCTACCACTGGTCTGGTCGCTCAAATGATTACCATACACAAGGCATTGCTATAATTGAAGCTGTGTCCAATAAGCTGAATCCCATGGTAATTGAGGCAATACCGGTCAACGAGCATATTATGAGACTGAGAATTTGTCAATCCTTGGGTGTCATTTCCCTGGTATCTGTATATGCTCCGACTGAGGCGAGTGATCCCACCGTGAAGGTGATCTTCTATGCCGTGCTCGAGTCTGTGGTTGAAGGAGATACTCTTGTAGTCTTTGAGGATTTTAATGCATTGGCTGGCACTGAGAGGGATGGTTATGAGACATGTGCTAGTCCCCATGGGTCTGGAACTGTGAACCAGAATAGCACTCAGTTCCTTGACTTTTCAAGAATTCGTAGACTTCAGGTGGCTGGTTCATGGGTTCAGTGCCCACAGGCTCATCACTGGATTCCAATGCTGGTGGTGTGGCAAAGGGGATTGACCATGTGCTCATTGATGGCTGACAGAGGGTGATTCAGAACTGCAGGGTCTACCGGAGTGCTCAGTTCCTCAATACCGACCACAGGCTTGCTCTAGCAACTCTGAAGTTGCAGCATAAATCCAGGAGAATGGTACCATCCCAGCCTAGGCTGGATGTTGGCAAGCTCAAGGATGAGAGGGTAGCTGAGGAGTTTGTGAACAGGCTGAGTGGAGACTTGTGGGGTCTGGGTATTTTGGGAATCCTGAAGCATTGTGGAATGCCTTCAAGACTACCATGGGTCGTGGTTTGCAGTGGTGTGTGTCAGGGTGGTGGATGTCTTGAATCGACAACTTGATGTTTCTCGTTGATGTCTTGGAACCCACCATTAGGCGAAGGTGAACTTTGACTCCCAAGGGACACTGGAGACCATTGACCAGTCGCATGGCCAAGCTTAATGGAAAAGCTGAGCTGTTCAGGGAGTTGAGGCGTAAAATGGTACATCCGCCGAAGGCGGACAAGGAGGCCGATGTGCGAGGAATCAATGAAGGGGTAGAGCATCACCTGTGGTCAAGAGATTCTCGTCCTGCTTACAGAGGAAATCGTACATTGCATTTCTCCAAGCCCATATCTCGGTGTACTGCAGTTAGAGTGAAGGGTGGTGGGCTCTTGACAGAGGAGTCGGAAGTGAAGACACCCTGGGCCGGTTACTTTCAGAGGCTCTACCAGGCTGACCCACCAGCTGTTCAGTTGGACATCAGGGGTGTAACTATCCCTATTGCTGACCCTCCAATCAACTGTGAACCACATTCATTTGTGGAAACACAGGCTGCAGTGAACCAGTTGAAAGGAAGTAAAGCTTCTGGGATCTGTGGCATCTATGTTGAACTTCTCAAGGCAGGTGAAAATGTTGTATCCATGTCGTTGCATGCAGTTCTGTGCTCTGTTTGGAGCACAGGCATCATCCCAATTGCCTGTAAGTGGGGCCTTGTTGTCCCTCTCTGGAAAGGGAAGGGTTATCGCCTGGACTGCAACAGTTAACGAGAGGTGACGCTGCTCTCAGTGCTGGGCAAGGCCCTTGCTTGGATAATTCTTGAGAGGGTTCGCCACCATCTGCTTGAGCACAAGCGTCCAGAGCAGTCGGGCTTTACAGAAAAGATGTCGGTTTACTGTTGCGGCCAGGGTATCGGCTGCGAGCATGACCGCCAGATGGAGCTGCAGAGTCGACTCTACCGAACACCCGGAATTTATAGGTCGTCACCCCGGATAACTCCGGAGCCGATGGGTCCCTTATTGGACCGAAGATCACCAATAGGTCGACCACGTGGGATAGGGTTGATTGCCAATTTCAATTTACCTAAATACCCACGTCGTCCAAACTACCGGGGAAATTAAGCCTCGGCAGGATCTGCGCGATCCGGGCCATTACCGAGCCGGATCCGAGCCGTACCCCGAGCGGAGAGTACCAGAATCAGGCCGGGCCGACTGTACAATTACAGCGGCAACAGCCTTTATAATTCACCAACACGTGTCACGCTAAGCCAATGGAAGAAGTACAGCAATGAACTGATACATTTAACAAATGTATTTATTTATAATGGGGCAGGGGAGCACGCAAGAAGGCAGAGTTAACCGAATATTGAAGGAATGAAATGCAAATAATGTACAAGGCACTTAACAGTTTTACTTATTAGACTGGCGCCACAAACACACACACACACACACACACACACACACACACACACACACACACACACACACACACACACACACACACACACACACACGTACACCCAAGAACCAGTGGCCACAGCCTTTATTGAGGCCTCCAGCTCGGAGGGAAAGGCGAGCGGAAGACCAGAGCCTGCCTCGGACCTGTCCACCTCGTGTGGTCTTCGAGCTGGCGGGGTGACGGGATTCAGACCTCTCGCGTGTGAGGCGAACGCGATCTCCACTCGTGTCACCCATTTCTCTCTCCTGGTTCACCGACCGAGACACGGCACGCAACCTTTGCAGTTCTTGTCGAGGAGGAGGAGGATCTCTTGTGGAGGAAGAGGAGGATCTCTCGTGGAGGAAGAGGAGGATCTCTCATGAAGGAAGAGGAGGATCTCTCGTGGAGGAAGAGGAGGATCTCTCGTGGAGGAAGAGGAGGATCTCTCGTGGAGGAAGAGGAGGATCTCTCGTGGAGGAAGAGGAGGATCTCTTGTCCGAACGCGCCGCACCCTTATTCACCCTTTTCTAGGGGGAGAGGGGCCGCCTCCACCCTCCCCGCTCTCCCTCACTGGACGGTTTTGGCGCGCAGAATCGCTCGTCGCCCTGTCATTGGCCAAAACAAGCGGCAAGTCCGTCAATCGGCCCAGGGGCTTGGTGACGTCACGCGGACTGCCTTTCTCACCATCCCGGGGTCTGATTGGCTGAGCGGCTGATCGGCTCGTAGCATGCTGAGTGGTCGAGGGCCACCGCGAGGCTCCTCCTTGAACTCCGCCCACCATGGCGTCGGCCAGAGCGAGGTTAAGGTGAGGGTGTTGCTGGCGTCGTTGGTGGTGTAAAAATAAAAGAAAACCCTGACTATCAAAATAACTTCACAGCGCATGTACATTTATTCACCAATTAAACAAGGGACAGGGAGCTATCTATCCACATTTACTTATCAAAATAACTGAGCTATAGGACCTGTATGTTGTGTGCTCATGGCTTCCAGATTCGCAACATTACCATATCCTTGCTCTTCGGGTCCTCACCAAACGCAGACGAGAGTTTCGGCAGGGACTGCTTGCAGCCTATGTTGATCTCTGCAAAGCATTTGATTCAGTGAATCGAGATGCCCTCTGGAGGATTCTTGGTCTTCGTGGGGTGCCACCAAAACTGATCTGATTTCTGAACTATACTCTGGTGCTGAGAGTGCTGTGAGGTGTGGTGGTTCCATCTCCAACTTATTTCCAGTTGTTATTAGAGTATGTTAGGGGTGTGTACTGGCCCCCACACTTTTCAGCGCTTGAATGGACTGGATTCTGGAGAGGATTTTGGAGAGATCAAGCATCGTTTGGGAATGCCAAGATCTCTGACCTTGATTTTGTAGATTATGCAGTCATCTTTGCAGAGATGCTTGATATCCTTATGGGGACCATCGAGGCACTGAACGAGGAGTCGGAGATGTTGGGATTATGCGTTTGCTGGGTTAAAACTTAGATCCAGGCCTTCAATTGTGCTGTATCACGTGATTGGGTTTTCGTATATCATGACTCGCCCGCTAGGGGTGGCAGGAATGTACATCAGGACGCGCAATAAAGCGGAGTTGCTGCTAACACTCTTGCTTCTCGTGTTCCACTGCACCCCATACACCACAGTTGGCTGACGAGGATGGTTGAAAACGGACATGTGCCCGTTTTCGTCGGAGACGACTTTGAATTGTTTTCAGAACAATTGGGATGCTATTTCCACGTGAATGATGTGGTCGACGAGAGCAAACAGAAGTCGATCTTGCTCGCCTCGCGAACGGCGGAGTATTATCGACTACTGAGTGATTTGGTGGCACCGGACAAGCCCCGTGATGACAGGCTGTCGTTTCGGGACATTGTGCAGAAGATGAAAGCACACATCGCGCCGGAGATGTCATTACAGCTCGCTCGATACCAGTTCGATCGCCTCTCGAAAGGTGCAGAGGAGCGCGTCGCTGATTTCGTGGCGCGAGTGAAGCATTCTTCCGTGGCATGCAAGTTCACGGCGGAGGAGCGTCCAACTCGGCTCAAAGATCGTTTTATTGCTGGTTTACAAGATGCGAAGATGGTTTCGGCGGTTCTACGGCTGAAGGGTGAAGCCATTACATTCGACTCGGCGGTCGGCACTGCTACAGCTGTCGAGCAGACTCGCGGAGATGTCCGGGCCATCACCGGCCACGCGGGGTCGCGAGCGCCCCGGGTCGCACGCACGACCTTCGGTGCGGGTCGGACGTCGCCGCGCGGCCGCACGAGCAGCGAGGTGACCCCGCGGACGTGTTTTTGATGCGGAGGTCGACACCTGCGCCGTGCGTGCCCGTACAAAGGCACCGTGTGTTTAAATTGTCACAAGGTGGGTCATCTGAAGTGTGTGTGCCGTGGGGCGCTGGCCACCGTTAAGGTCATGGACGGCGATGTGCGAGGCAACCTCGGCGACCCGGGGCGGAACCGGCAGCCGTTGTTGAGCCTGTTTTCAATTGGCCCGGCGGCAGCGCGCCCGATGACGGTGGAAATTGAAGTGAACAAAACGCCAATCACGTTTCAGGTTGATACGGGAGCGGAGGTGTCGATCATAGGCAAACAGACCTCGCGTAGACTCAACGGCCTGAAGCTTATCAGGTCAAACCTCACGCTGTTCACGTACACCCGCGAGAAGATAACGCCAGTCGGGATGGCAGACGTGTCCGTGCGGTACCAAGGCCAGGTCTCCGCGCTTCCGTTGTACCTTGTGCGGGGGAGGGGACCGTCTATCCTCGGCCGAGACTGGCTGTCCCGCATCAGGCTAGACTGGGCCGCCGTTCACCTTGTGCAACCCGTGCTGAGCCGGTGGGAGGATCAGTTGGAGAAGATTCTTCAAAGACATCAAGGTTTGTTTTGCGACGACCTTGGGAAACTCAAGGGGGTAGAGGCAAAGCTCTTCCTGAAGGAGGGGGTGGTTCCTCGTTTTTGTAAACCACGACCGGTGCCGTATGCCCTGCGGGACAAGGTCAAGGGTGAACTGGATAGGCTGGAGGCCTGTGGAGTGATCGAACGGGTGTTGTATTCAGATTGGGCCACCCCGGTCATCACGGTGCTGAAACGGAATGGAGACGTCCGATTGTGCGGGGACTTCAAGTCCATGGTTAACCCGGGGCTCAGCGTGGAGCAATATCCACTGCCGTCAATAGATGAAATATATGCACGATTGGCGGGGAGTCGATACTTCACGAAGCTAGACCTGCGTGATGCATATTTTCACCTGGCGATGGAACCCGGGAGTAGCGAGTTTTTGACAATCAACACGTGTCAAGGGCTCAATCGATATACCCGACTCTGTTTTGGGATTGCTTCGGCCCCAGCCTTGTGGCAGAAAGCCATGGATCAGGTTTGCATTAGCCTGCCCGCTCAGACCTACCTGAACGATGTGCTCATTGCGGGAAAAACGGCGGACGAGCACCTTGCGAACATTGCCCAAGTGCTGACAAAGCTAGAAGCGTGCGGCCTGCGCTTGAACAGGGACAAGTGCGCGTTCTTCAAGCAGCGCTTGGAATACCTCGGGCACATCATCACGCGGAGGGCTGTGAAAGGCCCTCGGAAGGTGGAGGCGATTCAGCACATGCCACCGCCTCGCGACAAGACGCAGCTGCGCTCGTTCATTGGTATGGACAAGTATTACCAAAGGTTCGTGCGCGGGCTCAGCTCACGACTTGCGCTGTTAACACGGTTGCTCAGGAAGGACGAGCGCTGGGCCTGGGGGCCTGCACACCAGGCGTTGTTCGACCGCGCCAAGCGGCTGCTCACAGAGGATACGGACCTCGTGCACTACGAGCCTGCGCGTCCGCTCTTATTGGCATGCGACAGCTCTGCATATGGCATTGGGGCAGTGCTCTCCCACAGGATGGACGATGGTTCCAAGCAGCCTGTTTGTTTTGCATCCTGGACCCTGTCCGCAGCAAAGCGGGAATATGCCCAGATCGAGCGCGAGGCTCTCAGCCTCGTCTGGGGTGTTCGGAGGTTTCATCAATACCTGCTGGGGCGGCATTTCACTTTGCAGACGGATCACAAACCGCTTCAATTCACCCTGAGACCCGAACGTGGGGTGCCGGTGGTAGCGGCCGTGCGAATACAGCGGTGGTGTCTGTTTCTTGCTGCTTACGATTATGATATTCAGTTCCGAAGCACCGAGAAGCATGCTAACTGCGACGGGCTCCCACGCTTGCCGTGTGCGGAGGGTCCAGCTGCGTCTGAGTCGGCAGACCGGGTCGATGTGTTCGCGCTGGGCCAGGTCCAAAGCGGGCCGGTCACGGCCAAACAGGTCGCGGTGGAATTGGCTCATGATCCAGTGCTCGCCCGTGTCGTCCAGGCGATTTCTACGGGGAATTGGAGCGATCTACCTTCAACACCGGCATTTCAGCTTTTCACGTCGCGTGCATCGGAGCTGTCGTTGGTCCAATGGTGCGTTATGTGGGGAATGAGGGCGGTGATTCCGCCGAGGTTCAGGCAGCGGTGTTTGGAAGAACTGCATGTCAGTCACCTTGGCGTCGTGAAGACCAAGAGTCTTGCTCGTAGCCTGTTGTGGTGGCCGGGGTTGGACAAAGACATTGAGCAGTTGGTTAAGCATTGCGCCACGTGTCAAACAGATGCTGATAACCCGCGTCGAGCCTCAGGGCTATGGCCGACCCCAGAGATGGGCCTGGTCCTCAAGAAGGTCCATGTAGATTTTGCAGTGCCGGTTAATGGCAAAATGTTTTTGATTGTGATCGATGCATTCTCTAAATGGCCGGAGGTTGTAGTATTGCAGCATACATCAGCAAACATTACAGTAGAGAAACTGTGGACGATCTTTGCTAATAAAGGATTACCGGAGATCCTGGTCTCTGATAACGGTCCGCAGTTCGTCGCAGGTGTATTTGATGAGTTTATGCGTCAAAATGGTATTCGACATCTAAAGTCCGCACCGTATCATCCTGAGACGAATGGGCAGGCTGAGTCGTTTGTTAATATGTTGAAACGGGCTTTGCGCAGGGGGGGGGGTGTTGCACCTGTGCAGACGGTGGTCGATGTCTTTTTGCTCCATTACAGGAACGCGATTCATCCTGTCACGGGTGATTCTCCTGCCATTCGTCTCTATGGACGGGCATTGCGGTCCAGACTGGATTTGCTACGACCTGGAGGGTCGGGGAGTGGGGCGGTGTCGCGTCTGATGCTGCTGCGCGGTTTCGATGTGGGACAGCGGGTAATGGTGCGCGATTATTTCCATGGTTCCAAATGGGTGCCGGCTGTGGTCTCTGTGGTACTGGGGCCGGCGAATTGCATGGTGCGGACTGTTAGAGGGGAGGTGTGGAAGCGGCACGTGGACCAAATGCATGATCGCTGTTCAGCGTCACCACCCCCCCCGGGCCGAGCGATGTGGGACCCCCACCTGTAATGTCACCGTGGCCAGACGTATCGCCAGGGCCGACGTGCCGACGCCCATGGGGTCTTCACCTGATTCAGTCCTGCCCGAGGACGTCGGGCAGGCTGGTCGGCCGGGGGTGGTTGTTATTGCGGATGGCACAAGTCTGGCGAGGGTGTCACCTCGACCGAGCCGGGAGGCATCTGAGCCTGGGCTGTCTGGCGTAGCTGCCCGTCCGAGGCGGGTCAGGATGCGGCTGTGGTACTTGGAGGATTTTGAGTGTTGATTGGTTTCGGTTGGTCATGTTATGATTGTCCTTTCATCATTCGACTTGTCATTTTACGAGGGGAGGAGTGTGCTGTATCACTTGATTGGGTTTTCATATATCATGACTCGCCCGCTAGGGGTGGCAGGAATGTACATCAGGACGCGCAATAAAGCGGAGTTGCTGCTAACACTCTTGCTTCTCGTGTTCCACTGCACCTCGTACACCACATCAATGACATCTTGGATGCTGCTATCTTGTCTGTACCTGTTTGTGGTGAGAATGTTGAGGTCACGGAGAGATTCACTTACCTTGGCAGTGATATTCATATATCTGCCTGTTGTGAGCCAAATGTCAATTGACGTCTGGGTCGGGCCTGGGGAGTCATGGATTCACTGGATCATGGGGCGTGTTGCTTCCGGTACCTATGCAGGCGGATGAAAATCTGAGTCCTTGGTGCTTCTAGTCTTGCTTGACAGATGTGAGACTTGGACCCTGACCAGGGATCTGAGATGGAGACTTAACTCCTTCGGTACCAGGTCTCTTCGGGGAATCCTTGGCTATCACTGGTCAGACATTGTGCCCAATGAGTGGTTGCTGAGAGACTCAGCTGAGATTTGTTATCTATATAGTCTGTGGACATCAGCTGCGGCTGTATGGATATGTGGCTCATTTTCCTGACGCTGATCCTGCTCACCAGATTCTGATGTGAAGTGAAGGAGGCCAATGGGCCAACCAGGTGCATCGTGGTTGCAGCAGGTTGATCGGCATCTCAAGGATGGGCCAGGCATCTGTCTGGGGGACGGCGAGATGGAGGCCCCTGGAGTATCGACGGAAAGTGGATGCAGCAACGCGCTGCTCCGCATGCTCCCATACCTGACCTGACCTCCCTCCCTCCCTACCCCACCCCATTAAGGACTTGTTCTTTGCAAGGAAATTGAGCAGTTTGTTTTTAGAATAGAAGAATCGTGGTTCTGGTCCTGAACCTTTTTGAAAAGGTGAAAATATTTTGACAACTCCCCCCTTCATCATTTGAAGTTAAATTTGACAAGCTCCTCCTTTTTAAAGCACCAGGAGTTTTCACAAAGCAGATGTACAAAACATTATTGCAGTTAAGCTTGAATAGACTGTGGTCAAAGGTCTCTGTTACACTTTGGAGTAGTTATATAAATATTAGTATGCAACAGGAATGAGTTCTCCGTTGAAGCTACTGGGGGAGGGGTGGGGGTTTGGGTGGTTGGGAAACCAACAGCAAATGTCAGTAAACATCATCCGGTGATATAAAAGTCATACCGGAACATCTATACTAGTAACAGCAGCTTTTTCTTTCACATTGGAACTTCGTTTTGAATATGCAGTTTAAGAATCCAAAATTCCATCAATTCTCAAACTTGTCATCTTCCCCTCACCCCCCCCCCCCAAAAAAAATGCCAAGAAGCAATGGAGAGTATATTTCTCTTGGTTTGCTAATAATTCCACATGACAGATAAAAAGTTGCTGTTCATGGCGAATTACTGAGGTTTAAGAGGAGCCATCTTGCTGAGACCTTGGACTTGACCAATTGTTTCGGGATGATGTTGAAAACATTTTTTGCAGCCTCTAATTTTTAGCACTTCTCCTTAGGTTTAGCTCCCTCTGCTCTCTCAACCTAACCCAGCAAGAAATAAGCTTTCTTCCAGTAATTCCCTCTTCGTGAAACTCACAAAATGCACGCTTTCTGCCCATCTCCCCTCTTTTGTTTATCTATTCTCCCATCTGTGGAATTTCCTTCCGGAGATTGTTGATCACACCCATCCCCCTGAGGCTTCAAGCAGGTGATGTATCACCATCTCATATTGTACCCTATACCGACGTATGATCTTTTCTACCAACCCGACCGAACCTAACCATCTAACATGTAGGTTACTGTGTTTACCCTCTTCACATGCTCTTCTCCTTTCCTGTTTGTTCATTTCCTTGATTGCTGTGTCCATCTATGGCCACACTGTCAATATGGTGCCTTTTACCCTGTCTCCTCTTTCGGAAGGCAGGTTCGGTACTGCCAAAGCAGCCGCATGGAAAGGATTACAACGGGTCGTTTGCTTTTACCCTCCAGGCAGTAATCAGGACAAGGATTTGCAATTTGTTTGGGGTGCTTGTGATAACTAGCCTCTTGTCTGTGAGAGACACTGTGGGATATATCGTCCGCCAGAACTAGAATGGTAAACAGCTTAATGTCCACCCGAGGGACGGCGCACTTTGTGAAGAAATGCTCTGCCTGCGAAACACAAATTCAACAGTTTATCGTCGGGTCGTGAATCAAATATGGAATAGATGGCTCAAAAAGGCAAGTGCACACTACCTTTACACCAACCTTCTTATCAGACTCTCAACAGACAAAATATTGCAAAAATGGATAACGTCCTCTCCTGGTACATTGTCAAACATGCATGAAATATAAAATATCACTTTTTCTATTCCAAGAATCTAAAAAAACATTTTTTTCTACATCGTTTTATCATTCACCTGCATTCTCTCCAGTCCTTGCTTGTGCAGTAATCTTCTGCCCAAACCTCGCTTTCCTGCTTTTATAATAAGCCATGTATAAATTTCTCCTGCCAAAAATACTTTGTCTTTTATGACATTTGCATTTCATCAAAGGGTTAGCTTTAAAGCTGCTTCAAGAATCACGACTCACCTCTTAAGCTGAGCATCCATTAACGGATTACTGTTTAGGTGTAAAAACAGTCTCACACCAGTTTCAGGTGCAAAAATAACTTGAGCAAAGTCGATGGCACGCAATCGCAAATCCCCACACTTCCCACCTAAAGCAAAGTTGAAAGATGGCAAAAAGTTCCACCAAGATTGACCCAATATCCAATTTTGAGTTAAAATTATTTTTTCAAGTTTTCACCACTGTGACCCAAAGTCCTCATCCCTGGGGCGTAAGCCGGGGTGGGGGAGTCAAATCAAAAGAATCGTTGCACATTTCATGCGTCTCCCAATGTTGATTTCATAAAAAAATGTTTTAAATATGTGCCCAAAATTGCATTTTTTCAGAACTTGACCTTCTCACCCCACCTCAGGGGGTGGGGCCAAAATTGACACTGCTCTTGCACATTCTTGCCATGTAGTGATCATAACTACCAAGTATGGGGAAATTCTGCCCAACTATTGAGGAGACAGTGTGATGGACGGACAGACGAAGGGAACCGATTACAATGTCCTCCCGTTTTTTTCAAAAACGTGGGGATAATAAAATAAACAAGAGTGAGAATTGCTTTGTTATACATGTGCCTTTCCAATGTGATATTTTCTAAAACCAAAAAGGGCATAGCTCTGTGGAAAATTGACAAAACACCCTGAAACTCGAACTTGTTCTGTAACTGATCATAATGAAGCCATGTACCAAGTTTCAGTTGAATATGATAAAGGGTATGGGGAAAAGTCTGAATAACCACAGGTGGGACAGATGGACGGACAGACGGAAGGCATACCTATTGTCCCCTCGCATGAAACCAGTAGAGGACTAATAAAACATGCCAAACATGCTGTAAGAAATGGATAGACAGGAAGGGTTGACAAGAAAAAGCAAAGTAAACAGCAATTAACAGTTAATTAAGTCTGCTGATCATTTTGAGGAATATGCAAGTGAAGTGATTTTGTGATGAACATGGTGGTTGGGGTTGTTTGAGGTGAAAGAATGTTGGTACACTTCAGGAGAATCAAGAGCACCATTGTTCTCGGAGGAAAATATTTATCTGCATTCAGTCAGTCAGCAGAGTTAATATTTAAACTTGAAAACCGGTCTTCAAGAACACGGATTATTCTACCATTCCAGCAACCCATGGAGCATGGTTTATTGCAGTCTTCTTCTGCTACTTCTTCTTCTTATTTCGTATGCAGCACAAGGCTATGGGGTACCATCATTGACAGAGGTTCCAGCTACGTCGCTGATGCAACGCCCGCTTGTCGGTTTAGGCAGGAATTTGTAATTTGTCCCATGGTGCCAGCAATAGCTTGGTTACTCCTCAGGAAGGCCACCGTGGGGTCTCTAACATCCACCAACTAATCCCAGCAGATGGGATGCACAGTTTAACGTCCATCCGAGGAACCCCACACATTTGATGAATCGCCCTGCCTATGAAACACCGGGATGACAGTTTTCGCTGGGTTAGGATTTAAACCAAAGCCGGACAGACAGCTTAGAGAAGGGAGTGCACATACCTCTAGGTCTAGGCCATCCTGCCAGCTCGTTTATTGCAGCAGTTCACAAACTTTTGGGGTGTGCAGTCCCATTTCTGAACCCTCAAATATGCAAACCCTCATAGCCAATTTCCAAACCCTCAAAGAACCATGGAAGAGTGGCATAGTGACACGCAGTTGCTCAGTGAAGAGGTATGTTGGAGTCAGGGACATAAAAGCACTTCAGTAGTTGTACTCTACACCTTTCTAGATATTATCTGATGAAACCTCATACTTCACCAGGAGGCTGAACTTTGAATGTGGCAAAGAAAGTCCCATAGATATGGGATCGGGATACTTTTTGATTTCTGCCCACAGATCCCCACTGATGGTCTGTGGTCTGTGAGTATGGACTCCAAGTTAGGAACCACTCCTTTATTGGATAAAACTACCTCATATCAAAAAACGAAATGGAGAAATGAGGGGGGGGGGGGGAAACAAAAGGAAAAATATGTGTGGAGGGAGGCTGGGAGAGAATTTTCAAAGAAAACAGAACCTTGATACAAAGATAATAAATGGTGAAATTTGTCAATAAATAGAAAAGTGCAGCATCATTTTCAGTCACTCTGTACTTGAAACTGCATGATTTCACCAATCCTAAAATGAAAGTTTACCTGCAAAACAGTGTTTCAAAAAATAAAATCAAAATAAACTCGAAGGGCACTCGGTGGAACGCATACCTCCGCCATGCAATGCCTGATCCACGAGAACATATCGGGCCCAATACATTTTTTAAATATCATGATGTATATACATATATATATATATATATATATATATATATATATATATATATATATATATATATATATATATATATATATATCGTTTTTGGCCCCATCTCTCAATGGTGAAAAATCACTTTGAAAATTCAATAATTCTCAAATCCAGATCTTCACCAAAATCGAATCAATTCGTCCTTGCCACACACACACACACACAACGTGTCCACCAAGTTTTATCTGAATCAGTCCACAACTTTTTGAGATATCGTGCTATATATTGGTTTAGCCTCATCTATCAATGGTGAAGAATCACTAAAAATTATCAGATCCAGATCCGAATCTGGATTTTCACAAAAATTGAATCAAGTCTTCCTTGCCACACATCCAATGTGTCCACCAAGTTTCACCCAAATCCGTCCACAACTTTTTGAGGTATCGTGCGACATATCGGTTTCACCCGATCTCTCAATGGTGAAGAATTACTTCAAAAATTCTAATAGTCGGATCCGGATCCAGATCTTCACCAAAATCTAACCAGTTCATCCTTGTCACACACCCACACCCAACCTGTCCACAAAATTTCATCCGGATCCGTGAACAATATTTTGAGATATCCTGTACACAGACAAACAGCCAGAAAGGCGTGAAAACATAACCTCCTTCACCTGTGGTGGTGGAGATAAAAGACATAAACTATCATGGCCCCTGTTGTTTTAGTAGCTTTGTGTATGGAGTGAAAGGGGCTAGCAGCCCATATTTATTCAAACTTGGCACACAGATAAATAAAGGGGTGGCCCGTATTTATGTCCAACTAAAATGGCCGTCGGTCTTCCAGTCTGCCATCTTTGATCAGATCACAAAATAAAGCAAGGGTCACATGTATGCTATCACTGTGCTTGTGCCAAATTTTTAACAAAATCGAACCACGCATGTCTGTGAAATGCTTGGGGACAGATATTAAAAAAAATGGCTACCAGTCGGTCATCTTGGATCTGATCCCGAAAAAAATGATGTGCATATTTAAGCCATCATTCATTATCTGAGAGCCAAGTATGAACAACATCGGTAAATGCATGTCTGAAAAATGGTTGAGGACGTGTTTGACACCAGGGGTTTTTTTAGCAACTAAAATCGCCGCTAGTTAGCCATCTTGAATCTGATGTCGTTAAAAAAAATGACATGCGTATGTATCCCATCGTGTGTTGTCTTTGCAGCAAGTACAAATAAAATCGGTCCAAACATGTCCAAGATATGGTTGTGGACGCATACACGCAGGGACACAAAAATCGAGACAAAATCCATAAGCCGACCGTTTTGGACTGTCCAACGGGGACTAAAAAGTGTTTTCCAATTTTACCCAATGTGACTAAGTCCCCAGGCTCTGGTGCATGAACCGATGGTCAAATCAAAAAAAATCGTTACATATTCATGCGTCCCACAATGGTGGTTGCAAATACAGTATATAGTTTTCTGCCCTATCTCTCAATAGTGAAGAACAATTTTAAAATTATAGTGTCTGGATCCGGATGATCTTGACCAAAATGGAATCAATTCGTCCTTGTCACACACCCAACCTGTCCACCAAAATTTGTGATATATATCGCTTTGGCCCTATCTCTCAATGGTGAAGAACAATATGAAAAATTTGAGTATCTGGATCTTCATCAAAATTGAATTAATTTGTCCTTGTAACACAACCCAGCCTGTCCACCAAGTGTCGTCTGAATATGTCCAGAACTTTTTGAGATATCCTGCTCACAAACAGACAAAGAGGCGAAAACATAACCTCCGTCCACCTTTGGTGGTGGAGGTAATGAACAGTAATGTCTGAAATAGTTGAACACCAAAATAACTTTCTTAACAAGGAAGCAATTGATAGATTTTCAAACTACCTGGATCATTAACTTGGCTCCATTATTTGACTTAACGCATTCATACTATAATGAACTGTTATTCAAATTTACCAGACGTAATGGTTGGAGCATCCACTCTCAATACGGGAGGTCAGTTGTTCGAGCCCTGATCGGGTCATAACAAAGATTTAAAATCGTACGTGCCGCTTCTTTGCTTGATGCTCGGCATTTAAAAGGATAGAGCGTGGACAATCAACCCTAGAATGGCAATACTGGTGCAGACTTGATGGGCCTGATAGCCTCCTACATTGAAGTTCCATGTCAAGGAACTCACATAAGTTAAATACATTATTTTTGTAAACCCTAATTTTTACATATTTCCCATATGCTCCCTTGTGTGTGCAGTCTAGTAACTACTGAAAATGCTTTAAAATGCATTGGATTTGTATGTTTCATCAACATAAAAGATATGAAACAGTACACGCAGTGCATTTTTCTCTTCTTTGTTTGTATGCAGCTGTGCTGTTGATTACGGCAGGAATTTGGAATTTGTTCATGGTGCCGGTAAGAGCTTGCCTACTCATCATGAAGGACACCGTGGGATCTTTAATATCCACCAAAGAATGCTGGCAGACAGGATGCCCGTTTAACATCCATCGAAGCGACGGCACACACATTGATGAATCACCCTGCCTGTGAAACACCGGGATGACAGTTTATTGCTAGGTCTGGATTCGAACTCAGGCAAGACAGCTCAGAGGCGAAAATGTGTACATTCAGGCCATTCTGTCAGCAAGATGATTTTCCACTAAAATAAAATAACACACACACACACACACACACACACACACACACACACACACACACACACACACACACACACACACACACACACACTAATCCAAGACTGCCAAGTTTTTTATTTGCTTTCTTATCTATACTAATAAATTTCAATGTGTGTGTGTGTCCTTCATAACTCAAAAACAATGAAACCGAGCAGCCTGAAGCTTTGCATGCATACTAAGGGAGCTCTAAGGAAATGCAAGAGTGAAAATTGGGTGTTTGGGTTAATTAAAACACCCCTTTTAAAAATAATTAACAGCCTTATTTAATTACATCATTTATCAGGCACATCCTCGGTCACCCCTCTCTATGGGGTCTTAAGCATATCCTAGGTCACCTCGCTGGGGTTTGAAGCTGCCATGTTTTTGGCCGGCTCAACCATGCCTTGACTTGGAATAGGCCGCAACAATTTCTTAACGATGGAGTTATTTTTTCACTTTCCTCATTCATATTATTGAATGCCTAATCATCCACAGCTACAAATTGCTGGATACATTGCAATGCTTACAAACGCCCGGAGAAACCAGCGTTCATGGCTTTATTTCATTTTTGCACATGCGATAACCTCGAGAATCTCTTAGACGAAGCTGAACTAGAAAATTTAAGCTCTAGAATCTAACTTATAAGCATTTCCAACTCCTAAAAAAGTGTTCATTTGTCAAAATTGGACATATGTGACATTTCTGGCGTCTCCAGGATGTGTATGTTTAATATGACGATTTGGTGATTACTAATCACATGCCAACTGAGTCGTTTCTTATCAACCGTTTTGTTGAGGTGCTTAAGCCACTTGGCAAGTGCTCTACAATATTCGCACTGTCACAGAATACTACATCGATCGACTTGAATAAAGTTCAGGGGCCACTCGCATGCATTGGCCACGTGTTGTTCTGTGGTGCAACAGGCGGTGGCTGGCTCACAGAAAATGTGAAAATTTATTTTCCACGACGTTTCCCTTTTTGTGTGTTCTTCCATTATACAACCCATCACTTCAGCATAGATAAATACAAATAAAAATCAAACGTTTCATTTTAAAAGTTTCTTCAACTGTTTTGTGGATTGCTTGGTGAAACCACTTGGCAGTTGGCACACATTCTTCAGGTTTCAATCAATGGTGATACTGCAGTTCAATACCGGAGGTAGGAAGGCAAAATAAATTACATGATCACAATGAGTAAAAAATGTTTTCAGTTGTTATAAAGTAATGAATCGCCACATCATGGCAGGAAAGCCGAGAGGTATGCATGCTCACTCTGTGTAGCCTGGGTTTGAATCCTGACCCAGCTATTAACTGTCATCCCAGTGTTTCACAGGCTGGGTGATTCCATATAAAAATTAGATGGTTTCGCTTTGTGAGTTTCAAAGCAAAATCTATTTGACTCGCGAGATACCCGACCGTGCTATGCATGGCTGAACAGCTGCTGGATAGCCGGTTCGTGAAGGACTTTGGCAAAAAATGAGAAAACTACAAATGCCGAAACTGCGCATTTCACGGGTGGAAGCCCTCACATGATTTCCTCAATCTGCATTAAATTTTCATTCCAAACAGCACCATTCCAATCACATATCCGTGTGTGTGTGTGTGTGTGTGTGTGTGTGTGTGTGTGTGTGTGTGTGTGTGTGTGTGTGTGTGTGTGTGTGTGTGTGTGTATATATATATATATATATATATATATATATATATATATATATATATATATATAAATATATATATATAAATATATATATATAAATATATATATATATATATATATATATATATATATATATATATATATATATATATATATATGTTGTTGTTCGTCTTTCGGCTGCTCCCGTTAGGGGTCGCCATAGCGGATCATCCGTTATGATCCACATACTGATTTGGCATAGGTTCTACGCCGGAGGCCCTTCCTGATGCAACCCTGGTTGCCTCTTACGACACATGGATAAGGATTGGGTTTCACCATGATTCCGGGCTGCGCTACACCCTCTTATAGGGCAGCCCAGCACAGAGCTCCCGTCCTCAAGCGATCTTCCAACCCAAGCCTCCGAGTAGCCGGATTACAGGCGCACGCCACTACGCCCGGTATTATATATATATATATATATATATATATATATATATATATATATATATATATATATATATATATATATATATATATATATATATATATATATATATATATATATATATATATCACTGCATATGTCCCAAGCTGAAAAACAGCCATTCTTGGTAAAATTTCCTTAGATTCACCAGTCGAAAAGAAAATCAAAAAGCCACAGACATTTCCAGTGTTGCATGGCCCAACTAAAAGGAAATCTAAAGCCTTGCCACGTCCAGTGCTGAAGAAATAGATTTAGCAGATGCCATTGCCCGGCTAAAGGAAACCCAAAGACATGTCATCAATCTCTTACTACTCGACAGAATTAACAGCTGGCCTTTGCATTCCCTTTCCAAACATCCTTTGAGTCCTGTATCAAGGGAAACCTTGTTATTAATCAGTACTGTTTGACAGAATTAACAGCTGGCCTTCGCCAGTTCAAGGAACAGAACAAAGACAGAATGTCATAGCTCTTAAAATAAAAAGTAATCTTTCTCTTGCGCTTGCCCTACTTCTCGTGGGATAATGGGAAGAACAGGCCTTGCTGTCGATCAATGAGAAATCGTTTCAGAGCCAAGAGGGAGGAAATAGCTCCAGGTTCTGGTCTCCTAAATATAAATTGATGATGGGAACGGAAGAGAATAGCTTTGAGCTTTAGTCTCCAAGTAAAGTTGATGATGGAAGCAGAAGAGAATACTCCTGGGTTTAGTCTCCCAGTAAAGCTGATGATGGGAACAGGGTGAATCGTGCTAACAGGTGGTCACACAAGGGGCAGGGTAAATTGAATAGAAGACGAAGCTAAACGTTGGGCTTGCCAGAGTTGGATTGGACTGACTACTGTGTGTATTCTTTGTCTCTGTCTGTCTCTGTCTCTCTGTCTCTGTCTGGTGTGGGCAATAATCTCTTCTCTACCAAGATCGGTGTGGACAGAACTTGATAACCGCACTTGATCTCCACAAATGGCGACGAGGATGGGATGAGCCGGATCAAGGGAAGAGGGAGTGAGCTGCCCTGGGGAGACAAAGGAGGAGAGAGCCGGCTGGCTTAAGATAAGGTAAGAACTGCCTCCTTTCTCACACTAGGGCATACAGGTTCGCTACTCTTTGTGATCCGTCCTTATCTTAAAAGAACAAGGAGAGAAGGAGTTTTTGTGCACATCAAAAGGGGGAATCCCGTGAAGGTTAGGATCCATTGGAAGGTTGAGGGAAACCCAGGAACACTCCGTTGGGAAATTGTGGGGGTAACCCAAGAATACTCAAGGGCCAGGTCCAAATGTGAGATTGAGGGAAAGGAAGGGTGTGAAAACCCCTGACCCAACCCAAGACCTTCCGTTGGGAGATTGAGGGAGTGGGAGGTGTGCCAGGAAAAGTGTGAGGGTCTGTTCGAAGGTGTGAAAAGCACCCGACCCAGCCCAAGAACACCCCAGGTGGAAAACGCTGACCCGACCCAAGAATACACAAGGAAGGACCAAGGGAAAATAGGGAATAAGTTTGTAAAACTAAAGTTGGATAAAAAATGCTCCACCCCCGAATACAGCGGCAGGATTGATGTATGAAAAATATGCATTTAAGTCCTGTACTCAATTGGCATTATGGTATAAGTGGATGAAGCGGGACCCACACCCATTCCCGAGATGGGGCTCCTTAAGATCAGAAATTATAGATAACTTGTCATCTCGACTGGAACAACGGACAAGTGATAAGTCAAAGCCCAAGCCAGATCTTGAAGCTTGTAAGATGTAGAAAGAAGAAGCCCTACAAGTAAATGAAGTGGCTAGAAATTTGGTAAAACAGAAAGTAACTAGAGGGGGAGCACTCGGAAGAGTGCAAAACCTCCGCCGCCAATACTGCTGGGTCACTTAAGTGAACCTGATATCCTATTCATTGTAGGTCAAAACTGATTAGACACGACTGAACCACGATTGAATAAACTAAACTAGATCGACGCGCATGTAGAAATGCCCAAAAAAAAAAAATCGAAATTTTTTTGAAAAAAAAGGTGCAAAATTAGTTTGTTTTTTCTCTAACAATTTTTTGCGGGTTGGAAATCACTTAAAACATGTAGAAATGCAAAAAAATTCAAATATTTTTCAAATAAATTCGAAATTTTTTTGAAAAAAGTTGCAACATTTTCTGTTTTTTTTTCTCTTATAAATTTATTTATTTTTGGTTGGAAATCACTTAAAACATGTAGAAATGCAAAAACAAAAATTCAAATATTTTTTCAAAATGGCCACCATTGCGGCCATATTGGACTTTGGACCAAGTCCAAAATCTAATGGCATGATCCTTGGACCATACCTAATCCCTCCACCAAGTTTTGTCGAAATCCGACCAGGAGTTTTTCCGTATTACTGTTCACAAACAAACAAACAAACAGACAGGGGTGAAAACAGTAACCTCCGTCCATCTTCGATGGTGGAGGTTAATGAAAATAGAAGCACAAGTTAAAGGAATTACTCCTGCCTCTGCAACTGCCTCTGAAATTGTAGTGCAGAAGCGGGAAGATCAGGGAAGCAATGCAGGTGATCCATCTGCATATGTGAATAGCACACCAAGTTTGTATCCGGACCTGGGCGCCATGGGGCTGCTGGCCACAGCCTCTGCCTTCCCAGTCCAAGAAATAGTTCCGGCAGTGCCAGGAGTACTGCCAGCTCAATCAGTGTACCATCCGTTTAAAGAAAGCGAATTGAGATCGATGAAGGAGAGAGTGTTAGACCTAAGAGGAAACGCAGGAGCAACTAGAGGGGGAGCACTCGGGAGAGTGCAAAACCTCCGCCGCCAATACTGCTAGGTCACTCAAGTGAACCTGATATCCTATTCATTCAATTTGACGTCAACAGTGTTCACAGAGTTATAGTTTGCAACTTTCCCTTTTACTTTTAACTTTTACATACTCAATTCATTCGTCATAACTAGATTCCTTGAGACAGAAATTGATTTTACATGGGTATATCCACCTGAAGTTCGAAAATCAGCCGCAATTATAATTTTGGCATGTGTTTTTGTTGGAAATCACTTATCACATGCAGAAATGCAAAAAAAAAAATCGAAATTTTGTATAAAAAAATTTGCAATTTTTTTTTTTTTTTGGGGGGGGGGGGGGGGTTGGAAATCACTTAAAACATGTAGAAATGCAAAAAAAAAGAAATCGAAATTTTGTTGAAAAAAAAGTTGCAAAATTTTTTTTTCTCGAACAATTTTTTTTGGGGGGGGCGGGGGGGAGTTGGAAATCACTTAAAACATGTAGAAATGCAAAAAAAAAAAATTAAAATATTTTTTCAAATTGGCCGCCATAGCAGCCATATTGGATTTTGGACCAAGTCCAAAATCTAATGGCATGATCCTTGGACCAGACCTAACCCCCCCACCAAGTTTCGTCGAAATCAGTCGAGGAGTTTTTCCGTAATACTGTTCACAAACAAACAAACAAACAAACAGAAAGGGGTGAAAACAGTAACCTCCAATCTTTGATGGCGGAAGTTAACAAAGGAGTTAATAATGCAGTGGGTTGCACATCGCTGCACGCATGAAGATATTGGGATATTACGCCATGCAGTATTGTCCTCATCAGTGTGGAGAAAGGCTAAGCCCGATGCTCTGTGGCCCGAGGACGAGCCAGCGGCATGGACCGACAGACAAACGGCAAGATACGCGACAGTGCCTGAAAAATGCAATCGAGAGAGCGATGCGACCGGAGGCGCTAGATTGGGACAAAGTTTACGAAACAAAGCAACGTCCAGGGGAAGAGGCGGCCAAATTCATGCATACATTAGTGCAGGCATTCATACTGTACTCGTGTTGCAAGGAGCGATGCTGAAATTAACACCAACAGAGGAGCCGACCTACACTCTGGATGTCTCAGGTAAGAAACTTTCCTTTTTAGTTGACACGGGAGCCACTCACTCTACTATTGCAGTGAAGTAGCTACCAGGGGTTGAAAAATCCAATGCTAATGTAAAAGCCGTAACATCCCTTCCAGCCGGGAGACTACGTACTGATAAAACACTTCACGAGGAAAACAGCCTTGGAACCTCGGTGGAAAGGACCATTTCAGGTACTACTGACCACTCCGACTGTGGTAAAGTGCGAAGGTAAGACAGCCTGGATACACGCCACACACTGTAAGCTTGCAATACCAGCAGAGAAGGGGCAACATGAACAACACCTATTTTACCATGACCGCGATTCTTTGTGCACTTGTTTGCACGTGGGTAATTCACAATATCAACTGCAAGCGTGACAGTGAAGGAAACACTGATGATGGGAAAACTACGATTATGGAAAAAGGGCGTCGGAAATTAGATCAGGTGGACTCAAAGGGTGGTAAAAGAAAGAGACGAGAAATAACTCTGAATAAAGAATTGACTGATCATCCACTGAACACCTTCCTGGCACTATCTTTACAGTATGCTAGGGCGATGAACAAAAATAAATGTTGGGTATGTTCACACCTCCCACACTCTTCAAAACATGGATTACCCTTGTTTGCCATCCCACTCCAGGGGGAGGACATGTGTGGGTACCTAGTCCATAGACAGAACAGACCAGTTTTAACTAAAGTATAGAAGACGCCAGCATTAGTGCAAGGAAGAATAGCGGAAATAAGGAATAATTGGGAAAAAGGGGGCTATAATTGTACGGACTATGAGCATTGGTGTTACCCAAAGTACAGAACTCTTAAGCAGAAAGTCGTAATGCAGGAGGGCTCTACAAGAACAACAAAGTGGACAGACTATGACACATTGAGAAAAGGGGGGGGGGATTAGAAAAGTACCCTCCACATTTTCAACTCATGCACAAACAAATTGGACTAATTTGCCTAGTTAGAAGACAGGGTACGGGACCCCACTTAGGAGAGTTAACATGCCGACATTATGCTAGACATGGTAATGAGACGGTTACCGTTAAAGGACGAATTAACGGGACAACCAGACCTGTAAAAATACAAGCAAATAACCTCGTCGAACTTCAGACACCCCTGAATAGTACGTATTTTGTGTGCGGATACAAGGCATACTCATGGCTACCGGTGGGATGGACAGGATCGTACTATTTGGGATATGTATTACCCAGGATTCGGATCACGTTCCAATCACCATTTATGCCACAGGCCAGACCGAAAAGAACCATTTCAGAAGTTGAGAGGTTTTTCATGATTGCATTCCCTTTTTATGGAGCTGGCAAAAGTGCAAGGGAAGTTATCAATTTGGCAGCATCATTGGAGAAACTTGCTAACACCACTAGCGAAGGATTTCACAAAACAAGTGCCGAGCTGGTAGCTATACGGACGACCGTTATGCAAAACCGCATCGCCCTGGATATGCTGCTAGCGGAAAAGGGAGAGACTTGTGCAGTCATAGGGGTAGAATGCTGCACATACATCCCAGATAATTCAGAAGAAATTGATAATTTGGCTAACAAAATTAAAGCCGAAGGTGCAAAATATCATGATTTTAACAAGGGATGGTCAATGGGATCTTGGTTGAAGGGAATATTTGGCAGTTGGGAAGCCTGGATAATCCATTGGTTGTTCATAGGGCTCATGATCTTCATAGCTATGATCGTTGTCATCGCTTGTATTACAAATCTAATCAGGGAGTGCGTGAGACAATGTTCCTCCACAGCAAAGAAGACAACAACGGAGATGGTTCTGGGGAAGCCCACTGTGATTGCTGTGGTCGAGCCGCTGCTAACACATCTGCCGCCTCTCCCCCTCCCGATAATTCACTCCACCATTTTTCCCCAACCCATAGTACCTGAAATATACTGTGAACTTGATGGGACTGTTGACCCACTGCTCAAACTCACATTGGATGAGTGTCTTGAATTGCTTGCGCCAATGGAGGGGATGGGAAGAAATACTATGTAAACATTGCCTTGTTGGCGAATATTGAGATTTGTACTTTCTTTTTTTTTACTCTGGCTTGCAGTTAGTAAAAAAATATTATTCTTTCTTGTTGTTCATAAAGAACACTGTAGTTAGCCAAAATACAAATACCATTCGAGACATAGAAGTGCGAGCAACCTTGTGTGAGTAGCTTTAGAAAGTAACTTTACTTCCTCATAATCTATGCTTAATCCATAATTGCTGAAATGCTATCCATTTTTCTTCAGAGGGGTGTGGGTGTTGGTGGGCCGGCTGGGCGGTGGGTAGGGGTCTCTTTTCAGGCTAGGAGGTGCAGGGGGAGCCTCCGACCGTCATGGGACACTTGGAGTTGACCATAAGAGTGGGCCACCTGGAAGGAGACTGCTGTCTGCTGTCCTGCCGATCCATGGATGCTCCATCTCTCAAAATTATTGTGCAGCTGTTTGTTTCTTTGACACAATGTTCCAAAGTAACAAGAGGAGGGATTGTGGAGATCACTGCATATGTCCCAAGCTGAAAAACAGCCATTCTTGGTAAAATTTCCTGAGATTCGCCAGACGAAAAGAAAATCAAAAAGCAACAGACATTTCCAGTGTTGCATGGCCCAACTAAAAGGAAATCTAAAGCCTTGCCACGTCCAGTGCTGCAGAAATAGATTCAGCAGATGCCATTGCCCGGCTGAAGGAAACCCAATGGAATGTCATAAATCTCTTACTGCTCGACAGAATTAACAGCTGGCCTTTGCATTACCTTGCCAAACATCCTTTGAGTCCTGTACCAAGGGAAACCTTGGTATTAATCAGTACTGCTTGACAGAATGAACAGCTGGCCTTTGCCGGTTCAAGGAACAGAACAAAGACGGAATGTCATAGCTCTTAAAATAAAAAGTAATCTTTCTCTTGAGCTTGTCCTACTTCGAGTGGGATAATGGGAAGAACAGGCCTTGCTGTCGATTAATGAGAAATAGTTTCAGAGCCAAGAGGGAGGAAATAGCTCCAGGCTCTGGTCTCCTAAATAGAAATTGATGATGGGAACGGAAGAGAATAGCTTTGAGCTTTAGTCTCCCAGTAAAGCTGATGATGGGAACAGGGTGAATCATGCTAACAGGTGGTCACACAAGGGGCAGGGTAAATTGAATACAAGATGAAGCTAAACGCTGGGCTTGCCAGAGTTGGATTGGACTGACTACTGTGCGTAATCTTTGCCTCTCTCTCTCCTTTTATGCATCCTTTATGTTTGGTAATAAAATGTGTATATATATATATATATATATATATATATATATATATATATATATATATATATATATATATATATATATATATATAGTGAATATACTGATTCTGGCTCACTTTTCCCAATGTAAATGAATGGGGGATTTTCAGCGATTCATTTTTTTCCCCCTAAAAAGTAAACCCCCTTTTTATCCCAAGGTATATTTATTTGTCTCCCCTTTTAACCTTGGGACACTTTTTTTTCAAATAACCAATGCAATAAGATAAAGATTTGTTCAAGTAGTAAAGTAGTAATGTGATTGTTAAAGGTGATTCTAAAGAAATATCTGAAACATGTAAGCCTTGGGACACTCTTTTTCAAATAACCAATGCATATTGTTTAGCTCACTCATTGAACCTATAAAGATTTGTTCATTCTCAAATTCCTTCAATCGTTTAATTTTCTTTGCACAATAATCCCCATCTAAAATATTTAAAAACAAAACATTTGAATCTATATATTTTTTAAGATACCCCTTTTGTGCCATTACGAAATGATAAACTTCTCTTAATGCTCTTGTTTGACCACCTCCTGAGCCACAGGTTATTTTTTGTTAAGCCATGCCCACTTTTCATAAGCCACGCCCACTTTTTCCTAAGCCCCACCCACCTTTTAATGGGATTTTATAATCCCCGCCCACTTTTCCCCAAGCCCGCCCACTTTTCATGAGGTATTCCCATAAGCCCCGCCCACTTTTTCTAAGCCCCACCTACTCTTACATCATTTCTAGTTCATCTCTGACTCACAAAGAAATCACCAGAAAATTCTAGAATGTTATGCTTTTGAAAAATTTGCCTGGGCTTGCCCAGGGAATTTCCAAAGGAAACCACACCCACCAGTCTTTCCCTATAAAAGCCTCAAGCCCAGGCTCCATTTTAAAGATTTTTTTGCTGGCAATGGTGTGCTGTGTGCTTGCCTGGAGATCGACTACTTGTATGGAACTAAACCTTCAAGTTGATGAACTGGATTCAAACCTCATCCATTGAGGTAAGATTTTATTTTCCTATTTTCAAAGTTTGAATGAAGCATACTCATTTAATAATTAAATCACTTAGTTTATACATTATTATTTTCTCTCACAGGAAATTGTATCTGAAATACGAAATGAAAATACTGCTTTTGCTACAACTTGGGGCGAAATTGTTGGCTTGGTTGAAGACCTTATTAGCGACCAAGACCCACAGAACGAGTTCGTCCTTGATGATCCAACCAAAGAGTTATACCTTGGAGACCAGCAAAATCCTGAAAAAGAGATTTGCAACAATAGTACTCATTGTGAGTTATCAAGACAATATACCCCCTGAACAAGTTATACCTTGATGAGCCAGAATACAAGTTTTACCTTGGAGACTCACAAATTTCAGACATTTCGAAAAATGGAGTTTTCCTTGATGATCCACAGTTATACTATGTGAGATCTATCACTGAAACCCATCAAAATTGGAAAAATGGAGATTTCCTTGATTATCCACAGGTATACTATGTGAGATCTATCACTGAAACCCATAAAAATTGGAAAAATGGAGATTTCCTTGATGATCCACAGTTATACTATGTGAGATCTATCACTGAAACCCATAAAAATTGGAAAATGGAGATTTCCTTGATGATCCACAGTTATACAATGTGAGATCTATCACCGAAACCCACAACATTTCTGGAAATTGTGATTCTACCTTGGAGTTTTGGATAGATGGTTATATTTTTGGAGACTTGAAATGTGGGTTCTGGCTTGATAACTCACAATGTGATACGTACCTTGGAAACTCAACAGGAATGTGGTTATACCTTGGAGACTTGGAAAGTTGGGTTTATTTTGGAGACTTGAAATGCTACTACTCTTTGGGATCTAAACCTATCAAGAAAGTTCTTACTCCCCTTTCTTCGTCATCAAACCTGAAAGCCTTAAAAGACAGAATTGGAAGAAGAGAAAAAAATATATATATATATATATATATATATATATATATATATATATATATATATATATATATATATATATATATATATATATATATATATATATATATATATATATATTGTTCGTTCTGGGAAGAAAGTGCAGGATTACTCCCCCTTTCTACGTCATCAAACCTGAAAGCCTTAAAAGACAGAATTGGAAGAAGAGAAAAAAAACATAAAAATATATATTGTTAGTTCTGGGAAGAAAATGCAGGCTTACTCCCCCTTTCTACATCATCAAACCTGAAAGCCTTAAAAGACAGAATTGGAAGAATAGAAAAAAAAAACGAAAAAATAGAAAAGGTGGAAATCTCATTTTGAAAAAGACATTGTGTTGGGCGAGGGTTGGGGGTTGGGGTTGAGATTTTGAATGTGAGGGTTGGGGTTAAGATTTTGAATGTGAGGGTTGGGACACACACACACACACACACACACACACACACACACACACACACACACACACACACACACACACACACACACACACCAACAAACCAAAGTTAAGCCTTGACTATTCAGTTGAGGATTCTGTGTTTGGGGTTCACAGATCTAAGAACGTCCCCCTTGACACACATTATATACTGTTATACACCTCGGACTTGGCCCTCGAGTGTCCAGAACGGTGTATAGTAGGAGGGAGTGAAGCGCCAACCCATTGCTCCCATTGCACACACACACACACACACACACACACACACACACACACACACACACACACACACACACACACACACACACACACACACACACCAACAAACAAAAGTTAAGCCTTGACTATTCAGTTGAGGATTCTGTGTTTGGGGTTCACAGATCTAAGAACGTCCCCCTTGACACACATTATATACTGTTATACAGCTTGGACTTGGCCCTCGAGTGTCCACAACAGTGTATAGTAGGAGGGAGAGAAGCACCAACCCATTGCTCCCATGGGTATTATCTGCTTAGTTTTGTCTTTTGTAATTCCTGTGAATAAAATGAACCTAGAATCTCTTCCCCTTCTAAATCATATATCTAATAAGTCCAAGCAACCATATCTATCACATAAACAATTTTAAAAAGTTCGTTCGTCCATCGTTTACGATAACCTTTTTCAAAATGAGATTTCCACCTATATATTCTTACGATATCACCAACTTTGAAGTTAGGTTTTCTGATATTAATCTCTTTTTCATATTTTAATTTTGTAAATGTTTCTGATCGTTTCATATTTGTTGACGTGTGAATCGTGTCATTATACTTTTCCACAATATCCTGAATAAAAGATGACCATTGTTGTGAACCGAGTTCCGTGAATTTTTTTATATAGTCTCTCTTTTAAGGTACGCTTAAAACGTTCAACAACAACGGCCTTCCCTTCATTAAAGGTACTGTATAATGTAATACTGTTATTTTTTTAGCAAATTCATAAATGTCTTGTTATAAAACTCTACCCTCATCAGTCCACAATTTTTTAGGTTTTCTATTACTTCTATTAAATATCTGTTGAAAGGCTAACATAAGAGTATTACCTGTTTTGTTTTTTAATGGGACAACCCATGCGTATCTTCTCAAATCAATAACGGTTAAAGCATACTTGTACCCCTTATCATTATTGAGTTCAATCAAATCAGCGGACCAGATATAATCAACTTCCTTGGAATAAACCTTCCTTCTACGAAACTTTGTGAATATTGGTTTATGTAATTCATCAGCTAATTGCTCTTCAGTCTTAATGACATCATTAGAGCCTATAAGTTTTTTTAATTTCCAAGTCCAAGTTTCAATTTAGCACTGATCATCTTCTTCACGATGAACCGATCAACTTTTTCTCTCAAGGTTGGATTTTGTATCAGAGACAAATTATACAACATTTCTCTATTGACTTCATGCTTTTCTTCCAAAGTTGTGGTATTCCCATAATCAATATCGTGTCTCATGCACACTTCATCAACTCTATTGATGGGTTTACTCCATGATTTACGATTGTCTGTCTCATCTAATCTTTTATCCAAGTTTGTGCCTGGACCACAGAAAGAATACCCTGGTAGATGTAATTCCCCTGGTATTCCAGTAGTTGTAAATTTACTTCCTGATAAAAACTTTTATATATCTCCTCCGAGTTTGTGTTTGGAGATAAATTGATTTTTTTTTGAACCACACACCGAACATATACCTTTTTGTATAACCCTGTTATTTTTACTTTTAAGATATGAAATATTTTTAGTATTAGTTTTCTTTTTACATTTGAGACAATAACTGATTTATTTATGAGAAAAATTCCTGCAGAGTGCAAAAACCTTTTTAGTTTCCAACATGCACATTTGAATCTTAATTTTTAAAACATAAAGAATCCTTAGAAATGCCTTAACTCTCTCCTCCATTTATTTAAGAAAAAAATGAAAAACTTGAATTAAAATGAATATCTTGTCGATCTCAATAGTCTTGTCGAAAATATTGCAAATAGACTTGTCAATTCTTTGTTTTCCTCCTCGGTGGGTTGAGTTATTTTCTGTAATACCCACAATCTTTTTTTTAATCTCACTGGTTTCCATATTTTGATATTTATTCATTCTCTCTCTTTCCTCCCTCTCCTCCCTCTCTCTTCTCTCTTTCCTCCCTCTCTCTTCTCTCTCTTCTCCCTCTCCTCTTTCTTCTCTCTTTCCTCCTCTCTCTTCTCCTTTTCCTCCTCTTCCCTCTCTTCTTCAACTCCTTCCTCATCCCTTACTATCCTTGAATCACTTACACCCCATAGAATATCATACATATATTCATCAGGATTTCTTGTTATTCCTGCATCCAAAATAATTTTTTTTACAACAGGAAACCAATAAAATTTCTTTTGAATTTCTAAAAGAGCCTTACCTTTTCTTAACTATATAATTTTTTCATTATTTAACATTCTAATTAAATCTAAAGTTGTCGGTTTATCAACATCAGCATAATGCCAATCTTTTATTGAAAATACCTCAATCTTATGTTGTCGAACATATTTCTTAAAATACTGAATACCCTTTTCTTGAAGGTATGCTTGGACACAGAAATGATAATTTTCTTGAAGCCTTCTTGCTGTCATTTATGTATTAGAAATATATGTTAGAATAATATTATGGCACAAAACACCTCCCCATCTTCCCATAGTTAAATCATTTTGTATTTCCTTACTTATTATATATAATCCTGTTTTTTCTGTTTTCATGATATAAACTAGGGCAAAACCATTATTATATTTACCCTTATTAAATTTTTTTATTTGTTGTTTACTAATCGTGGCTCCACAAAACTCATTCTCTATAGCAAGTGGATAATATGCTTCCTTACGAGACTGATTTAATTGTTCCAGGTCTTCAAGGTCAATTTTAAATGACCAATTATACCCTAAATCATTCATATCATACCCCATTGTTCTATTCTCATACAAACGATACACCCTTCTTTATAAAAATTTATTTTAATTTGAACTGTGAATTCTGTATGACCTGGAGATAAAATCAACACTTCTGTATCTTTGGAATACACGGCCGTTTTATTTAAGGATATATATTGTGATAAATCGCTTAATCTCACCAAGTTATTCGCGTCAGTCGGGCTTGGATAATTTTTTAATGTATAAGCATTTTTCATATTAATATTTTTGGTTATATTATATTTATGTCGTTCAGCCTGTGCCTTTGTGTAATAATTTGATAAATCACTATCCAGTTTTTGGGATACACCAAAGATAGAACCATCTTGACCAACATGTCATTTATATTAGATTAAAAATAGTCATAATTTTTTTTATTTTTGTTGAGTTGAAATAACACATCGAGACATAATTGACCACAACACTTGGAATTTAATTCTTGGACTTGAAATGTTTGATAAACACCATTCTGTAAGAATTTTATGACTTCAACAGGTGGTGGAAGACCAAAACTATCAAAATAATATTTGTCTTGACTA
Source organism: Eptatretus burgeri (assembly GCF_056783735.1). Lineage (NCBI taxonomy): Eukaryota > Metazoa > Chordata > Myxini > Myxiniformes > Myxinidae > Eptatretus > Eptatretus burgeri. The sequence continues at coordinate 10,695,016 of NC_140973.1, read as the reverse complement.
TTAAAAATACAAACCCAATGAGAACCGTTCCCATTATTATCTTCGAAGTTCATAATAATATTCTTTTTATGTTTAGGCACATTTGTTAATTCATCTCTCATACAAATAACCACATTCTGAATTTTTAATTTCTTACAATATTTGACAAGTTGTAAATTTGGAGTTGTATTCTTTCCAAATTCTTTAAACCACTCATCAATGCTCATTTATTTATTAGAAAGATATAATCCGTTACCTCTTAAAGTTAATTTTACACCTAAATGTGCGATAGAAGAAAGCATATCTGCAACTAACAATCTCGCTTTATCAGGCAGACCTTCAAGTTTTTCAGCAAAATCTACAATTACACCACTTCCACTAATTTGTTTCTCCAACTCTTTGTTATGCCTTTCCAATTCTTTTTGAGCCTGGAGTTGAGCCTTCCTTTTGTTGGCAGTTTTCACCGCTGTTGAAATACCACCCGTCAATGTTCCAACCGCACTTAAACCAGCAAATAAAGGAATTAGAAATGGGAGAAATCCTCCACTCGTCTCTCTTCTTGAATATTTTTTAACATTGGTTTTGTCATTTTAATTTTAAGTGAGCCAGTATCATTCAAGATTTTAACCTGTTCTCTTGGAAGCAAAACATCAATTCTTACTGCTCCTTTTCTCTGAATTGTATTAACGTTAATCGTACAAGGCTTTTGATTTTGAACACAAGATGATAGTTTATGAAGATTGATTTGATTAACATATACCCCAGTTGGTACTTTGCCACTCATTTATTTAACAAAAAATGATGTGACACTAATCATAACACCATTATCTGTATTAATCTGCAATTCTGTTTCTTCCAAAAGCAAACAATATGTATCAACTTCTTCACTCTCTCCTCTTTCAATGTATAGGGAAGTATCCACTCGATTCAACTTCATAGTTTCCTTTTGCACGCTCAGGTCAAACGCATAGATTGTATACAAACTTTTAAATGCTGTCATATCCAAAATAGGTTCTTTATTTCCATTACTTTCACACACCTTTTGGTAAGACTTGTATGCTTCAGCAAAATCATTTTTTTCCCAATTCATTTCCATTCTATCTCGTGGATAAAATGTTCCATCTAGAGAAACACGAAGTTGTTTCACCTTAGCATTTTCACTCAATGCATTATTCTTATCAGTCGCAGTATCACCATCTGGCTTTTTAAAAATGATCCACAGATATCGTGGCTTTCCTTCCAGAACACCCAAATTCCACGTGTAAGTGGTTTGGTTGACTTTAAAGTGTTGACATCTTCTTTTGAGGTATGATACACTTAGTGGTTTCTTTGAGTTAAGTCTTCTGTTCAACATCTCTTCTGTTTTAAGATTAGGAGTATATTCACTAATATACCAACTCATTTCATCAACTAGAACGGGCACTCGGTAGAGCGCATACCTTCGCCGCCGCAACTTTTTTCCGGGAACATTTGAAAAACGTCATTTAAAAACGTCCATGACGTCACAACCGTCAGTCCGATTGACGTCACATTTGGTGTGTAACCTCCTTGAAGGCAGTCCAACAAAATGGAATGATAAACACTGAAAAATTAAAAAGTTGAAAATGACGTCATCTTTTGACGTCATTTTGACGCACTTCCAGGGACGTCACGTCCAATCGGGGACTACCATTCTGAAAGCTCGTAGTTCACTGAACGTTTTAACGTTGGTTTCATGTCAATAGCTCTATTAGATCTGAAGCTAAGCCTACAAGTATATTTTGACCTTGAGTGTGACCTTGACTTTGACTACAGAGTTAATTGGCAAAACCTGTACATCAATAAACAGATATTTTGGTACTGATCCTAATGCCTGGATTTGGGAGACTTTGCTTTATAAATTATATAGATATTTGAATGTAAAATATCAGGACATTTTAGCCACAATTGAAAAACATCATGTTCAAACGTCAATGACGTCATAACGGTCAGTCCGATCGAAGTCAAATTTGGTGTGTGACGTCCTTAAGGTAAGTCCTACAAAACGCTATGATCAAAACTGATGAGATAGAAAATTGAAAATTTACGTCATTTTGTGACGTCATTTAGACACACTTCCGATGACGTTACGTCAAATCCGACACTACATATCCGAAAGGTATCTCGTCATGGAACAATATGGCGGTGGTTGCATGTCGATAGCTGTATTATGAAGGAAGTTATGCTCAAAAGAGTGTTTTTGACCTTTTCATGACCTTGACCTTTGACCCGATCGCTCCCAAAATCTCATCAAATCGTCCTTGGATACTCACGAATCATCCCACCAAATTTCATGCAATTCGGTTTTACACTTTCTGAGTTATGCGAATAACAAACAAACACACATATTCACAAATAAATAAATAGACAGTGACCAAAACATAACCTTTTGCAGAATGCGAAGGTAATTACAAATTTATTCTGATCACCAAAAGCACTAGCAACTCCAAAAAGTAATCTATTTTCATTATCATTCCTTTGTAGTTGAAATCTAATTTTAAGACCATACACAACTTTATCATGATCACAAAATCCAAATATACCTTTAAGAGGAACTGCCACAGTAAAACTATGAACTGCTTTTGTATCATCATTATACGCTCCTTTCCTTTGAGTATATCCAGCATCTATGGTTGTTCCCGTTGAGATATCAGGAATAAAACCTTCGACAGACCCCTTTCCCATTGTATCACTGAATGTATAGAGTGTAAATTTCATCATTTCAGATACAGCAGAGACATAATCAACCACTTCAACTTCTTGTGTTCCAATGTACAAACGAACACTATCAAACATTTTCCAGAAGAAATCATTTAAGAGTGTTGCGTTTGTGTTATTCCCAGCCTTAGTGAATTTAAATTTACACAACAAGAAACTTTCGGATAGATTCAAATAGGTTTGTTGATTATATATTTCAAAACTTTTTGTACCATTTGAATTCCAGTCTGTTCCAATTTTTGCATTTACCTTGAACCAATCTTCTTTTTTAGTGGAGTTTGAGATGATAATAGTATCATCCAAATCATAGACACTATCAATTGCTTCCATACTTGTATTTATTGAGGAAAAAAGATGTTAAAACTTTTGAAACCCTGACCCAAGTATTTGAATTATTTTGTCGTTCTTGGGGGGACAACTGAGTTTTGCCTTTCTTAATTTCTTGAATTGCTTGTAATTTATGAGATTCCTTTTAGGCATCTTTTATGCTCTTTACAGCACCTGCTACATTTCCCACAGTAGAAGCAGTTGAACCAATTAGGTCTTTATGTTTAAGAATAGTTGAACCAATACCCATTAGAGTATCAATTATCCCATCTCCTCTAAATTGATGTCCAACACCCCTTTGTCTCTTAGGTTTATAGTATCCTCCACCAAGATGCATACCTTCACCCTTGTAGTATGGGGAAAGGAACATCCCATCCCCTGTAATTATTTTATATTTTCCCAACTCGTGTTTCCTCACAATAACCATCGTATTTGTTTATTGGAAAACTTCACGTAGGTGAATTCTGATGGATATAACTTCTCCATTAAAAGAAATCATACGATTATCTTGGTCGGTTATCCTAAAATTTACTCTGTGTATGGTTTTTCCTGACACAGGGAGATAAACCAAATTTTTGGGTTCCATATTGAATTTATAACCAATTGGAGTTGAGTATGTGCTGAATGAAAATATTGTATTTGTTTTTATTCCATCATTATAAGCACCATCAATCAAATCACAGTGAATTAATACCGAGTTTATTCCTGAGGATATTTGAATGACATTATCACTGTAAAACGTCCCATTAGTTTCAATCTTTTTTGAGGAGAAACCTAATAACTCTGTAAATGAATTATCAATTGTGAAATCAACCTTGTCGTTATTTTTACGTTTAATCGTTGATTTTGAAGTATGTTTTTGAATGTCTATAACAATATTTTTTGGTTCATCACCCTGTTCTTTCATAAGACGAGCAATTTCGGAAGATATTTGAGAAATCTCATATGCTCCAGGTGAGACTGTTATCGTTTTGTATCCACTTCCCAGATTATAACTAAACTTGTCATTTTTCTCGGTTATATTAAATAAGATATTATAAGTTTCAATGGACAATAAAAATGCCTCATACTCTTTTGTTGTGTCAAGTTGTAGTGGGTATGGGAATGAAGATGTGTGGTCGCTTGTTGTGAAATTGAAACTAAGGATTGTGCTTTTCTTCTAATTTAATACGAGATAAAATGTCTTTATATTGATATTTATTAATTATTTTCATGTTCATCAACTGGTCTAAAATGGCTGATGCTTCATTAAAACAATTGTTATTTCCAGCCTTCTTACTGCCTAACAACAATAACAGTCTATTAACTAATTGTGATGGGTCATTTGGAAGAAAACTAACACCTGATCCAAGGATACTTAAAGCCTGAATAATGTGTTTCCCCTTCTCATTCTTCCTACTTTTACCAGAAAGAAGAACCCTATAATCAACAGAGTTCAGCAGATCAATACATACTTTATCATCATTATTTTTCATATCCAATGGATTATCAATATACTTTGATTCATCCCTCACAGTTGAACCTTGTCTTCCATCTTTTGTGAGAAGAAACATTAATCTCAGAGTTAATTTGACAGGAGGTTGAGCAGAACTCAAGAACCTTAATTCATCATTAAATATCAATACCTTTTCTTGAACAAGATGAAATATTGCTGGTTGTTCTGTTGGAATGAGTCCTGCCTTGCTTTTTGAATCCGCTGAATATTCATTGTTTTGAAGAGCATTCACAATATAATCAGGGGGTCGATTCATCTCTTCCAGTTGTTGAAATAATCCTTCATCATCATATTTTAATTCTCCTCTATGCTCTAATTCTTCCTCCGTCATTTGACTGAAATCTTTTTGAACATTTGGAGCTTTCTGGGAGTATATTTTATTGTGGGAACTGTGGAAACATCTATAATTTTTTTCTTGGGAAGTTTTTAAAAGTGCTTTAAAAAATTTCTCTTGTTTTCTTTCAAATGCTTCTTTGCCCGTTAGTTTCTGTCTGCGTTTCTTCTTTATGTCTTCCTGTTGTTTTACAACTTTTAAAACCAACTCTTGATGTTCCCGAAATCTTCTTGCTCTTTCTTTCGCATCCATTTATTTAGTGGAAAATATCATTTAATGAATTGTAAAGATCAACAGGGAAATTTTCCTTTTCTTCATCATCCAAGTAGATGTGTTCAAATAAATCCTTTTCTTTAAATATTTCATCAAATTCTTTATTGACATTAATATGAGTTGTAGTTTCTTCTTCACTAATACTTGCATCTCTGCTTTTCATACGTTTGCGCTGAGTTTCTTCATCAACATCAAAACCGAATGATAAAATCTTCACTCCGCTCAGATGTTTAATAATTTGTCTCGTTCCTTCTGGATTAGTTTCTAATATCCCAAGACCACCACATTTTAGTTTCCTTAACTCACTCTTACAATGTGAATATTTTGTTGTACCAAGAGAAACCTCCTCAAATATTTGACCTTCATTCCTCAATCGCATATGTTCCTCCACTGAAATATAGTGATAATCGTCACCTTTTACTTCGCCAGGTCTTATTGCTCTAGTTGTTGTTGATACAATGCGTATCACGGGGTGTTATTTAAGTAAATTTACAATATTCTCATTTGTACTACACAAGAACCTTGATTTATGAAAGTTTTTTCCAGAAGCAGATTTACCCACAAGATTTATAATAATAGTTGTCATTTATATATGTAATTGTTTATAAAACAAAAAAAAATCCCTTAATATCTCATCTTGTTTCACAACAATATATTTATATTTTTCAGTCGTGTGCTTCATGTAATCCTCAAATTCCTTTTTACTTCATAATGTAGAACAATTATCTCTCCAAAAATTATTTATATCTATTGAATTTAACTTGAATAAAATAAAAGTATTTGCATTGTTTCTGATGGAACGACGAGGAAGTTGAAAGTACGATTGACTAAGATAAATACAATTGCAAGAAGAATGTCTCCCTCTTGTGTAGTAGCTGTCCATTACCATTTGGTTTCTCTCATTAACACAATCATCAAAGATAACGAGGTTCTTTTTTGATTTATCCAAATCTTGAGGAGACGGTATATCATCCGTATTATCACTAAGAATACAAGTTATTGGTTTTGATTTATTTTTACATCTCTGTGTATCACAAAATAGTTGAATTATATCTTCAATGTTATAATCATTTCGGTTTTTTTGAAGTTTAAATAAGCCGATTATATCTTCTTTTTGAAGACCAGCATTAAAACCTTGTAAGAGTAGTTGATACTCTGGTTAAAAACTTGACTTTGTGAAAATTATTAAATTATCATAATTTAAAAAGTTGGGAGTCAGGAGCATCTTCAAAAGTAAGCAGGTTTTTCCACACCCGCTTGAACCAACTATGAGACATCTTAATGAATTTGGAAGATTTTTATGATTGTTAAATTTTATGTTATTTTCCCAAATGGGTAAAAAAAAATCATTCATTTATATATTTGGAAAACAGGTTATTTAATTTATTATTGGCTTTTTTGGAAACTCTATATTTTATCCTCAGTTCAGGTTTAATTTCAAGATCATCCATTATTTTATTTATGCAATATATTGTGTTGATATTTCCCTGAAAATCACATCCATGAATAATATATAACAACAATCCTTTGAACATTTCTCTAATACGTTCAGTTTCTTCCCTAGTAAGGAAAGGTGTGTTATCACCCTCATACTTTACATTGATTTCTCAAATCAATCTTGTAGAGTAATTCATTTTTGGTGTAAATCTAAAAGAATGATTATTCCTTTTAAAATTTTTTATTATCATTAATTAGAAGATAATCACAGAATATACATTGTTTATAGGCTTTTGACTGTGTTTAATCCCCGTCTTTCACATGCAGGACAATTCTCAAATTTGTCATATGGAGAATCAGGGAAGTCTAGCATATTTATAAAGTAAAACTTTACTTAAACTGAAATTCATCTATACTTTCAGTTGCATATTGACTCATATTTAATAATATTACCATCGATATCTATATAATTTTTTCATTACCAGATTCAACTACAACATTTTTTTATTAAAGGTAATTTTAAAATGATCCTTAACGACTATTGAACGAAATGTCATTTCACCTGATATATTAACATCCTTTATTTCATCAGGATTTACATCTTTAGGGTTGTTGAAAAAAATACAAATGTCTCCTTGCATATTACAGATGGTCTTATCTTTTCTTTCTCAAGCTTCATCCATGAGGTTTTTGTTTTTTGATACTTTTGCTTGTTTCATTGCTTTTTCTAGTTTTGAATATATTACCAGAAGGAGAGGAGAAACTTTTGTTAGAGATACTTTAATTGATGTTCTACCAGGTATACTAAAAGCCCTTCCACTGAAGGAAATTGAAGAACTCATCTTATCCACCATAATTGTTTTTATCCAATAGTTGTTATATTTATCTTTGTTCAATTTTACATCCTTGACAAATTTCTCAGTATCTTTTACAAATGAAGAGATTGATTGAAACTTGCTTTTGTGTCTTGAAACATTATATTCATTCAGTGAAAAAAGTTGGAGGATAAAATGGTTTTAAGCACAGATTCACCTATAAATTAAACAAAATTTTCATCAAGAAAATTTTAGTTAAACAAAGTTTTATAATATAAATATGGTGAATACAACGTACTGCGATGTTTGTAATCACGAATATAATTATTATAAAAAGCACCTTCAAACCAACAAACATACATTTAATCTATTTCATCAAATATCTCCTCTTGAGTTGGAAAGAAAACATTGTGATATCTGCTGAAAGGATGTTTTAAAGAGTAGTTATAATGGACATCTTCAATCACAAAAACACAATAAAAATGAGTTTAAAGTAAAGGGAGACTATTATATTGAAAACACTGATGGGGCATTTAAAGGGCATATAAAAATAAGGATTTTTCAATTTGGAGAACCCGGTCCATCATCAATAGCTGAATCAAGTGAAATAGTGAAACCTGATGTTGAAAAAGTTATTAGAAAAATATTAAAAGAAATGAAAACTTTAAAGGTTTATATGGGAGTGAAAATGAATATGAAAAGACAAGATGAAGAACAAACTCCTTATGTGAAAACAGATCTTCATTTGATAACATCATTTCAAGATTTTTTGAATAGTGGGGTTTATGAAGAACTATCAAGACAAGAGGAGGATGTTGATAACACAGTGGTAGGAAGTGGATTTCATATTTAAAAAATCATCTTTTCAGATACACACATTCTAAAATCAAACCCTCTTAAAGCTTCTTCTTATATTGAATTACCAAAAGAAATAAAACTAAAGAAGGCAGTTGTTAATATTAAGAACAATGATAATAAATGTTTTCTCTGGTCTGTTCTTGCTCCATTACATCCACCAAATTGTAATTCAGAAAGAGTAAAACAATATATGAAATATGAGAATACCTTGGACATTAAAGATTTTAAATTCCCAATGCCACTAACAGATATTCCTAAATTTGAGAAAAAGAATAATCTTTCTATTAATGTATATGGATTAACGGACACAAACAAAGTTCAAATATTAAAAATTTCAAACAACTATAAAAATGAAGAAACACACATTGATCTTTTATATTTTAGTGTTGGAAAGAATTCACATTATACATACATCAATAATTTATCAAGATTAATCTCTTCTCAGGTATTCAGAACAGCAAACAAAATATATCCTTGTAAGCGATGTCTTAATTCATTTCATACAAAAGAACGATTAGAACAACATTCAAAATATTGTAGTAATCATAAATCAGCTGTAATTACAATGCCTAAACCTGGTGAAAAGATTTATTTTGAAGATTATAATAAATCTATCATGCACCCATTTGTGATATACACTGATTTTGAATTTTTTTTTTTTTTTTTTTGGATACCTTGGTCGAGGCTCGTATGAGAGCTAACACACAACTCACAGCAAGGACGCATGAGACAAGATGGGCGGGAGTGGAAGGGACAAAACAGTGGGGAACAGACACATTAGGTGAACTGTGGAAGGGAGAGGGATGGGGATGGGACGGGGAACATGGCGAAGAGAAGATGGACATTTCAGGGACTTTCAGGAAGGAAAGCAGGAGAAATGAAGGAAGTGGGCTTGGGTGGATTATCGGGGGTAGAAAAGATCGAGGATTTGGATGGGGGAAGATAAGAGGTGGTGGTGAACAGCTATTTTGAAAGCCTGGAGGGAAGAATGGGAAAGAATAGAGTGAGGAAGTTTATTCCAAAGGCGGGAAAAAAGAGGAATGAAAGAGTGAAGATGAGCAGTGATTCGTGATTTTGGTAGTTTTACCAGAAGGGGGTTGTTGGCGGACCTTGAGCGCCCTGTGAAAATGTGGTGGGGACAAATCGCAGAGAGAGCAGGGGGGGCAAGGCTGGAGAGGAGTCGGTAGAAGACAGAAAGACCACCGACCAACCTGCGGTGATTGAGTGAGAGGCCCAAAGACTCAGCTTCATTGCGGGAGATGCCGATGATCTTAAATGCCCTGGTTTCAACAGCGTGAAGCCGAGAAAGGTGGGAGGCAGGAGCACCAGCCCAGAGGGGAGAGCAGTACTCCATCAGGCTACGGACAAAAGCTTTGTAAGTGGTCAGGAGCTCAAGAGGGCCGAGGAAGGACTTAGCACGACGGAGGATTCCCAGTCGGCGACTGGCTTTTGAGGCGAGGTTGGAAATGTGACTTTCCCGGGAAAGGTCATGGCAGATAGTGAGACCTAGAAGCTTGAAAGAAAAGACTTCTTCCAGGGGATTGTTGAGAAAGTGGATGGGGGGGGGGGGTTTGTAAACGGTCCTTTCGAAGAGACATAGTGAGAGTGTGAGATTTGTCTGGATTGAAAGACATGTTCCACGTGTTGGACCAGTTTGTGATTTTATCCAGATCTGCAGTGAGTGAAGAAGCTGCTGCTTGCCGGTCTGAGGGATGACAGATGGTACGGCAGAGGGTGGAGTCGTCGGCAAAGAGAAATAGAGGATTTTCCAGAGAGTCCGAGAGATCATTGATGAAAACCAGAAAAAGAACAGGACCCAGAACGCTACCTTGAGGAACTCCAGCCTGCACAGGAAGAGGGGATGAAAGAACTCCATTTAGGGCCACACGTTGACTGCGACAGGAGAGGAAGTCTGCGAGCCATGAGTGGAGATGGCCTTGAATACCATGGGAAGAGAGTTTGGTGAGTAGGGCAGGGTGCCAGACTGTGTCAAAAGCACGTGATATGTCCAGGGATACGGCTCGGATTTCCAGTCTGGCATTGAGGACCTCCATCCATTGCTGGGAGAGCAGAAGCAGCATATCCAGGGTAGAGTGACCTGGTCTGAAACCAAATTGATGATTGGAAATCAAGCCATTGGAGAAGAGGAAGGATTTCATATCTGAGGCGATGATGGATTCCATCACCTTGCTGATGATTGGGAGAAGGCTGATTGGTCTGTAGTTATAGGGATCTGTTTTTGCACCTTTTTATGCAGGGCAGTGATGTTAGCAGATTTCCAAGCAGATGGCAGATGACCTTAGGCAAATGAGAGGGTGAATAGAACAGAGAGAGGGTGAGCAAGAGCAGAAGAGCAGGCTTTGAGGACACGTGGGCTGATGCCGTCTGGACCGGTTGCAGAATCTGACTCGAGGTTTGAAAGCAAGCTCTCCACCTTGTCAGGAGAAAAGGATACAGAGTCCAGGGACAGTTGGGTGCGACTGGGTAAAGTGGGTAGAGATAGTGATGGGTTTAGGACACAAGATTTAGCTGCAAACACCGAGTTTAGACATTCAGCTTTATCACGTGTGGAATCAGCAGTGCGGCCATTTGAGGTAAGGGAGGGGATGGAGGGGGAACATACACCAGAAACAGATTTGATTAAACGCCACCAGGATTTTGAGGAGGGAGAGAGGTTTGAGAGTTCAGACTTGAGATGAGAAAGATGTTGTTTTCTGGCTCTCCTGAGGGTAGATACACACTTGTTCCGAGCTTTGTGGAAAGAACTGAGATTGCCCTCAGTTGGGTTTGCTTTCCATGAGGCAAAGGCAAGTTGTTTCAGGACAACTGCCTCGCCACAAGCTTCAGTAAACCAAGGGCGGGAGGAAGGGTAAGACAACTGAACACGAGAGGGGATAAATCTGTGCATGAGGGAGAGCAAGTTTCTTTGAAAGAATTCCCAGGATGAGTTGATGTTTGAGAAAGTAGTGATAGGAGACCAGTCTGTCAGTTTGATGGCTGCTCGGAGACCCTGCCAGTCAGCTTGAGTGAAATGCCAGACTCGACGGCGGTGAGGTGGTTCTCTGACAACAGCCAGAGAGATGTCCACTTTGACAAGGACGTGGTCAGAAAAACCAATTGGAGCGAAGGAAGAGCAGCAGACATTGTCAGGGAAATTTGTCAAAATCAGATCCAGAAGAGATGGAGTACCATTGGTTGAGATCCGGGTCGGGAAGTTGACCGATTGAGTCAGTCCCAATGAGTCGCAGAAAGCTTTTGCTGAGGTGCCATGGCAGGTGAGAGAGGTACCCACACCGAGCCAACTGGCGTGATGACAATTGAAGTCACCACATAAGAGGAAGAGAGAGTTTGGATGAGAAGATAGAAGATGGTCCATGTTTTCGGATAGTGAGGTGTAGATGGAGTCATCACTGTTCGGTGGACGGTACAGTACACATATAAACATGAGGTGGGAGTGGAGGGGAAGCCGAAGCCAGAGGTATTCCTGGGGGTGTGGGGGAGTGAGAGCAGTGCATGGAGAGTGAGGAATAGTGTCTTTGATGAAGAGAGCAACACCTCCACCAGGACGAGGCTCAGGTCTGTCATACCGTAAGAGGGAGTAACCGGGGAGAGATACTTGGGAGTCAGACACGTCTTGGGAGAGGAAAGTTTCTGTAAGGCAGATAATGTCTGGTTTGTCAGTGGCAACCTGTATGGAAAGATCTGAAAGGTTTGAGCGAAGGCCCCGGATATTTGAGGTCCACACTTTTAATGAAGAGGAAGGGGAGGAGGCTTTGGGTGCAGGAGGTGGAGGGGGAGGGGGAGGGTAGGACAAGGGACGAGGGGGGCAGGTAAGGAGGGTTGCTGAAGGAGTGTGGGGTATTGCAGAACAGCGAGGGGAGGGGCCGAATGAGGAGGAGAAAAGGCTCTGTGGTGCTGGGGGAGAGGGGGCACAAGAGACAAGGAAGAAGGCAGTTGAGGATTTGAGGAGGTGGAGTGAAGAGATGGAGGTGAGAGGGCAGTGGAGGGAGGCAGCTTGGTGGATGAGAGGGGGGGGCAACTTTGAGAAGGAAGAGTGAGGGGGATGAAAGGTGGGAGAAAGGTGAGGGGGGATTTTTGAGAGAGGTGAGAGGGAGGCTTGGAGGGAGAAGAGTGGGATGGTTGCTTTGAGAGTGAGAGTGAGGGGTGAGGGGGGTGAGTTGGCACTGAAGTTGGAAAAAAAGAATGTTTGATGGAAAGCGAGCATCCATGGCAAACTGTGGTTTTTAAAAGCTTTAGGTCAGAGATGCGATTTAACACAATTCTTGATGGATGCAATGAAGGCAAATTCAGAGCATGGAGAGAAGAAGCGCTGTAATAGTTGGATTTTTTAGGCAAGGAATGAAGGAGAGGTCGAAATGAGAGCAGTCTGTTAAAATAGCAGAAGAGTAGTGCATTGTGAAACAGTAAAGAGTACCACATGTGTGAGAGAGGAAGATAAAGCATTACAAGATCGTTTTTGTAGTTAAAAATAATGTATGAGAGAGTTCAACAGATTAGGTCATGGAAGTGAAAAAAAAAAAACCAGGAAGAAGACGAGGAGGAGGTTAAGAGGAAGAAGAAGAAGCAGAATCAGGAGAAGGTGAGCGTGTTGTTGTTGGGTATATATATATATATATATATATATATATATATATATATATATATATATATATATATATATATATATATATATTTTTTTTTTGTTAATATTAATATATGAGAGAGTTCAACAGATTAGGTCATGGAAGTGTAAAAAAAAAAAAAAAAAAAAAAGAGGAAGAAGACGAGGAGGAAGTTAAGAAGAAGAAGAAGCAGAATCGGGAGAAGGTGAGCGTGTTGTTGTTGTTGTAGGGTATTTTTTTTTATTTTTATTTTTTGAGATAACAAAGAGATTAGTTGGGAGAATGGGGGATGTTTGGAAAGTGGGGAGGATCAAAATTGAAGGTAATGGGGAGGATAGAAATTGAAGGTAATGGGGAGAAAAAACAAACAAACAAACAAAAAAAACGATCGAACACCGAGTGGAACCGGTAGGCCTCAAGCCTAGGCCTAGGCCTCAAGCACCAGGTAAGAACGTCGACAAAAATACTCACAAAATAGCACGATTTTTGAAACAAAACCGAACTAGCAACACACAGTAACATGTAGGTGAGAAAATTAAACAGTTAAAATGGGACAAACAACAACCGGAAACTTAGCTTTGAGAACGTCAGCAGGGAGCCCCAAAGGAGACCTCTCGCTGCTCTAAAACCGGAACCGGAAGTGATCCTTCGATATGTATCCGTGTATCCGTGTATCCAATGTATCCGAAAAAAGATAAATACTGCTTCTACTTATCCAAAAGAATCACATACAAATAAATATCAAAAACATATTCCTTGTGGTTTCTGTTATTATATCAAATCATCTGTTGGAGAAAAGTATCATAAACTTGAACATTATAGTGGAAAAAAAGCTTCACAAGAGTTTGTAAAACGATAAGAAAAGGATTGTATAAGACGAAGTAAATTAATGAAAGAAACAAATGAACCGATGAAATTAACCAAAGAAGAAAAATTAGAATTTAGAAAGAACAATATCTGTCATATTTGTGAGGAGGAAATTGAGGAGTCTAAAGTTAGCGATCATTGTCATCTTACTGGTAAATATAGAGGTCCCGCTCATTCCGGTTGTAATCTTAATTATAAATTTCCTTCTTTTATTCCAGTCTTTCTTCACAACAGCGCCAACTATGATACACATCTATTTATAAATGAACTTTCAAAAACACCAGGGAATATTTCTGCCACAACAAACACAAGTCAAAAGTATATTTCATTTACAAAAATGATACTCACAAAACCTTTAACTCGTATTAGGTTTCTAGATTCTTACAAGTTTATGGGAACACCACGAGCCCACCTCGCATCAAATCTAAGCTCCACGGAGTCTTTTCCAAATCTTAAGTCATTCTTTCCAAAGGAGGAAATTCTAACTAAAGAGGAAATTCAGATTAAAGAGAGAATTCAAAGTAAAGAGGAAATTCTAATTAATGAGGAACTTAATGAAGAAATTCTAACTGAAGATGAAATTCTAATTATAAAGAAAATTCAAACAATGAATGAAATTCTAACTAAAGAGGAAATTCTGATTAAAGATGAAATTCTGATAAAAGAGGGAATTCTAACTAGAGAGGAAATTCAAACAAGGAATGAAATTCAAAGTAAACAGAAAATTCTTACAAGTAAGGGAATTTATCCTTATGATTATATGGATTCATTTATGAGATTTAAAGAAACACAACTTCCTTCAAAAGAAAGTTTCGATAATAACCTTTATGAAGAAGAGATAAGTGATAAGGAATATAAACACGCACAAAAAATTTCGAAAATATTTAAGATAAAGAACCTTGGAGAATATCATGATTTGTATCTAAAAACAGATGTTTTATTGTGAGCTGATGTGTTTGAAGCTTTGAGATCACTGTCATAATAAAAATTGTTATGGATTAGATCCCACCCACTATTTCACAGCTCCTGGTTTAGCTTGGAGTGCAATGTTGAAAATGGCAAAACAAGATATAGATTTAATCAGTGATGTAGATATGCTTTTGATGATTGAGAAGTCCAAGAGAGGTGGAATATCACAAGTATGTTTTAGATATGCTAAAGCAAATAATAAATATATTTCAAATTATGATAGTGAAAAGGATCGTAATTATTTGATGTATTTTGATGCAAATAATTTGTATGGATGGGCAATGTCTCAATCTCTGCCTTATGGTAAATTAGAGTGGGTGGAAGAAAAGGATTATGAAAAGGCTTTGATGAATATTGTTATTTCTTCTCAAGAGGAATTGAATGAGGAAGAAGAAGGTTATTATTTTGAAGTTGATTTGAGGTACCCGAGTGATCTTCATAATAAGCATAAAGACCTTCCTTTTGCATGTGAGAAAGAAACCCCAAAGAAAGAATGGTTAAGTGATTGTCATAAAACTTTTAGTATTAAAGGCAAATCAACAGAAAAGTTATTAACAACATTCTATGATAAAGAGGGATATGTTTTGCATCAGAGAAGCTTAAAACAGTTTTTGAGAGAAGGATTGAGAGTAGCTAAAATTCATAGAGTTTGAAAATTTAAACAAAGTCCTTGGATGAAAAACTATATGAAATTCAATACAGATATGAGAACAAATACAAAAGTAAAATTTGAAGGGGAATTCAAAAATTGATGAATAATGCTGTCTTTGGAAAGACAATGGAGAATGTTATGAACAGGCAAAACATTAGATTTGTAACATCTTGGAAAGAAGCTTCGAGATTGATAAATAAACCAAGTTTTAAGAGAGAAGAGGTTTTTTCAGAGAACTTTTCTGCTATTCATATGGAAAAGGAAAGTATTGTAATGGATAAACCAATTTATATTGGAACAGCAGTTCTTGATTTATCAAAGATATTGATGTATGATTATTTGTATAATGGCTTAAAGAAAGAGTATGGTGAAAATGTTTCATTGTTGTATATGGACACTGATAGTTTTATCCCAGATATAAAAACTGATGATGTTTATAAAGATATGAAGAAAAATATTGGAGTATATGATGCAAGTAATTTTAGTAAGAAGAGTGAGTTATTTTCCAAAAAGAATGAAAAGGTTATTGGTAAGTTTAAGGATGAGTTGGGTGGAAAAGTAATGAGTGAGTTTATTGGATTCAGAGCAAAGGCATATGCTTATAAGGATGGTGATCAGATTGATAAGAGGTTAAAGGGAATAAAGAAATATGTAATAAAGAAATCAATAACTTTTAGAAAATATTATAATTGTTTGATGAATAAGAAAGAAGAATATAGGAAAATGAATACAATAAGAAGTTATAAACAGAACATATTGTGACGTCCACGGGACTTAAACAGTCCCGCCAACGTAGAATGAGCCGAAACGATGGAGGCGGTTTATTTTTTATAACCCAAAGATGGCGGTTTTAATTGCTCCACAGCAAACGGGACGAGGAAGGTGGCACGAGTCACTTTTCACTGAGTTAATAATGTTTATTTCTCTAACCAGAAATAATAATAAGACTCGGCAAGAGGAGGGATCCGGGGCGATTCGACGGAATGGTGGTGTGGGTTCGGGCGTGGGGAAAACACAAACAATTCCAATGGATATACAAATCTCAAACCCTCTAAGGCGCCAGGTACACACACACACACACACACACACACACACACACACACACACACACACACACACACACACACACACACACACACACACAACGTAGCTGGTGGTCAGGCTTGCCCATGGTGTCGACGCAACAGTCACTGGATTGGCGCTGGCGAGCTGGCGTTGCGCTCGTCAGGGGGCAGGAGACACCGTGGTATAGGCCCAAGTCCGCTCACAGCCGCCAGGGAGCCAGTTCTGGTGCCAAGATGCGAGCAGGAGAGGGAGGCAGGTCCGCCCGCCGTTCGGTTTTCTACTCTGAGCCAGCAGAACTCCAGAGCCAACCGAGGTGAGGCACGATGCACAACAAAGGCCACGAGACACGACGAATCGAGGAACGAACCAGCGAAACGAGAGAGCGTGCTCAGAGAACAGCCTCGACCAGACGCTTTCTTTTTATAACTCTTCCTCCTCTTCTTTTCCCAAACAGAACCTTTTTATACTCGAGTCCTCGTCATTCCAATAGAGCCCTTTTATTGGCCCTCTGCCGTCGCCTTCCGCCAATCGTGATCAAGGGGCGGAGCCATCCGCAGCACTGTCCTGTTACGTCACGGCAAGCCTCCAGGAAATACTAAAAGGGTTTACGCAGACACACTTACCCTAACCCGTCTCCCTATCTAATTACGTGACAATTATCATTTCCCCCTTAAAGAAATGGACATTTACGAGACAACTTATCACCACTGAATTGCTACTTATTACATCGAGATCCTGGTAAACTCGAACAGCATGGCATACCTAATTAAACATCCTAATTACCCTTTGAATGCATACCCCCCCCCCCCCTCAGACGTAACAATATATAGTGAAGAAGTAAATAAAAAAGGCATTAGGAGCCTTTGATGATAAGAGATTTATTTTAGATCATGGAATAGATTGTGTTCCATATGGATATTGTATGATAGAGTGTATAGAATAGATTGTGTTTTAACGATGGGAAGATGGGTTAGGGTTTTTTAAGGGCTTCCGCCGCATTTTTTCACAATATATAAATGGTCAAACCAAGTATTAATCAAACTAAAGAGTGGAGAAAATCTCAGTCTTGGTACATAAATGGAAAACATAATGAATGTGAAAAATATCAAATAAGTCTTATTGAAAAAATAACTAAACCAAAGGTAAATAAAACAAATAAGCGAATCAATTTAAAAACTAGTAAGTTCGAGGATGTCAAGAAAAAAAATAAATATCCTTGAATGGACTGAAAACTTTGATGGTTATCAATTGAGCAATGAAAAAACAATTTTATATAATCTCAAAATGATATGTGGTTCAGGAGGTGGTCAAACAAGAGCATTAAGAGAAGTTTATCATTTCGTAATGGCACAAAAGGGGTATCTTAAAAAATATAAAGATTCAAATGTTTTATTTTTAAATATTTTAGATGGTATGGGGATTATTGTGCAAAGAAAATTAAACTATTGAAGGAATTTGAGAATGAACAAATCTTTATAGGTTCAATGAGTGAGCTAAACAATATGCATTGGTTATTTGAAAAAGAGTGTCCCGGGGCTTTAATGTTTCAGATATTTCTTTAGAATCACCTTTAACAAATCACATTACTACTTTACTACTTGAACAAATCTTTATCTTATTGCATTGGTTATTTGAAAAAAAAGTGTCCCAAGGTTAAAAGGGGAGACAAATAAATATACCTTGGGATAAAAAGGGGGTTTACTTTTTAGGGGAAAAAAAAGGAATCGATAAAAATCCCCCATTCATTTAAATGGGGAAAAGCGAGCCAGAATCAGTATATTCACCCTTCACACACACACATATATATATATATATATATATATATATATATATATATATATATATATATATATATATATATAATGAGCCTGGTGTTGGCGCAGTGGTTAGGGCAGCGGCTTGGGATCCAAGAGGTCCTGAGTTCAAGCCCCGTTGAGCCACTGAATTAATACACCAGGGGGTTGACTCAGCCTGTCATCCTTCCGAGGTCGGCGAAATGAGTACCAGTATACTGGGCCGGTGTATACCCCGGTTAAAATAGGTGTACCATATCCCTGTGTCGTAAGAGGCGACCAGGGTTGCGTCAGGAAGGGCATCTGGCGTAAAACATGTGCCAAATCACTATGCGGATCATAATGGATGATCCGCTGTGGCGACCCCTAACGGGAGCAGCCGAAGGAAGAAGAAGAAGATATATATATATATATATATATATATATATATATATATATATATATATATATATATATATGAGCCTGGTGCTGGCGCAGTAGTTAGGGCAGCGGCTTGGGATCCAAAAGGTCCTGAGTTCAATCCCTGTTGGGCCACTGAATTAATACACCAGGGGGTTCACTCAGCCTGTCATCCTTCCGAGGTCGGCGAAATGAGTACCAGTGTACTGGGCCGGTGTATATCCCGGTTAAAATAGGTGTACCATATCCCTGTGTCATAAGAAGCGACCAGGGTTGCATTAGGAAGGGCATCCGGCATAAAACATGTGCCAAATCACAATGCGGATCATATGGATGATCCACTGTGGCGACCCCAAACGGGAACAGCCGAAAGAAGAAGATATATATTGTTACGGCTGTGGAAATTCGCAGAGCACCATATAGGTCCTTAGATCAGTTATGCCGATAAGTTTGTGTTCAGATAGATTTCCCCACCCTTGTCTCAGGGGATTTATTCGTGTCACCCAGGCTGTGATGTTTGAGTTAGCCGTTTTTCTTTTACTATCGTTATTTTGGACCAACCACAACGCCAACCACCAACCATCTTCTCCACCACGCCAACCACCAACCACCTTCTCCACCACGCCAACCACCAACCACCTTCTCCACTACGCCAACCATCCACCACCCTCTCCACAACCGCCTTCACAACAACGACATCTTCTCACCATCTCCTAAACCACATCTCCCCCCATTAGACCAACACGAACAACGTCGCCTCACCTTCATTTCCGAAGCGACGCCATCTTTGCGCCAGCCATGGGGAGTCCGCATTGAACGGCTGCGCTGCAGGCACACGCGGGGGTTTGCTCGCCGCGTAAGTCAGGTGATCTCGTGCACGTCCACTCGCCGCGCAAGTTGGTGATCTCGCGCACGTCCGCTCTGTGCAAGCTTCGCCTCGGAATTTGGATCAAGAGAGCGAGGGGGCGGAGCCAGCGGGGGGGGGGGTTAGAGGTGAGAGTGCGAATGCCAAATCTCGTCTCTTGGGCCCTATTTCAGGGCGAGCAGAACGCCAAAGGCAGAGAGTCGGTGGAGTGTCTGCCAGGGGTTCAGAGCGCCTGGAGCCTGGGGCCTGCAGTCGGTGGAGAAGCTGAGGAGAGCGGAGGAGACGCGAGCACGACCAAGCCTGCTGTGCCGCGCATAGCTGCGTGTTCGTGTGCGAGCCGGAGAGAGCTCGCCAACCAGCTCCGAACGGTCTGAGGTGATCGGGCTTCGGAACGGTCCGAGCATCGTTGAGGGACGAACGGGTTCTTAAAGAGAGCATCAACTCAAAAAGAGCGAAGACCCGTTCGTTCCTCTCAGGCATTTCCGGCTGGGGCCCGAATCACCAGGCCGCGGCCGAGCCACGGATACGCGAGCTGCTGTGGGGACGGAACATCGTGGGTCGCCCCAGCGAGGAAGGTAACCTGTGCGGCCTCGCAGAGCCTCTGCAGTCTACACGGCTCCGTGCAATAAAGACCCAAAGAGGTCCAGTCTACCCCTCGTCTGTCCTGGGGTTTTTCCTTGCTTTTCTTTGTATGAAAGTTGTGGCACCGAGTCCGTCAAGTAAAACTGTATAAGTGACTTTACATAATAGATAGACGGTATTAGCTCTTTCCTTTGCATTGTGTTTGGCTGTATAATTGCATGCGTGCTTCCCCCATTCATTGCATGACTACTTACGTGCTTCTGTGTTGTTTGGAAATAAATGTGCTTCTTTAAATGTTGACCTGTTCGTCGCATCATTTTCCCTCCATTGAACTGCCGTATTGCATTTCGGAATAATAGCGGGCTTTTTAATAGCCGATAATAGAATCAGGTCCAGTGAGGCCTCGCGATAATACCCCGCTCGGTTATCCCAAAATGGAGCGAGCTGCTTAAGCGGCTCGTGTCCAAGCAAGTCTCGCTGAGGTACAATCTCTCGGTAATCTACCCGCGCGAATAATTAGGTAAATTGATTATTTGGCGATCGGACCCTGTAGCGCGGGTAGCGTGCGGACAAGGTTGTGGTGTGCTTGGAGCACATCCGTGACTGGTTTTCGGCATTGTTCCGAAAGTCGCAACTGAATTGTCTGTCTGGTGGGCATACGGCCGCGATTCGGCAAAAAGCGGCTGTCTGCACGCCGGCGGGCACGAATTCGTAACTATATATATATATATGTATGTATATAGACGGCATTGTCTGTTGGGATTCGCAAGATATCCGTTATTGTCAGGTTTTCCGTCTGTGTGTGCGTGTATGTGTGTGTGTGTGTGTGTGTGTGTGTGTGTGTGTGTGTGTGTGTGTGTGTGTGTGTGTGTGTGTGTGTGTGTGTGTGTGTGTGTGTGTGTGTGTGTATATCTGCGTGTGTGTGTGTGTGTGTGTGTGTGTGTGTGTGTGTGTGTCTGCAACACGAGGCTCCACAGCACAAACCAACAAACCGATTTCGATAAAACTTGGCGAACAGGTGCCATATGAGCTGGGAGTGTGCGCGTTTCAGTTTCGTTGCTATGCAGCGGCCGAAAAACCGCGTTTTAAGAACCCAAACGGTAACTGACGTAGCGCGGCTTCTATGATAGGTAGAGTGACCGGAACAACTCCTACCTATTCCTTGCATCCCATCTAGTTATCGCGACAGCATAACGTTCCTCTATCTCTCATAGTTTCCGAATGGCAGCCCTCCGAATGCGGAAAGGTGGTGAACCAGGGATATGTTAAGTGACCTTGACCTCGGAAACCATCGATGGCAGAACGTTCAAATTCGGTGTCTGGATAGTGTTTAATAACTACTACAAAATTGAACCGCAGAATTTTTCCAGATTCGATCACCAAGGGTGTCGGGGCTGAAATACGCAAAATTCGAAAAATACTTTTTCTCGACCGTCGTTCACTATTTTCAATACTTGTCCTACAGTTTTGAATGTGGAGAAACGAGACTTCAGAATTAAACACTTTGGGATATTTCGAAAATTTTACTCGAGCCAATTTTTGATTTAGGTTTTATTTTTCAAATGGTGGTCCTGTGAGGAGTCGCAGTTGGCAAAATACGCAATAGGAAAAATCTTGCCAGGCAGAGGAACAATTGTATGTGAACCAATACGTCTTGGCAATGAATCTTCGGCAGTGGATCGGTCAGAATGAAAAGCATCGGATCCAGCGCTTCGATCCTAGAGGATCACTCGTCGCCTACCGGCTTGTCTCTGTGTGTCTGTGTCTGTGTCTGTGTCTGTGTCTGTGTCTCCCTCTCTGTGTCTCTGTCTCTCTCTGTGTCTCTCTCTGAACGAGCACATCTTTTAAGTTGCAGACTCCAAAGTAGGGATACAAATACAACTTTTTGTGGGGGGTAACATAGGCTATGTGGCCGTGGTCTCACACTTATGTGTGGGGGGCATGGGGAGGGGGGCGTAAATTCTCTATGTAAATGTGTAGCACCACCTGGTGGTGGTGGAAGAGGGTATTACAATTTCCTTTTTTACCTGGGTAATGCTGAGGTTAAAGCAATCTTCGCTTGGGTCAATTTGTTCCCCCTCCTTTCCTCCCCCCCCCCCAAAAAAAATGGAGGGGCCTGTCAAAGCTTGTCATCGTGTGGGAGACATTTCTAGCGGAAAGGGACATTGGACGAACAGGAAGCAAAAGGGGAGTGGGGGGGGGGGGTAGCGGGACATGAGGATGCGGACAGGGATCGGGGGGCGGGGAGGGGGGGTTAGGGTGATGGTGAGGGGTTAAAGCACTCTCTGCATGTGTAAATTTGTCTTCCCTTCCTTCTTCTCACCCAAAAGTTTTGGCAAGTACGACGAACTGGTCCATCAGCGAAGCGATGGGGAGGCTCTGCTAGATAATACGATACCATTACTTTAACAAAATACAATATTACAAACACACATGAAGTAAACAAAGTATTTCAATTATATCACGACGATTCTGCAAATGCCGTATTCGCGAATGTCATGGGTGGAAGGAATCTCACATTATTTACTGAATCTCTTTTAAAGTCAATCTCTCTATATTTTCATTCCACACAGCATCAATCCAATCACAAATTAATACTGTACCATTAATATAGCAAAATACAACATTGCAAACACTAGTGAGCTAAACAAAGAGAAACGCTATTCTGAGGTTACATCTGGATCTTAGTATGGATCGAAAGTCAAAATCATAATTGTATTGAGATATTTAAGAAACCACCCACCCACCTTAGGACACCAGCTGGGACCCTAAAACATTCCACTGAAGGTGTGGCAGGGCTAACCCCAAAACTGAGGGAGTAGCCCAGAGTCAGACAACACCCGATTTCCGAGCGGTTAACTGTATTAACATGTTTTATAATTTACAGAACCAATTTTTTTCCACCCATCACATGATGAGGGTGTGTGTGTGTTAATTCATAAAGCACAACATATTCTCTCTGCCAACTCCTTTGCCCCCACTCCTCTCTCCCTTTGTCCTGTCCTCGCTTCACCCCTCCTATTACAGTGCAGCACCCTCCTCCCACCTACTCTCTCTCCCCCTCCTCCCCTAACACTGCCCCACTCCCTCTCTCTCTCCCCTCCTCCCCTCACCCACCCCCTCTCTCTCCCCCTCCTCCCCTGCCACTGCTCCACCCCTTCTCTCTCCCCCTCCTACTCTCCCACCCCTCTCTCTCCCCCTCCTCCCCTCCCACCCCTCTCTCTCCCCCTCCTCCCCTGCCACTGCTCCACCCCTTCTCTCTCCCCCTCCTACTCTCCCACCCCCTCTCTCTCCTCCTCCTCCCCTCCCACCCCTCTCTCTCCCCCTCCTCCCCTGCCACTGCCCCACCCCCTCTCTCTCCACCCTCCTCCCCTGCCACTCCCCCCATCTCCTCTCTCCCTCCCTTTCTCACCCATACCCAACTCCTCTCTCTCTCCCTCTCTCCCACCCCTCTCCCTCTCTCTCCAAACCCTCTCCCTCTCTCTCCCAATCCTCTCCCTCTCCACCTTGCCTCCTTCTCTACCTCCCTTCCCTCCCTCCTCTCTCTCTCTCTCTCCCTTCCTTACCTTCCTTCCCTCCTCTCTCCATGTTCTTGTCAGCGAAGAGATGGGTTGCACATTCTAGTTTTTAAATTTACGAGTAGCCATAATTAATAACTAGCAGTACATTCATAAATATTGCTTTATTAATGTACAAGCCTCATCATACTTTTTGTTGTGTTTTGGACGAGCGTGCATATATATATATATATATATATATATATATATATATATATATATATATATATATATATATATATATATATATATATATATATATATATATATATCCTGTTCCTTGCTTGGAGATATTTTTGAAATATATATTCTGACCTTTTTTGCATTCTTGTAACATCGGAGTCTCTTGATGTTGACCTTATAAGATCCATCAAATCCCTGCTTAACATTTCATAAAGATAGCTCAGCTTTATACTGAAGTACGTTTTATGATTTCAACGATTTGTCTTTAGCAGTTCTTCTGCAAGGACATGAAAGCACGAATCAAGCTTCACAAGGGCATCCATTCACAAGCCATTCAGCAAGTGCCCCATGGCATTCTCTCAGCAAATGACATCCAGAATGGGTGTGCAATTCAAAGCAACCACAACCCTTCCCACAACCTTCCGCCCCCACAGCTGTGCTCAAGGCATTTTCTATCAGACAATTTCATCATTTCTGTCCTCTTCATCTCACAAGGTCACAGCCTTTGCGGCTGTACATTGCACACCTCACATTGATTTGTGATGTACGTATATGCAAACAGAGGATGCGAATTGCATCAATTTAGGGAATTTGTTGCTCCCTGCATGTAAATGCTCAAAAGGTAACAAAGAAGAAATTTCTGTGACATTGTAAAAAAAAAACAACTAAATAAACAAGTCAAGGAGGGTAATGTCGTGATCCCTTGCCATTCGATTCCATTGCCCTTGCATTGGGCTGCCAGGATAACCGAAAGGTAGTGGAACTTGCGTTTGAGCCGTCGAGCCTGGATTCAAATCCCAACCGTGCGATAAACTACCAAACTGGTGATTCACATGCAGTGCGAGGAATCAATGTGTACGCCCTCCATCATACGGAGGACATTAAGCAGGAGGACCCGTCTGCCAGCATAATGTCAGTGGACATTAAAGATTCCACAGTGTTTTTCAGGATGAGGCAGAAAGTCACCGCAGGCACCATGGAACAAATTCCGAAATCTTTCCCCAATGTGTAGAGGCACTGCATCAGTGGCACAGCCATATCTCAGCAATGATTTAACCAGCAGTCCACAATCAGAATAGAAAACAGCCTTAATTACCTTGTGGCATAAAGAATCATAATCTGATCCAATTTCATGTTTCAATGGAGACGATTATTCACAGCGTCACAAAATTATGTGATTAACCAACCAGGAAGGTTCCTTACGAGGCAGGACAGGCAACACTACTGAACCCACATCGGAAAGTTGAGTTGTCCAGGACACCCGCCTAAAGATTGCTCAACCATAACTCACATCCTCCCAGGGTGTACTTAATATTCACACCTCATCGTCGATGCAAATCGATACATCAGGTCAGGTCCATAAGACCATGTTTAAGGGCATAAACATTGCAAAAGTAAATGAATAAAATATTATATTTTATCCTCGGGCTGACCGGGCATAGTGGCGTGCGCCTGTAATCCGGCTACTCGGAGGCTTGGGTTAGAGGATCGCTTGAGGACGGGAGCTATGCGCTGGACCACGCTATGAGAGGGTGTAGGGCATCCCAGAATCATGGCGAAACCCAATCCTTATCTCTGTGTCGTAAGAGGCGACCAGGGTTGCGTCAGGAAGGGCATCCGGCGTAAAACCTGTGCCAAACCAGTATGCGGATCATAACGAATGATCCGCTGTGGCGACCCCTAACGGGAGCAGCCGAAAGACGAACAACAACAACAACAACAACATTTTATCCTAGGGCTGACAGGGTGGCCAAGAGGTACGCACACTCGCCCCTGAGCAGTCTTGCCCAGGTATAAATCCTGACCCAGCTATAAACTGTCTGTCATCCTGGTGTTTCCCAGGCAGGGTGATACATCAATGTGTGTGCCATCTCTCGGATGGACGTTAAACCGGGCGTCCCGTCTGCCATTCAGCAGACTGCCATTCATTAGTTGGTGGATGTTAAAGATAACATGGTGTCCTTCGTGAAAAGGAGGCAAGCTATTGCCAGCATCCTGAACAAATTCCAAATTTGTGCCAAGTAACTACTGCTGGGAAGGAAATGGCAAACCACCCAGTATAACCCTTAGCATGGAATTACTTCGGCAGGACTGGACTTACCTTCGTGCAGAACACCAGAATACGAATCTGAATTTTTATCCTCAGCTCATGAAGTTTGGACGTTAGGTTCAAATCCCATATAATGGACCTTTATCAAGTTGTACATTATTACCTTCTCTACCGAGGGTGAAGGAGGTCATGTTTGCACCCCTTTCTGTCTATCTGTTTGGGTACAGGATACCTAAAAAAAAGTTGTGGAGGGATCCAGATGAAATTTTGTGGACAGGTTGGGTGTGTGACAAGGACAAACTGAATAGATTTTGGTGAAAATCCGAATCCGGATCTGGATTTCTAAAGTGATTCTTCACCATTCAGAGATCGGGCCAAAAACGATATAGTGCTGCATCGCATGATATTTCAAAAATGTATTGGGCCCGATATGTTCTCGTGGATTAAGCATTATGTGGCGGAGGTGTGCTCTCTACCGAGTGCCCCTTCTAGTTTGTTAATGTCCTTGGCATTCATGTAAACATGCAGTTGCATCTTCTAACGTCTCTCGCCTTCATGCAATTTATGCAGAAGCTGCACCATGAACCCCAGGAAACTGCCAAATGTAGATTATAGTGCAAAAAGCAAACGGATGAAAGTTTTTGAAGCAGATGGTGATAATGCAAAGCCAGCAGACAGAGACAAGGCAACCTTGGTTAAACCCAAACGACTTCTCTTGTCTTCAAAGTTTCCTTGCAACTCTGCTTGTATTGCACCCGATGGTAATTTTAACTCGGAGACAAGGTTCCAAATAAGAGAAAAGTCGATAAATAACCACTTATTATATCCAAATTTAGTCATTTGTCCTTTGTTCTTGAAAGACGACATGTAGCCATCAACTCGTCGTCTTCTTCTCTAAAGTCGGCTCTTCAGTCAAACTCGGATGACGTTGATCCTCAGCTTCCAGTGCTCTCGATCAAGCATTGCAGTGTGCAGTTCCTCCGTCTCCAGGTCCGTATCCTGCAGACCTAAAACCCATCTTGTCAAGGTTAAAAACCACCAGCCAGGTGCTTCACAAGGAAGGGTAGTTGTATTGAAGAGCTGGGACGCTGTCCTGAGGAGGGGATGCCAACCCGGCAATCATTTCTGGGCACCGATCAATAACGCCTGGTACATATCGAAAGGAGAATGTCATTGTGTGCTGATGTGAACGAGCGCGGCTCCATCATCGCTGTCCAATATGTATATCACAGCGGGGCACGTCAGAGTCAGACACTTTAAATAATGATTCAACCAGCAGACCAAATGAAGAACCGAACCAACGAGGCATTTCCTAATTCCGTCAGACCTTACATTCTTTAACAGAAACTTTAATAAGTGATTAATTTGGTGTAAATATGTTCATCACAAACCAATTCGTGAATTGAATAGAGTGTGTCAGCTTGTTCAATACCTCATGTCATCGAGGGGGAATTAATTACTTTACCACGGCTCACCTCATCGAATGACACCTCACTTCAGATGTGGATCTTTACCTCACGTCATCGAGAAGGCACGCTAATTACAGCGGCTCACCTCATCGAATGACACCTCACTTCAGATGTGGCTCTTTACCTCACGGCATCGAGGCGGAACGCTAATTATACCACGGCTCACCTCATCGGATGACATCTCACTTCAGATGTGGCTCTTTACCTCACGGCATCGAGGAGGACCGCTAATTACCATGGCTCACCTCATTGAATGACACCTCACTTCAGATGTGTCTCTTTACCTCACGGCATCGAGGAGGCACGCTAATTACTGCGGCTCACCTCATCGAGGAGAAACCGTTAATTTCCACCTCACTTTCGCTGTGTCGCTTTACCTCACGGCATCGAGGAGGGACGCTAATACCATGGCTCACCTCATCGAATGACACCTCACTTCAGATGTGGCTCTTTACCTCACGGCATTGAGGAGGCACGCTAATTACCACGGCTCACCTCATCGAATGACACCTCACTTTCGATGTGGCTCTTCACCTCACGGCATTGAGGGACGCTAATTACCACGACTCACCTCATTGAATGAATGACACCTCACTTCAGATGTGGCTCTTTACCTCACGGCATCGAGGAGGCACGCTCATTACCGCGGCTCACGTCATTAAATGACACCTCACTTCAGATGTGTCTCTTTACCTCACGGCATCGAGGAGGGACGCTAATTACCGCGGCTCACCTCATCGAGGAGGCCCGATAATTTCCACCTCAATTGAGCTGTGTCGCTTTACCTCACGGCATCGAGGAGGCACGCTAATTACCGCGGCTCACCTCATCGAGGAGGAACGCTAGTTACCGCGGCTCACCTCATCGAGGAGGCCCGATAATTTCCACCTCAATTGAGCTATGTCGCTTTACCTCACGGCATCGAGGAGGAACGCGAATTACCGCGGCTCACCTCATCGAGGATGGCCCGACAATTTCCACCTCAATTGAGCTGTGTCGCTTTACCTCACGACATCGAGGAGGGACGCTAATTACCGCGGCTCACCTCATCGAGGAGGTACGTTAATTTCCACCTCACTTTAGCTGTGTCGCTTTACCTCACGACATCGAGGAGGCACGTTAATTTCCACCTCAATTGAGCTGTGTCGCTTTACCTCACGACATCGAGGGACGCTAATTACCGCGGCTCACCTCATCGAGGAGGCCCGATAATTTCCACCTCACTTTAGCTGTGTCGCTTTACCACACGGCATCGAGGAGGCACGTTAATTTCCACCTCACCAGCTGTGGCTCTTTCCCTCACATTCCGACACATCACAGACACCTTCATTCATTTAGTAATTTGCAAACCGCGTGTTCCCTGCGCAGCTTCACCGATTGTCGAACTTCAACCTCCCTTTATACTTCATCAATTTACGTCAATCCTCCCGTATTCTCATAATTAGAGCCTTTTATTGGGGGGGGCGGGGGGGGGACAAAATCTCTTCAGCAATGCAACGTCACCCTCTCCCCTCTTCAACACCGTCACCATGACCTCTACTCCATGACCAACACTCAGTTCACAAACGGTCGGTAACACCGGGGACGCAGATGACACGCAGGGCGGACAAACTTACCTTCCGCAGTTTTCCATCTCCTTGTGCTTGAGCACTTGCCGGAGCCTCTTTCTCCGCCATGTTTACCGCACCAAACGTCACTCGCTTCCAACTCCGCCCACTTTGCGCTTTCTCCTCGTTCCGCCCACCCGACGTCGTCTTCACGTAAAACCCGAAACTTTTGGTTCACGAAAAAATAAGTGACCACTATATTCGTTATTGGTGTTTGTGTGTCTGTCCCGAGCATAGCTCCGTGGGTTTTGATCCGATCCTGATAAAATTTTGGTGGGAGGTTTATATCATGATCTAGTTGTGTTTTCTTGAGAATGGACATGGTGCGCCCATTATGGGCAGAGCCACGCCCAAAAAACATGTGTTTTTAGGGGGTAGCCAATTTCAATTTGCATCTTCTCCGAGGGGGTTTGTCGAATCTGGCAGAGGTTTCGGTATTTGGTTAGCCCAATGGCAACTAGTCCCACGAAGCTCGATTTTTCATTTTCGTCCCAAGGTCAAGGTCACAAGGTCACGAACTTAGAAAATTGCGAATTTTGACATAAAAATCATACCACCGCCCAAAATTTGAGAGACAGGATGACAATATTTTTTATGCATAATCTTGAGGTCATTCCCCACCTAAAGTCTTGAAACCATTTTGCTCTATCTCGAACACCTTGCCCGTGGCACCCCCTTCAAGTTTGTTTTTACGCTGATTTCATCAAAGTATGGATAATCCGAGGAGTGCGAAATGCCATATAGCCTATATGATATTATATTGTTCCTGGGATGTTCCAGAGGAAGTTTTGCATCAAAGGTCATAATCCTTGACCTTTGACCTTTAAAGTTCACAAAGGTCAAATTTTCAAAGTTGTGGGAATCGAACTGGGTTTTCGACTTTCTTCGACGAAGTAACTCCAATAAGCTATAGCACATATCCTGTTTCGTTATTTCAATGTCCACAACATTGTTTTGTGATCTTTAAAGGTTATGCAAAGGTCAAATTTTGAAAGTTGTGAAACAAAACCGGGTTTTCGACATTTTGCAGCTAATAACCTGTCACTCATACCACATCATGTTGATCATTTTTATAACTTGGTCAAACATCAATAGTCTCATCCTTGACTTCTGAAACAATCTACATCGTCAAATACCCCTCGTGAACCATCATAGTCTTCAGACTTGTTTATTTTAATCTCCCTTGTGTTTCCAATCAGTCACACCATATTGTGCAACAACTTACCCTCACCCTATGCATTTCCTTGCACAAACGAGTTATGCTCACTACCAATTCCTCATTTTCTTTATTGCACAAAAATCTGCATGGACAATCAAATCCCCACTACATCCAACATATCCCCCAAAAAACCAAACTGTCCACCGTCAATACTAACGGCGTCAAAGTAGCGTCCATGATGTCCTACCCTTCCCCCCTTGATTGAAGCTTTTTGAAAGTTTCTCAAATATTCTAGTCCCATTTATAAATGTCCTCTCACAACTAGGGTGGAGAGATAGGCAGCTTTATTCGGAAATCCTACAGATAAAGGCCATGACAAATGTTGGAAAAGAAAATCCAGCTCAACTAGGCTGGAACAGAACACAACTTCCTCAATGTGACAAAGATGTATCTGCAATATTTGCTCACGTGACAATACAGATGAAGACCTCCCAGGAAAAGAAAAAAAAAAAAAAAGAAGAAACCGAGACAATGCAACCTTTTAACATTAAACAGACTGGAACAGAAATCAAAAGAACAAAAGAAGGCGTGATGCAATCAAAGCCATGAAGGAGGATAGCATGGAAAGTTACGAGTGAGACAACTTGGACGTATTTCACCAGCAATGAAAGTGTTACGAGTAGTGAAAGGCAGTCACATAATAGAATGCCTATAAAATAATGAATGATTTGGAGATTCATTACATCAATCAATGATGGTTCGATGATACCCCCTCCCCTACAATCAAAAACAGCTGATTGGGGCACAATGGACACCCAAAAGTTCTGAAATAAGACCCCCCTTACTCCCAAGGTACACAGACTTATCAATCATACAAGAGGTAATTCAAAGCAGGCTTCAGAGCCAAAAAATCATTCATGCTTTAGCACAGTTCTCAACAAAACAAAAGCAAAAGTAAACCATACATTTAAAGAACACAAGACACGGAAAGACTGATAAAAAAAAAGAAAAAAAAAAGAACATTGCATCCAATAATCTGCACAAAAAAAAATGTAAAAAGTCAATTAACAAAAATATAGTAATAATCTCTCAAAAAAGCCAAAGTGGATTTTGTCCGAATTTCAATAACAATGTCCGAAAACAATCCAACGTGTAATCAGTAGGGACAACAGGCACCCACAAGGACGGGTGTATCGAAAAGTAAAAACCTCAATAAAACACCGACAAGAGAATCTTACAATTCAAACTGAACACCAAAGGTCACATCTTGCCTTTCCTACTTGAACATGTACCTCTTCAAAGATTCCAATAATCAACATAAATATTTTAAAAATAATTCTCTTTTTACTTCTGAAAAATTCACATTCCATTGTGCAAAATGTACTTTTACAAACCACGACACACCCAACGGGGGTGGTACAAGTACATTTGCAAAAAAAATTAAAAATTAAAAAGTCAACGATGGTTATAATGTACACGAAATATCGCAGACGGATTATCACTGCTTGCTTATAGGCAGTGATTTGAGTGAGCAGGAAGTGTGGTACTTTCACCCTGTACTGGCAGGTCGTGTCGTGGCAAATAACAGAGAAGGTGCAATTTTAAAGCGTTCTAGGAGTCAACGTCAACCCTGGACTGTGACAATGACTTCTTCCAACCTTGAGAGCTCAAGGTCGTAAAAGGGAGAGGAAATGAAAAATAAACAAAAACAAACAATAAAAACAGCAGCTGCTCTCCACATACGATGTGCCCCACACTGTCCCTGATATAAAATAAAAATTAAACTTTAGATATGGGAAAGTAACTGCATGACAAGTGATGAGGGGTTGGGAGCAGTACTGTGACAATGAGCTTGTCCAACTGTTGGAGGCTCCAGATAGCAATAGGGAGAACAAAGCAGGTGCTCATAACTTGAAAACCTCTGGAAAAGAAAGATGAGATGGTGAGCACTGGAGGAGGAGAGCATGCAATGCTCATCTTGTGAACCATCGAACATCTAAGCCTTCGGAGAAAGCTGTAGTTTGACAAGTCGGTGCAGCGTCAATTACAACAGCATCGATGTTAAGTACTGCATGTCAAGTCGTGTCGAGAATTTAAGTTTTGTGTAACAAATAAACCTGTTAAACACAAGGTGCAGGGAGCTTGCAGGATAGCATAGAGCTTGGATGTCCAAAATATTTTGGCTCACGACTTCTCTTGGGTTGGTCCTCAGAAAGGGGGGGGGGGCACATTCGATATTAAAAATATATTCAATGATAACATTTTCAATTCAAACTATAAACTCGAAGGGCACTCGGAAGAACGCATACACGATATGCCTGATCTCGGAGAACATATCGGGCCCAATACATTTTTGAAATATGATGCAATATATCGTTTTTGGCCAGATCTCTCAATGGTGAAGAATCACTTCGAAAATTTAATAATTCTCATATCCAGATCCGGATCCGCAGTTTCACTAAAATCGAATCAATTAGTCATGGTCACACACCCAACCTGTTCACCAAGTTTCATCCGAATCCATCCACAACTTTTTGAGATATCGTGCTATATATATCGTTTTTGGCCCTATCTCTCAATGGTGAAAAATCACTTTAAAATTCTCGTCGTCAGATCCAGATCTAGATATTCACCAAAATCTAATCAGTTCATCTTTGTCACACACCCAACCTGCCCACAAAATTTCATCCCGATCCGTTCATAGAGATATCCTGCACACAAACAACCAGGTAGACAAAGGTGAAAACATCACCCCCTTCACCTTCGGTGGCAGAGGTAAATATAGCTTTGTTTTATACAGTATATAACCCAATGAGAATGCTTTTAATCGAAAAAAAAAATACTGTTCGCAAGCGCCGAGTTCAGCAAAACGTACTGTCAGCGCCGCAGTACGAAAAACACACAGATTATGGATACGCAGCATGCGACGCACGACTTTTTACAGGAGGGATAAATCAACAGTGCAGTGCCGTATCAGGTAAATAAATAATGGATGCTGTGAAGTGACTGAATAGTCGAGGGTCTTTTGCCGTGGCTGGTAAATAGTACAGGTGGTAAAACTGCAAATAACGAGGGCTTGTTGTGTAATCTTTTTTCAATATATACAGTAGAATCTGGATAATAAGCATATGTGTGAATATAAGCGCATATGAAAAATAAGCGCGCTCGGGCCTCCCTATTTGATTAATCCACACATATAAAAACGTCATCGTTAGGCTTTGAAAACTGAAAGTATTGGCAACTCAAATACAACAGTATTTCGTGTTTTATTCGTACATAAACTTTAAGTCCGAATTTCTTACACATCTGGTACTGGTACTTACAAGAGTTGCACGTTCAAAACAACGTTGTTCATCAAGGGACGTAAAATGGTGTTTTACGACCCTTTGTGATAAATGGTCGTAAAACAACGTTTTTCATCACGATCAAAATGGACACGCCAGGACCCATGAAAGGAAGATCGAGATTATAGCGTTTTACAACTCTTGTAAGAAATTCGTATTTAATCATTGAACGCGAGTGAAGAATGAGGAAATAATTGTTCAGAATGAGAAAGGTTCGAAGAAGATAGGGAGCGGAAGACGGGCCTTTTACCCGGACATGGAAAACGAACTTGTTGCGGAGTTTAAACGGATACGTGCTCGACGACTGAAAGTGTATTTAGTTTTTGTTTTCGAGGTACGGACAATTAAAACTGCAACGACGTAAAAACTGACATCTGTGCAGCCATTCTGAAGAACATTTACCATTACAAGTGCATGTTATGTATTTTTGAATTTGTAGAAACGCAGATGGAAAATAAGTCGTACACAGTGTACTAAATCTAAAAATAGGCACACGCACTTATTATCCAGATTCTACTGCATGTGATGTATTGGATGTGATGCAATGGATGTGCCATGTGTATCGAGTTGGGGGGAGGAAGGAGAACCAGGAATAAAGATGGGGTCGAGGCTCGCGCGGTATCGTGTCTATTATCTCGTTTACGTTACGATTGATTCGAGATATTCGAAGAAAAAAAAGTTGGGTTAAAATATAACCCTCACCCCTCCATACCGGTGACAACTCGTAAATTTTGTGAGCAAATGTGGAAGTCACAGTGGTGCAGATCGCTGTGTGATCAATCACGGTGTAGAAATGGAGGGGGGCAATGGATGAAAGAGAAAGTGGGACACAGCTAAGCGTCAAGTTCAAGAAAAATGGATCGAACAGTACTTTTTCACGGATGTGAAAGACAAAGCAGTATGTCATATATGCCAGGACTCTTTTGAGGTAATGAAGGAGTACAACATAAGACTCCATCATGAAACGAAACATGCAATGTCGTACTGCAAGTACACAGGTGATACATGGAAAGAAAAGGCCACACAACTTGAAACAAAGCTCTGTGCCCAGCAAGGAGCACTTGTAAGAAGCTCCAATGCTCAAGAAAGTGTCACAAGAGTGAGCTAAGACATGGCATCGCAGTACTCGTCTGCAAGAGTGGAAGACCATTTGCCACCGGTGAACTTGTGAAAGAGTGCTTGACAATGGCTGCCGAAATTTTGTGCTCCACGAAGAAGGATCTGTTCTTCAGCATCAGTCACTCTCGAAATAAAACACATCGTATTGAAGACATGTCTCGGGACATTTCTGAGCTGGTGCGCACAAAAATTAAAGCTTTTTCTGCCTATTCTTTGCTCCCACGTCACGGTCTTAGCTCTCATCAAAGTTATTTGGAGCAGTCTTTGGTCCCATCAGTCCCTGACAAGAGGGAGGCGGCAAAGCCCACCACCTCCTCATTGCTGCAATCTTCCGTGTTTGTGTGTGTATGTGGTCATATAATTACATATTTAAATTAATTAAACAATGTGACAACTTGATATGTTCATTTTTCATGGCAAATTTGGTTATGTCACAGATTACAATGAGAAGTCTTGATGTTCTTTGTTTCTCCCAGATCTGTCTGTAAGGAGATACACAAAGCAGTTGAACTTTCATTTTGCCTTTGTGAGATAATTTATGACAATATATCTTTCTGTGTGGCCCTGCACTGTACTCCGTACTCCATTGATACAGCATTTTGAACAGATGATTCTCAGTTTCCTTTCTCCCATATTCATCTTTGCCGGTGCGATGGAGACAATTCCAGTGGACACAGGAGAAAGTGAAGCAGTGATTGTAGATCGAGGTGCGTTCCAGTTAGGATGTTCGATGGATATAATTCCAGTTAAAGCTTTGAAGAGCCAATCACATCTCACCAGACTCACCAGCACCACTTGTGGGATAAACACAAAAGATAACCCATGTGCACACAATGAAACATGGCTGATATACACAGACTGAACTTTGTGAGGCACTTACACTCTCGTGGATGGAAAGGATAATTATCATTGTGAAAAATGCGGGAAGGACTTTCACCAGAAACATGGCCTGGTACTCCAACAAAGATCTCATTCTGGTGAACATCCCTATAAATGATTGCAATGCGGCAAGGCCTTGAAATGGAAATCAGTCCGAGTACTCCATCAAATATCTCATTCTGATGAACAGCCGTATAAATGTGAGCAATGTGATACAACCTTTAAACAGAAACGAGACCTGGTCGTCCATCAAATATCTCATTCTGGTAAACGTTCAATTCAGTGCAAGGAACATGGCAAGGCCTTTCGCCAACCATCGTGCCTCGTGACGCACTGGGAAATTCATCTTGGTGACTGTCCACTCGTTTGTGAGGAATGAGTGAGAGTGTACAAATGAATTTGTACGACATGTTCCATTGCATTAAAGAACACAAGACATCGGTTCAAGGATGGAGCTCATTTAGCTGCTCACCGTCCTGGCCAGCCTAATTATCTCGCTTTGCCGATTGGAGCAATGTGGACACTCCCAAAGATTCAATGTTTGCACTGGATTTCTTTGATCAAACCATGACATGAATCTTGTGGTTTTTTTGACAATCAGTGGGAAGTATACTCAAACACTTAACAGAAAAAAAAAAAAAAAAACACGTGACAATGTAAACCCAGAATCAAACCTCGATAGGAAACTTCAGCTCAGGTGTGAAATCAAACGCTCCCTTTTCCTCCCTAACAAAGCCACCTGATATCCAAAAATCCCAGAACGAGCTTTTTTTGAGAGGACGTTTTGGAGAATATTTTTCCCCACAAGCTTCTGATTGCACCGAGTACTCATTTCGGTTTTGGACTTTGTTCCATTGCACAATTAGTCATTTCCTTCCTTTCAATGCCATAATCAGAAAATGCTCTCCGACCAGTCTGTGCGTGCATGCAGCAAGAAGGAAAAAAAAGGGCCAATGTCTGGTTACGGATTGCTGCTGCAAGGAGTGATAATAAATAGGCCACACATCTCTCCGTGTCGTCCGTCGTTTTTTGATCCGCATGCACCTCCTCAGACAAATGAATTATGAAAGAAATGCTGCCAATTTAAAAGAAAGCGAGTTGAGTTTGCATAAAATATAAATGTGGGCACGAAATAAAGGCAAAAAAGAAATGCATACACAATTAGTATAAATTCCAGCTTAAAATTACTCTTGATTGGTTTATCATCATACGTCAATAAATTTTTGAATGAAAGGCAAGCACAATATGCGTACATGTAGGCAGTGTTAAAACAGACACGACATGCCTCTGGATGGCATCAGAACAGTCAGCAAGAAGTGTGTGTAGAAAGGAAAAGCAATGATGTGGACATGGCAAAGATACAGCCTCAGCATAATCCCCTCCTCCCCCCTCCCCACAAAAAAAAAAAAACAGAAGGTTGGAGAAAAGTAAATATTAAGAAAGAAATAAGAAAAGGGGACAGTATCAGGCACGTAGTCCTCGGACAAATGTCTCCAGGATGCCTCCGATCGACACAGGGGGTGGTAGCGGTGTGGGACTCAGGCCCACTGTCTGGCTATACGCTGCCAGGAAGGCTGTTCGTACCTCTTCCAAGCACAACTGGCGACTTGGAGGAGAGCTGAAACATGTGTGTATGAGTGTTAGACATACAGGGAGATGGACCAAATTAGCCGTGTATGAGCGGATGAGAATGATCAAGACAACATTTCACTTAATGAGATCAGTTTGACAAGTATCTCCTTCCTAAAGCAATCAGGCAGTTCGCTCCTGCCAAAAACAATGTTCATCAAGTAGATTTGATACAAGTGCCACAAAAAAATTCTGCAAATTGAACATTTACAATCACATTAAGTTTTAAATCAAGCAAGATAGGGATAGTGTGATAGCTCAGTTGATAGGGTGCTCACTAACGGGCTGTCTCAGCTGGGTTTAACCCTGAAAAGTTAGAATTAAGAAAACATTTCAGGAACAGCTTCAGTCGGGGGTGCTACATCATGTAGCAAGGTTTTGCGTTGGGACGTAAAACCAATGCTACGTTTATCAATTTTACCCTTGTTCACAAATGCCAAGAAGAACAGGAGGACCAACGGAGTTAAACGGCTTGATCTGCCTCATCTCAGACCATCAGTTTGGTTTCTGACATGGTTACATGCTATCCTGGACATGCTACTTCTGCTCTTCCAACAATAGAATGAGGTCATTAATCTCAGACAAGAAATCAGAGCCAACTCACGAGACATATTTTGAGCATTTGACAGTTCGGGGCCCGACTTTGCTCAACCAATTAGCCAATGACATCCAAGACCACCTCGCATGGAGCTTGCTCACTTCCTCTGATCTCATAGTTATACTTTCAATGGGATCCTCTTATCGCCTCTCCCTGTCGAGGCTGGAGTGCCCCAAGGCAGTAGTCCCATTCCTCATAGGCAAAGATCATTCTGGAAAAATCTTCTATCTTTTTTCTGACGACTCCACTCTCTGCAACAGAATCTCTCATCCTTCAGATAAGCAGTCAGCAACCTCCTCCCAATTGCAGACATTAATATAATAAGAAGGTGGTTAAACACTTGAAATATGTCTTTCAACCCCAGCAAATGTCACACTCTCAGTCTCTCCTAAAACACCATCTGGAAAACCATCCCCTCTGCTTTCTTAACAGACCTCTTTAAGTTCAGTCCCTCAAACTTTAGGGCCTTATCATCAGCCACAAAATCGTTTGGACACACCATATAACCTGAGTTTGTTTCCAAAGCCAGCTGCCGACTGGGTATACTCCATCATGCAAAGTCTTTCATTAGCAAATCTGAACTTCCAACAACATACAAGGCCTTAATCTGCAATTGCAATAACCTTTTGGCTGGCACCCCTCTCCCAAACATTGCATATCTTGATGCCGTAAAGGCCGAGGTGCTCAAAATCATTGGACTCTCCTGCGACGAAACGGAATCTCTGGGTCTGTTACGCTCACATCGCAGACGGACAATTAGCCTCTGTCTTTAACAACTCCTTTTTGGTCTTGCACCCTGTGCCCTTTCCATGGTTTGTGCCATCCACCCACTCCCAAAAAGTTTATCCAGGGTGTGCATGTTCTGCAACTAACTAACTTCTGGTGAATCTTTAAAACTCCAGGATCATTGCTCCACACATCTGTTCCTCTTTCCCTTGCCTGTGGAACCAACTCTCTCAGTGCGTTCAATCCCTCTCTTCCTTCCAAGCTTTCAAGATGGCTATTCATCTCCTCCTCATGTAAACCACCCCCCCCCAACCACCCCACTCATGATCATTGCTATGCTCATTTCACCCTCCCAAAGCTCACCCCTTCCTTTCAAGGTTATTGTGTCTTCTCCACTTTCCTTCCTTTCCATTACATCCCTGATATTCCCTTTCTCCACTTGCTGTGTTTAAGCTCATGTCCATCTTGTTCACCTCCTGTGTCCTCATCTCCATCCCCTTGCCCATTATTCCTCAAAGTGTTGCTCTACTCTGATGTTGATGCATTTCCCCAAGTTACACTCCATTCTTCCTCATCCGTTCCATCCTGTTCTAGTTCTTTCACAAGCTTAGACTTTGCAAACAAAAATACAAACAAACATGACAAACGTAAAGGTTCACCTCTTATGAATATGCGCATCGTGGGGTAGGGGCGAATCCCGTCCAGCAGGGCCCAAACGTGCCTGTCCGTGTAAGCTGCCGGAACCAGACACAATTTGCCAGCCCTCACTGTCACACGACGAGGAGCGTTCACAGGAATTTGTCCTGCGCTCAAGAGAAACAACAAAGAGGCACGAGATAGTGATGAAACGGACATGCCAATTCGTATTGAGAAACAAAGTGGAAAATATTCAATTGCACACGTACACGAGTGTATTCTCGCCAGGGCTTCAAGCAAATGGTGTATCATGTCGTGTCATTTACAAATCCCTGCCGGAAATTTGGCCAGGCTGCCGGCAATAGCATGCGTCTTCTTAACGAAGGACACCGTGGAATCTAATTTACACCAACTAATGCCAACGGACGAGATGCCCAGTTTAATGTTGATCCAAGGAACGGCACACACACACACACACACACACACACACACACACACACACACACACACACACACACACACACACGCGGAAACACCAGGATGACAGTTTATAGCTGGGCTGAGGTTTGAACCCTCAGAGGCGAGTGTGCGCACATCTAAGCTATCCTATTGTTAATATGTTGGTCGTTTACCCTCGGCCACCTCGCTCTTCCACATATTGAGAGACGGGAAGTGTCACCTATTAAAAAAACAAAAAAAAAAACAATGCAATTGCAAACATGAAAGTTATCAAAGAAATAGACAAAAAGAGAGGACTTTTCATGTTGTACAATTGCATCTTGTTTGCAAACATCCCATTAAGCCCTAAACAATACGTATGTATCAATAATTGATGAGTCACGCATATGGAAGGGATTCCCCATCACAAAGTGGAGCATGCAACCATGAGAATAAACCGTAAATGGGCTAATCCTGTCTGCAGGAATACTGGGACTCATCTTGTTATCGCAAAACGATGACCATTGACCTATGTCAAGTACAGAGAGCCTCATTACTGAGTCTGGCATACAAATTGAAAGACATCATTAACTGGGAGTCCAGCAGACAGGATTGCTCTTCATTGTCACTATCCGAGACAGCCCCATACATGTTCATGTTGATGATAGGCATTTCCTTCATCGACACTTGGGAGGATCAGATGTTTTGGCAGTCAATCCCATCACATACTTTCACTGTTGGATGGTGAAAGATAAACAAAGCAATCTGCAAGCAACCCATACCATTCTTCCTGGCTGTTAAAATTAATTCCAGATGACAACTTGTGACCATATTGAGAGCACGGGTGGCAGCATCGGATATCCCAGTTGTATTTTTTATATCTGCTCGATAACACTGTGCTTATTGTAATCGACTTTGTCCTTGCAGAGGAAAAATATTTTCAGATTCTTCCCCCCACCCACAAAAAAAAACACTTGTGAACTCTAACAGAATGGTGTGAGCAATAAATGATATATTCTCATTCTTCCCCACATGACTACAATGACAAACGCGGAAGAGCAGTCAGAGATTGCTGACTCTTGCCAGGACTTGTTTTGTGTGGTGTTCATGTGCAGGTGGTGTTTGTGGCCTGCCATGCTCACAACACATCCAGGTTGAAGCTTAAATTCATGAGACCACTGGTTTCCAACCTATGGTCTAGTGGACTTGAGCTACATGGCAGGCTGGTGGTGTCCATAAGATATATCCCACCCCCCCCCCCCGCCAAAAAGTTATCTTTCAGATTGTACATCTTTACTCAATAAAGACAAGTCGTTCAATTCACCTCCTCGATTTCCGTCAACTTTTTATATATACTAGCCGTAACCCCGTCATAGACGGATTCCGTTCCATGAGCCCAATATGACAACCAGTGGCGGCTCTTGTAAGAGCCGGATCCCAGTCGATGTACTCCATGGCCTTACCTAATGAGGCCTACAAAACGTCCTTGTACACGACATTTTTGGTGTACACTACTCCTTGTGAAAAAGTCCCCTGATTTGTGCACGTGTCTACTTTGACGTACACCGTGTCAAAACTTCTGGCTCTCGAGAATGCGACGTACAGTTGTCCGTGCGAAAAAACTGGAGATGGTAAGTATATTCCCACTCTCCGAAATGTTTGTCCTTGCGCCTTGTTAATGGTCATGCAGTATGCAAGCCGGACGGGGAATTGTGTTCTCTTTAGTGTGAAGGGCAATGCTACGTCTGATGATGCCAGCTCCAGCCGTGGAATCAGAACTCGCTGTCCGTGTTTGTTTCCGCCAATGATCTCTCCATTTAACACATGGTTGTGTAGTCTTCGAATGCACAGTCTAGTGCCGTTGCACAGTCCACGTCGAATGTCGAAGTTACGGAGGAGCATCACGATTGAACCTACTTTCAGTGAAAGTTTGTGTGGTGGCATTCCAGCTGGAGTTATACTGTTGAGAAACTCGATTGGGTAATTGTCCGCTTGTTGATCTTCACAGATAGCTTCATCTGCACTGAGATACGTTTTTTCTTCTCCTTGAATTTTTTTCAGCACCATTTGGTTCAGCTGCAGGGAACTTTCGTTTGTTGGGCTGAGGATGGCGGTTTCAAAAATGTCTTCAGATGCATTAAGCGCCGGTCCAAACACTTCATCAACTATGTTGTCTTGAACGATGTTGCATTTCTTAGAAATATCAATGATTTCGTCTGTCAGGTGTTCGCTGCTTTTTAAATTTCCGTTTCCTAGTTGTAGGAGCCATTCACTGAACTGTGCATCGTTTGTTTCTTTCAGTCCAGGTCACAGTACCGAGAAAAACGTGACGCGACCGCTAGGAGGAGCACAAAATTGGTCCTTCAGTATTAATATATAGATGCACTTTTTACAGTTCTCTTCTACATTTGCTCGCTTTTCATGCAATTCTAAGCGGGCCATTTGAAGCAGTCATTTTCAACGAAACGGATACAAATATCAACTTTCCGTTTGTGTTCAACAATGACGTATATCACAGCCCACCACAGTGCTACGTTACATCCTGTACACTGTGCAATCATTTTCTACTTTCATGTTGCATCCCACCGAACTAGTCTTCGTATTTCCGGAGTGCATTAAAAAAAAAATCACTACTCATTCGACTCGGTGAGCGATGAGCATAGTTCATCGCGAAATGGAGAGATTTCTTATACGAGCGAGTGGTAGCGGGGACCAGCCTGGGCCTTCGACTGGAATCGAGGATTCTCATTAGCCACCATCAAAGAAAACAGAGCCTCCGTGTCGGAAATATAATCCAGAATATTTAGCATTGGGATTTACATTTACTGGATCCGAGGATGAACCAAAGCCACAGTGCCTTATCTGTCAGGAGGTATTGTCAAACGAAGCGCTTAAACCTGCGAAATTGCACCGCCATTTATCTACAAAGCATCCGGAATGTGAAATGAACGGGAACTTTGCCATCAGGAGATTTCAATGCGTAAAATGACAACTCCACTAAATAATGGTTTGAAAGCATCTTTCCTGATTTTGCTGAGGATTGCAAAGTCCAACCCCCCCCCCCGCCACCCCTCCCCCTCCCACACACACAGTTGGGGAAGATCTTGTGATGCCCTGTGTGAGGGATGTGTGTGAATGCTTATTTGGCTTCAGAGCAGTAAATAAATAAATAAATGAATGTATAAACTTGCCGCCATTCCAATTTCAAATAATACAGTTTGTCGTCGAACTCAAGACACGTCACTTGATATAGAAGAGGAACTTGTTCAACATCTTCGAGGCAAGAGATTTGCCATTCAAGTCGATGAATCCACGGATGTTGCTGGTTTAGCTCAATTGCTGGTTTACGTGCGGTATCATTGGGAAGGTGAAATCGTTGAAGATTTCCCGTTCTGTAAGCCTCTGGAAACTTGGACTAGTGAACTAGTGAAGAAATTCTTCAAAGCTCTCGATTCCTACAAGTGTGAACATTATTTAAAGAGGTTGGATTGTATCGGGATACGCACTGACGGTGCACGTACGATGACGGGAGTGCACAAAGGTGTGATTCAGCATGTGAAACAAGTAGTCCCGTCAGTATGACTAACTGCATTGTGCACAGAGAAGCCTCAGCAGTTCGCCATTTGGAGCCAGAACTGTACACGTCTGACAGATACAGTGAAAACAGGAAACTTCATTTAAGCAAGGCCACTTTATTCTCGTCGTTTTGCTGCACTATGCAATTACATGGGAGCTGATCACGTCCAACTGTTGCTGCACACTGAGATCCGATGGCTATCACGCGGATGAGTCTTGCAACGTGTGTTTGAGGTGCCCAAGGAATTGGAGGAATTCTCTGACAAATGCAAGCTACAGCCATTTTAAAGACCAACTCCTTCTTGCTAAACTTGCATGTTCAGCTGATATATTTAACCTTCTGAATGATCTCAACCTTTCACTGTAAGGCAAAGATACGAACATTTTTATGCTTAGCGATCAAGTGATGGGATTCAGAAAGAAACTCGGTGAGTGGCGAACTCGCTTGGAAAATGGAATGACTGGAATGTTTCTGAGATTGGATTCCGAATAATTCTGAGATTGCATTGCCCAGCATCAAAGCAGTTTTGACTGCTCACCTTAATGCCTTGGATACGCAATTTGAGACGTACTTCAGATGACAATTGGCAGTGGATCCGTGCACCGTTCTCTGAAGATGTCCTTTCGAACACAAACCTTACCTGGTGGATTTGTCATGCGATGGCAGCCTGAAGGTAAAATTCAGAAAGCAATCTCTCACGGCCTTTTGGCTCTTATCTCCGCAGAAGAGGACTATGGAGAACTGTCAGGTGAAGCAATAAAAACATTGCTTCCATTTGTAATAATCTCTGCTCGCGAAGCTGGATTCTCTTGCTTAACAGCCTTAAAAACGAAGTACAGATCTCAGCTCCAGGCAGAACATGACATGCGTGTCTCCTGTCTATCCACAATGTCTCCTCGCATTGATGAACTGGTCAGGAAGATTCAAGCCCAGGGCTCTCGTTCAGTTGGGTAAGTTGTGTTCATACTTCGCTCTCTCCATGTACTTATAACATTTAAAATGTGCAGCAATAATACTACAATTGTTAAGTTCCGTACTGTTATCATTTTAAAGCACTAATTTTAACGCATTTATAAGGGTCTGCTTTTTGACAGACGACACACAAACTCGTTCGTTGTGCATGACATCACTATTAGTCTGGTATATGCACATAAAAATTAGTTTTAAAATGTTGTAGGGAAAAAAGGGGTTAATCAGTCTGTAGGAAAAAAAAAATCAAGACACCA
Source organism: Eptatretus burgeri (assembly GCF_056783735.1). Lineage (NCBI taxonomy): Eukaryota > Metazoa > Chordata > Myxini > Myxiniformes > Myxinidae > Eptatretus > Eptatretus burgeri. The sequence goes on along the minus strand of NC_140973.1, from coordinate 10,650,751 downwards.
AGGTGGTCCGTTTGTTGAAAAAGGTTGGGAACCACTGCACTCGATGTTTGGACATTCCAATAGTAAGTACATGAGAGATGCACTCATGTTCTTAATACACGTACTGTACTTTATAGATGTATCCACATTCTTAATAGTACATCCTTTATAGACGTACTCAGTTGAAAAAACAAAAAGATAACATGTAATACTGGCTACCACCAGATGGCATTTGTGGCCAAGGTTAGCACATTACGTGCAGACAGACAGACACCCAAATGCACTACGCTCTGGCGAGGGTAATTATCAGTCGCCATTCAATAATATTTACATCACCCCTTGCAACAAGGACAACAAAGAGGAAACAATTACAGGCATTAACCCCACAACTGAACATTATATCCACAAATCTATTTCATTTTTAGCTCACCTGGACTTTAGTCCAATGAGCTTATGCGATAAAGCAGTGTCTGTAGCTAAGTCAGTCAGTCAATGAGTCCGTAAACACTTCAGTCATTATCACTTGAACCAAACACACGATTTTGATGAAACATGGCTACAAGCTTCATATCTGATGTCTAATGAAGTTTTATTGACCGCATCAAAATATGCGCTCATTAAGGGGGTCGACGGCGAGGGGGGGTGAGTTTGAACCCCCACAAAAAAGGTATTTGCTCTCTTCTCCAAAACTACCCACATGATTTTGATGAAACTTGACCATAACATTCATCACCAGCGAGGTACCAAAGTGTATCGACCACATCAAAATCTGCGCTCAGTCGGGGGGATGGGGGGAGGAGGGTTGTTTGACCCCTCAAAATAGGTATTTGCTTTCTTCTCTAAAAACTACACAAACAATTTCAATGAAACTTGACGACAACCTTCATCACCCGTGTTGTACCTAAATTTGTTCACAGCATACAAAAAGTTCAGGGTCTAAGGAGGCCTGTGGGGGGGTTAGAGTGACTGTTACTCCTGATCCAGGTGAGCTTGAGGACAGGCAGTCCTTTTTATAAGGACAAACAGTTATTTGTAAAATAGCTAAAACGACAGTGCATCTCAATGGATCCCCATGGCATGGAAACAGCCATGTCCTAGATTTCAATTGCTATCCTCTGATCATTTTTTAATGGGACAAGACCTGTATAAAGTGTTGCTTCTACCTTTCTCGTCCTGGTACAGCCAATGGGCTGCTGGATTTCAGCAGTGACGCAGTTGAATCTGGTTGGCTGGAGCCGTGTGTTCTCTCATCCATTTGGTGAAGGATTGGTCCCCACCCCTCCACGAGCACAGGGAGGGGAGAGCCATTCTGACCACGTCTCCTAACAACCACAAAGCATTCCAAGGAAAGAAGCGAATTTCAAGTCAGAATGCAATTTTTTTTTAATACAATGTGGTAATCGACTGAAAAAAGATGAACCAAGTCAAAAATTGCTGAACTCAAAAGGTCGATAGGTTATTATAGGCAAAAACAGGTCCCAGAAAAGCCTACCTGCCTTGATTACCACGTGTGCCGTAAGCCTCGTCACAGAGTTGAAGCACTGCAGGGCAGTCTTCCCCGATGACTCCAAGGCCTCCACCACTGCTAAGGCTGCTTGAGCTACCACTAAAATGCTCATCTTATTGGGTAGTCAGGGGAAGGTGCAAGAGCTCAGCAATAGTGGAAAAATAAGAACTCTTTCAGACATGCACATCTATTGATGGTGGGGCTAGTATTTCAGGTTGCCACAACAAACTATCATTCTGCTATTTGACTAGAATATGACTACCACTCAATAATACATCTAAAAAGATGGCAGTCAGTGATATAAAGGTGTGTATAGAATGAGAGCACAATGGCCAACTTGATGAGCAGGCATCTTCAACATCAGCAAACATGCTCCTCTATCCATACTTGATGCCAAGTGAACTTGTTAATTGAAAAAGATAGGGTGCTGCAGACTCCCAAAAATAACCCATATATATATATATATATATATATATATATATATATATATATATATATATATATATATATATATATATATATATATATATATATATATATATATATATATATATATATATATATATATATATATATATATATATATATATATATGACAAAAATTTTAATCACCGACAACAAAATAACACCTCTGACTTTATGTTGGATATCTTATTGTTTATAACATCAAAACTTAAACTCTTAAAGGCTGAAAATTCCAATGACTTGCTCCTCAAGCATTTCTTAGCAAAGTGCACCGCCAACTGCAAGGATAGTCAGAGGCACCAGGAGAGAGCTGCCAATGCCATGCTCCTAGTCTTGTGCTGATTCTGCCAACTGCTTATCGCTTCGTACAGAGCAGGTGGCTGCGAGTAGCACCATTTTCTGGAGAGATGGAGTATTTGTTGAGGATACCGGTCATCGACGCTATCGAGAAATTGCATCAATATCGCGATCAATACCATGGATTCTTTAACGTACGCCAACTATTGCGATTCCAGCAAATGAAAGTTTGTTTATGTCTAGGTTTACTTCTGTGGAAAATTGGCTGCGGCTGATGTTTCAGGCATTAGCCTTTCATCAGAACAAAAGAGAGTCAACACTCAAAATATCAGTTGCACCTCAAAACCCATTGCTTATTTTTTTCCTGCCGGCACAGACCAAGATTAGTCTTCACAGAGACTATACTACAATTATGGACTTAATCCCGGATTTGTGTCTCTTTTTTGTGTCACCTTCTGCACTTTGTGTTAAGGAAACGGTTAAAAGGGGTACCCAAACCACCCCCCCAAAAAATTAACTTTTCTGAAAACCATTAAAAAAAATCATTAATCATGGTCTAATTTGAATTGATAAAACGTTTGAAATTTTTTTGCCAATCACAAAGTGTCGATTTTTGGTTTCGCCAGTGACGTCACACCCTGAAGCTCGATCAATCCGAATGGCGGCTTTACATGGAGAAACAGTGCATGTCTTGCTTGGATTCCACTGCCATTAGCAACACTGAAGGTTCTCGAAATGTTGAAACTGATCAGTGCGATTTTTAAGAAACTACTGGAGACAAAATTAGTCATGGAAACGCTTTTGGGGGAATTATGGAGCTGCATGGTTTTGAGCCTTCGAGAGATCGATTCAGAGGAAGAAGGCAGAAGTGTTCGTGAAGATGAAAACGCTGGTCACATGATCATTTCAATTCAGAAGGGTTTAATTTTCCATTCAATTGGCGGTTTATAAGGGAGGGATTTTGTATCAATTGATAATTTTGTTTATATTGTTGCGGTTTTGTAAAACCGGCACTCCTCCGAGGCAATGGTACCTGACATATAGCGATCCATCCATCCATCCATTGGGACCATACTCTGTGCAGAGCGTTGGTTCTACCTAAGCAGTCTCCTTGGCTATTGGGCACAATCCTGGACGGGTCGCCACTCCGACACAGGATAACAGCAAGCTCGTACTCATTTTGCCAACCTCGGAAGGATGACAGGCAGTCAACCCCACCTGTTATAATTTAACATCTGAGCAGGATTTGAACTCAGGATCCGAGGATCCCAAGCCCACCACCCTAACCATTAAGCAAACAATAGGCATACATAAGCAATCCAAAGACAATTATTTCATTAGTATTTGTTTAGTTAGCTCTTTCCATATAGTCTGGTGGTTAAATCGGAAGATGTGTTGTGTAGGGCTTTTAGTAAGGTCTTCAATCCTCTATTGGTTCACGAAAAAAATATTTTCACGAAAAAAATAAGTGACCACTATATTCGTTATTGTTGTGTGTCTGTGTCTGTCTGTCCTGAGCATAACCCCGTGGGTTTTGATCCGATCCTGATAAAATTTTGGCGCGAGGTTTATATCATGATTTGTTTATATCATCATCTAGTTGTGTTTTCCTGAGAATGGACATGGTGCGCCCATTATGGGCGGAGCCATGCCCAAAAAAACATGTTTTTAGGGGGTAGCCGATTTCAATTTGCATCTTCTCCGAGGGGGTTTGTCGAATCTGGCAGGGGTTTCGGTATTTGGTTAACCCAATGGCACCTGCATAGCCCCACGGAGCTCGATTTTTCATTTTCGTCCCAAGGTCAAGGTCACAAGGTCACGAACTTAGAAAATTGCGAATTTTGACATAAAAATCATACAACCGCCCAAACTTTGAGAGCTAGGATGACTATTTTTTTATGCATAATCTTGAGGTCATTCCCCACCTAAAGTCTTGAAAGCATTTTGCTCTATGTCGAACACCTTGCCCGTGGTGCCCCCTTCAAGTTTGTTTTTACGCTGATTTCATCAAAGTATGGATAATCCGAGGAGTGCGAAATGCCAAATAGCCTATATGACGTTATATTGTTCCTGGAATGTTCCAGAGGAAGTTTTGCACCAAAGGTCATAATCCTTGACCTTTGACCTTTAAAGTTCACAAAGGTCAAATTTTCAAAGTTGTGGGAATCGAACCGGGTTTTCGACCTTCGACGAACTAACTCCCATAAGCTATAGCACGTATTCTGTTTCCTAATTTTAATGTCCACAACATTGTTTTGTGACCTTTAAAGGTTATGCAAAGGACAAATTTTGAAAGTGGTTGAACGAAACCGGGTTTTCGACATTTTTCAGCTTATAGTCCATGGGCCCAGGGCAGAAATTCCACTTGTCGGTACCATGTAAGGAACCCAATCCTCGTTATGGTTTTTGAATTGGTGTATACATATATATCATATTTTGATGTGATAACCATTGCAGACTGGCAGCTTATTGGTAGTTATCATCTCTGGAATGTACCCACCCTCCGCATAATGAAAGCGAAAAGGCAAACTCAGAAACATTCACGAATGATGCAATTGCTGTTTCCACATGGGGCTAGAATGAACTGCAAACCATAAATACATGTCTGAAATGTTTTATTTATACCATCCGAATAATCCTTTCTGTCATTCCTGAAGGCAGAATTTGTTTTATGGCAGAAAGGGGCGAACAATAGGGCCTCTCAAAATGTTGATGATTAGTGATTTTCAGTCCATTTTAATTTATAATATTGTCATACAAGTTCCCTGGGTAGTGCTACTGAACTGCAGTAGCCGACAACATGCACATGTTGTATGAGGAAAACATTTATGAACATTTTACAAGTTTTTACCACAGTTAAAGGAATTGCCCTTCCCCTACCCAAGTTCCAACAAGCGTCCAAAATGTGAAATTTACGGATAACCCAAATTTCACCACGCTACTGTGGCATGTTTATGTACTATGTTTTACTCAAGCATATTTGTAGCAATGATCACCACAGCCTTGTACCCAGCCTTAAGCCTGGTGTTGGTGCAGTGGTTAGGGCAGCGGCTTGGGATCCAAGAGGTCCTGAGTTCAAGCCCCGTTGGGCCACTGAATTAATACACCAGGGGGTTGACTCAGCCTGTCATCCTTCCGAGGTCGGCGAAATGAGTACCAGTATACTGGGCCGGTGTATACCCTGGTTAAAATAGGTGTACCATATCCCTGTGTCGTAAGAGGCAACCAGGGTTGCGTCAGGAAGGGCATCCGGCATAAAACATGTGCCAAATCACGATGCGGATCATACGGATGATCCGCTGTGGCGACCCCTAACGGGAGCAGTCGAAAGAGGAAGAAGATATTTGTAGCCATGAATGTCCTTGTGATTGTGCCAAAACATTCAAACCATGGATCAGTAGTCTCGTCTTCATCACTGTTATCAGCATCAGAGTCCTCGAGGTCAACAACCTCTTCCTCGACATCAGCGGGCTGGTTGCTGCAGGTTCGCAACTTGCACATGTCAATGCACTTCAGGCTATTGGCAAGGCACGTGCAGTCTGGGAGTTTGCACGACCGTCCACACTTGCAGGAAAGCAGTTGCAACACTGCATCCGGTGCTGGAGAACCCTGCATCCACTCGATGGCCAGCTTCCCGTCATCATCAGTGGTCCATCCACAACCCTTGGGACTTGGAACATAGGGTTGGCATTGCAGACAGTGCCTCCAAATAGCAGCCTGGTAGTTTGCACGGAGGACGTGCATGAAGAGGCAGTCTTCACATGGTGGAAGCTGACTGGACTCTATCTCTCCCCGTCTGTCACAGAAGAGTTGATGTCGGAGTTCATTTACTTTCGTGGTGTTGGTAGATGGCACGTACATGTGGCAGGTGACCTCTTGCAGCTTCTGAAAGAGCTTGGTGGATACTTCCCATGAATGACCGAGCTGACTGAAGGCCTCTTGGTAGGTCTTATCAGACTTCATTTGCTTCAAGGCGCCCATCTTTCCCCGGCCTGCAAAGGCACTGACTGTATCACAACCGGAGAACACGTGCAGTCCAACCAGGGCATCACAGACACTGTCTCCCATCTATCTCACAAGCTTGCCAATGTCTAGGAACCGTGTGCGGGTTTGCGTACCACACTTCTGATACACGGGGCATGGGATGTCCTTATTGAAGGCAAGACAGCACGAGGATATCTGCATCTTCGGCAGTGATCACCACAGCCTTGTACACAGCCTCTGCTGCATGCAGAGCATGCAGAAACATTCAGGTGTCTGCTTCCTCCTGCGTGGACTTCAGCTCTGCCACTTCCTCCCAGTAGTCCTTGTTTTTTTTGTTTTTTTCCCCCAAAACGTCAATATCTCAGAATGGTAAAATGGTAAAAATGCAAAATACATGCACTAAGCTGCTCTTCTGGAATGGTTATCACATATTGAAATAATCATATAGTCCCTACCAATAACTTAGTAGCCCTAAAGTTTGGTTTCCTCAGATGGTACCGATATATGCCTGAGCCCATGGACTAGCATAACCTGTCACTCAAACCACATCATGTTGATCATTTTTATAACTTGGTCAAACATTACCACATTGTCTCATCCTTGACTTCTGAAACAATCTACATCGTCAAATACCCCTCGTGAACCATCGTCGTCTTCAGACTTGTTCTTTCTTATATTTCATCCCTTTACTTTATCTTGTACACAAACCACACAAGCACGCATGCAGAAAAGTAACGATGCCAAGAATGTGAGGAGACACAGCGAGGTTCATTTGCATATGTGCGTCATTTTCCGAACAAACTGTGCACCAAAATCCAACTGCTGCCTCACCTCAGACCCTCATTATGCTCACCACAACGTTACAGCACTCACCATAACCACTCCACACATTTCTAAAAATCTACACAACAACCTACGTCCACCATTTCACCACAAACGCCAAAGCTACGATCATCTCCTCCAATGTCTTTGCCATAATGCCACATCTACGACCACCTATCCCAATCTCTTCACCATAAATGCCACAACACTCCTCTCACCTTACTATAACAGCCGCAACTGCCATCAACTCCTTAGACACTCACCACAGTCTTGGAGGATACCAAAGGAACAAAGGCAAGGAGAATCGGGGTGTTTCAGCGTGTAACTCAAAGCGCAAGTGTGCGCCGAGGATAATTCGAAGACATACAGATCGTTCGGGGCCACAGAGCACTTCCGAAAACCCTCGCCCTATGTTAATCATGGAGCTCCAATGCGTGGCGCAGCACGGGAGCGGATGAAGCCATTTTCGATTTTGAAGCCTGGCAGGGCATGGCTACGGCAAGGGGGTGACTGCTATGCGCCAATGAGGGAGCACGGAATTGCCTACATGATCGTTTGATCCGATTCTTGGCTCCTCCCCTCGCTCATGGCCCATAAAAGGAGCAATTCGGCTCACAATACGTGTCTTCTCATCGCTTCCTTCGTCCTGGCTCCACGAGGCGGTCACCCAAGAACTCTCCAGCATCCGAGCGAAATCTCGCCACAAGTCAGCGTGACCGAGAGGAGTGGGCGGAGCAGCCGAGCGAGGAGATCGGGACGGAGCAAGCGATTGCCAGAACGGGCTGGGACCACCCTCGGGTCACCGACACTTTGTTTTAGCTGCATCCAGCAGCCAACAATGCCATTTACACACCCTCACACAACTCCGTTAAAGTCTTTCTCTCACGAATCTTCTCTCTCATCGATGTCTCATCCACTGTGGACAAACAAGAGCAATTGGAGAGGGCAAGTCCCGAAAAACCGTTCTCTTCAGAGCGACCTCAGTGACTCGCACCTCTCACACTTTCTTCTTCCACCATGCCGCACGACAGTTGCACACCTTACTCCATAGACACATTCAATTTTCCTCCATCCTCCCTCTTCCTCTTCCAAAGTGATTGGGTTGCGCTGGTCCTCCGACTGTGCCAGGTACCACGAGGTCGCGACTCGACTGAGTCTCCTCTTTCTGGGCTACCTCTAATTTTCCTCGGGTGTGTATGTGTGATGGCACCTGTCATGTATAGTGTAAGATAAGACTATAGGTTTCTCGGGGTAACACTGCAGTCTTCTTTTGTGAATATTGCATTTCTTTTGTTGCACCCACCAATTCCTTGCTTTCCCCTGCTGTACATCTTTGTGAATAAACCCATACAGTGCCACATAATTTTCCCTGCCTTGTTAAAATTAATTTGCTTTCTTATAAATGTACCCAGCTCGTTCCCGTCTTTTCTTCCATCGTTCCAGCATGGTACGCACATTAGCCTAGCCGGGAAGTTATACCCCAAAAATCTGCTTATTAGCCGGTGCCTACTTCGCAGCTCCACTTGGCTGCAACCGATACAACAAGTAATGCAAGTATGCATCGAGGGCATGATTCCCCAATAAGGCGACTGTGTGTTCCCAGTTAAACGGTTGTCAGACAGAGGACACTGGGTCATGTGGTCAAACTTTTGGCATTCACGATTGATTAGCGAGCCGTCGCAACACAAACTTATGGTGAGTCCGGGGAGAAACCAGGGATATCCCTCCCTTGGGGTACCTCTGCGACCCTGGTGCCGCAACAATACATTACTCAAGCAGCAATACGGTTATACCCGTCATCGCCTGACAGCACAGGCACCACTCAGGCAGACTCGGACACTTCGGACAAAATGGGTGACGAATGTTTAATCCCACTGTCGAAAGCTGACCACGTGTCTTGTATGTTATGGGATCGTCCTGTTTCATACTTTTCCCGGACACCATTTGTGTCCGTGCCGCGTCTCACCGTCACATATGTGAGGTGTCGATGTCCCTCCCCAGTGGATGGGGGATTGCGAAGGGGAGAGGAGGGTGGATGGGTGGGATGGTGGTGGGTATTGTGGGGGTGATAGTTGATGGAGGATTGTGGGGGATGGTGATGGGAGGGGTGGACCCTGAATGTTTTGGTGTCCAAGGTCAAATCTTCTCATAGGAGTATATGATGATACATACATACATCCATACAGTACTTTATATCCACTATAAATAGATGGTGGTTCATTTGATTTGTAGAAATGTGTTGGTAATAGGTAATTCTTTTTCCAGTGCTCTTGTGGTAACTGCTGGACAATGGCAACAGAAGTTTGATTCACTGTTCAAATTGCCCGTGTACATGTGCCGGTAGCTGGGTAGAGATGGTGTTACAGTTTCGAGCGACGGCTGTTTCTTCCGCAGAAATGAAACGTGGGGATGGCATCCTCTCTCAATCGAGGCGGATAACCACAAGATATAGCCATCTCTTTTGTTTCATAACGTGCTCTGGAACATGTTCCAAGCACAGAAGCGAACATTTTGTAGGCTCCATCTACGCTCGAATATTTCAGACAAACCTCGTCCAATTTCTGGCAAACTTCGGGTCTTTCGGCCATTGGTGTAGCAAGAAACCATCTCGGTTTGTATTACTATTCAAGCACCAAGGACACATCAAGTCATCATATTTGTGGAAAATTAAAAATTATTTGCTGTCGAGTCAAATCATACTGTGATCTAACCCATATGCAATTCGGATGTGGCGGTCTACTTCCGTGTGTGACGTCACTGCTAATCTGAAGAATAGGAAGATTTCGACTATTAATCGCAAATTTACCTACTTTATTATCCGAAAATTGGAAAAAGACACATCATATCTATTTTTTCGGGCATCAAGGGATAGATAGGCGTCGGGATGGTCTGAGCGTTTGGGTTCCCCTTCAATTTGCAGTCCGAATTAGCTGGGATAGAGAAAGTGTTTATCATTTCAAAGTTACGAGGCAGAATTGTGGACTGGTGAGGAATCTGGATGGATAACTAACAAACTTATGTTATTGAGGGCAGATAAGCATACTGATGCCGAGGGACGTTTTAAAAGAAAAACATTTATCAAATGAAAATATGAGACCACAACAAGTGAATGTCCAATGGAGAATCGACAAAGGCAATGGTGGGGTTGGGGAGTTGGTGGGGGAGAGTAAATACATAAATAAATCCCTCTTTAGATTCCACACATTTTAAGCAAGATACATGTGCAATAAAACTACGCTCAAGCAAAATTCATGTCCATTCGACAATGACAATTCAAGTGAACAGGTAGATTAAGGAAACAGAGACAAAAAAGCAGACGTTTGACAAACGCACAGAGTAGCGAAGATACAAGACTCACCAAACACAAGAAGTTCTTCTCCCATTTCAGGTTCAACACAAGAAAGTCTTTTCCTACTAAGAGGGACAGACACATCAAGGCAAACCGTTATCACCTGCATTATGCAGTGAGGAGGGGTGGGGGGCAGGAGGGAAGTCAGGTATTGCAGGATCGAAAGACGCAAAAATGTTCCAACAAACAACACACACAAACAGCCATACAGTAATTCCTCACTGAACACGTTATCAAACAACGAGATTTCAATATACACGAGATTTTGTTATTTGGGAACACTTTTCGCACACACGCCATTATATTGCGGATTCTGAGCGGCGGTCGACAACCTTTTTTACACTGCATGGCTGACTGTGCGGAACCATACAACTTGCATCAGTCCCTATTGCCCCCACCATCTTGCTGTGTGACGCGTATTTGACCATTGTAACTTTTTATTAGGATTTATCGATGCAGTCCATCGAAATCATGAGAAATCACAAGTGGTAAGTGATCAAACATTGATAATAGTGCTCCTTTGAGCAGGAAAAGAAGGAAATCTATTTCGTTGGATGTTAAATTAGCCGCATCAGAGCGATATGAAAAAGGTGAACGAACTGTGGACATAGGACGTGCGCTTGATCACCCACGCACGCGGAGTGAAAAGCGGGGGTTAAGCAATAGGTTCACTTCTGTTTGTCTGTCCATCCGTCCGTCCACAAGCGCCAGTTTATGATTGAGGAACAACTTCATTTTAATTGATTGTTATATTTTGAATATGAATCAGAACATGAATCGGAAAACGAACCTGTAGTTTAACAGTACCTTCGCTCTGAATTTGTCCCCATCATGCATGGGCAGAGAAGACTGAGAAGATTATTTTACTCAGTCTGCCTGTCTGGCAGTCAAACAACATTAAAAATCATTTCAAACAGGAAACTTACTGTTTTTAAGGATGTTATAAAGGACACAAAGAACAGGCACGAAGAACTAAAGTAACGTGTTAGATAGAGTGGTGTACAAGACCACTCATCAACGGCGGTAAACTTCCAGAAATTAATTAATTTATACAACCTTTACAAATCATTATTTTATTTCAATTGAATTATATACCTGAACACTACGTGGGTAAGGTGTTCCATGGACTCTCTAGTCCCTTATGGGAAAATTGTTTCCGCACATGATTTCACTCAACGTGGTACTTTTTAGAAAAACGCATCTACCGCGTTAAGCAAGGAATTACCGTGCACTCAAATTCTCATTCAGCCTTACCAAAGCTGCCACGGTCTCATCTTACCATCGTCTCTTGTTCACAGAAAACTCATCACCCGTGATGTGTTTGAGGAAGTTAAGGCAGAAGAAAAATATCTGGAAAAAAACAAAAAAAAACAAACAAACAGCAGCAGAAACATTCGTGCTGAATTTTCTACATCGATGTGATGCAAACGAGAACTTTTTAAGTTTCTTTCCAGGTGAGTTGGTTGAAGCCGAGACTTTTGTCAGTCCGCATTCATCCTTCCAAATGAGTCCTAAGGTAAATCACAATCAATTTATTATGCGAATATGAATGGGCTAAGAAAATACAATGGATTTTATCAATTAAAGTTGAGAAGAGCATGTTTACCGCTGAGGAAAACAAGGTGTGCCTGACATTAGGTGTGTACGTTTCTGTCACTCTTTCACTTGGATGAAGGGCTAACACTCAGCCACAACTCATTTCCAAAAGCAGTAACATAATCATCAGGTTTAGGTTTACAAATCCATCATACGTTGTACACTGATGCAAACCGACACAACCCAGATAGCATACTAAACGCGGCCCAGTAATGGACAAATCGAGTGTTGATGTTACAGACCAATTGATGGCTCCGACCCGATAGCCACTGCTGCCTTGTGTAGCCTTCAGAAAATAATTATCTGCTGTGCGGAAGCATTAATCTTTATTAAGAATCCCCCCCACACCCTCCTTTCTTCCACCTGCACTTCCTTTCGAACTGCCTCTATTTCTACCTTTGGCAGTAACAGGTTGTTGTAGTTTCAGCACCTTTGCATTTGTGGTGTCCTTCAACTTTAACACAACACGCACTTTTTTGTTTTTACAAAGTCTGAGCTCATGAAAAACAGGAATGCAAGTCCTCACCGAAGATGCAAATTTAAATCTGTTGGAATTCACATTCACCCAACAGGATAATCAAGTCAATCAATCTCTCTCTATCGAGTGCAGCCTGTGGCTGCTGGTTGCATCGTTGGTTGGGACGCGGCTATGCCGCTGATGCAGTGTCCCCCTTACCAGTTCACTGGTACTCATTTTGCCGACCTCGGAAGGATGACAGGCTGAGTCAACCTCCAGGTGTATTAATTCAGCGGCCCAACGGAGCTTGAACTCATGACCCTAGGATCCCAAGCCGCCACCCTAACCACTAAGCCAACACCAGGCTTAAGTCAATCAATGCATGTCTTTTTTTTTTGCTCTTCCAGGAGCTTCGAGCTCTGCAGAAAACCCAACTGATACTTAAACGGTCAACTACAAAAACCTCAATCACTTCCATCTGCACTTTGTCGAAGTCTGTGTACCTGGTGTATACCAATGTGTCTGAACCTGGTCTCAAGTCTGTGTACCTAAAACAACCAATCATTTCGCTGGAGTACAACGGACAAATAATTCTTGCCACGATTTACAATTTTGTTTTCGAGGATTACCGCTTCAGTTGTTGGCGATGTGCATCGAAAACAGCAAAATATAAAAATAAAAATAAAAATAAAAACTGTGGAACTTCGAAGCAGAATAGTGGACTCACCTCCTCTCCTTTACTCAGCCGATCATCGAGCATATGCCTGAAAAGCAAAATACATCGCATTACAAAATGACCACTCGAAGACGACCATGGAGTAAAGGGTATAAGCCATTGGTACGATAAGCCATTGTGCACGACTCAGGATATTGTTTACTTTTGTCTCCTACAGATAGGAAAAGGAGACGTCATTTTTAACTCACCCAAACAAGAACCAATCATAAGCAATGGTCAGGTAGAGAATTTCCACTGGGCCCAGAGAACAATGAATAGCTCCGTCCTGGGAGGAAAAAAATAAATAAAGAATCTTTCGCAGAGGATTTTCTTTTTTGTAGCACAAAAGAACAGACAAAACTCGATATCCGCGATCACAAAACGATTGCCAAAGGTAAGCCGTTCCCCGGTGGTGCCTGTGATCCAATGACGTCCATATTTTCAGACCGCTGTATGACCTTGCCCTTCAACATTTATGGATAGAGTGTAAATTAAGAAATTGTGTCCCCATCTACAATCTATCCATAAAATATCATAAACATTATTCAAGTTATGATCAACAAGGTGTTTTGTTAATGAGGTCACAATCCAAAAAGTGTAGGTCAAGGACACAAAAGAAATATCAGGTGCACTACAATGATTGAAGAACATATTGGAAGGCCAAACGGTCTCCAAGATTCGGCATTGGCCAAAAACACGTTTTTTTTTTTTATTCATATTTTTTCAGACGGCCATTTTATATTTGACCTTTAAACCAGAGAAATATGATATAAATTAAGTTAAATATGGCTAACTCTAGGCCATATAGAGAGGGAAATTTAGTTCCGATCGGACAAGCCTTAGTCGAGTTATGGGGAAACGAGATAAAATATCTACAATTACATCATGACCTTAAAATTAGGTGATGGTCAAAAACGATGTCAACTCCACATGTTGGACTATTTATTCCTGTCATTGACGCAAATTTAATTGTGAAAGTCCCAACCAGCTCCGAGATAAATCTTGGACATTGGCAGAAAAAAAAAAAACAGGCATGGTGGTTCAGTACTCCTAGAGGTCTAAGAAGCTCTGGAGGACCATTAAAAAATGAGAGCACTAATTATAGAAACAAACCATACAACATCTATAAACCGACAGGAGGAGGCTTAAAAAAAAATTTAACAACTCACCTTGTGCACGTGTTTAGACAGTCAAGTATGGTATCAGTAAAACAAATCAAAACAAAACAAATGTCGATTCCAACTGACAAGTGGCCTCCAAATTTTTGTGGCCAGACTCACCGCCCACAAGGAGAGGCGAAGGAGAGAGACAAAAAGTGGCGTCCTATCCCAGCCAGAAATGCAGTGCACAAGCAGCCCACAATCTTCTATAAGTGTTGGGGGGGGGAGGAGAGGGGAGCAGGGTGGGGAGAGAGGTGTGACGTGAGAGAGAGGGGTACGAAGTGGAAGAAAACAATGGGCTGGTATGAGACAAGCAGAGTTGTCATTTAGAAGGGGAAATGGAACCTTAAACAGAACGGCGACAGGAAGAATGGCGGTGAAGCTATAACCAGGACACAAAATGGAGTTTGAAGCCAGATTAATGGACCAAATGAAAGATAGGGGAGAGGGTTCCATCCTGCGATGAAGGGGATGAGGGAAAGACCAATAAGCCAAGGCACCGAAAAAGAAGGAAGAAGGGAAGGTTATGCACACACACTAGGATCAAACAAAAGAGGAGAAGGTAAAGCAACACACAAGCCTGAGAAAGGACAGTGAGTAGGAGATGGGGCAATTTGATGATTGAAGCCCAGTTGTGAAACCGTACCATCCAGTGTAATGATGTGCAGCAACAACTTCAAGTAATTCTGTGTTTGCTCCATAAGATCCCAGGACTGGACCATTCGACCATCACATGTAGAGACATGGAAGGGAGAGCAGAGAGAAAAAGTAGGTCATTTGTCATTCGTCATTCATAAAGTCATCAATATTTTTTTTGAAAATAACCAAAACAGCTGGGGAAAGCCGTACTGCATAACGCACAACATATCAAACGTATGGAAGCAATCAGTTTGGGACTGAGGGAAGGGGTGGGTTTAAAATTCTATATTCCATTGATTCATTCTGACAGCATCTTTTAAATAGCACCAAAAAGATATCCAACATTGTGGACCTCAAACCGTGCTTCCATCAATAAACAATGAGACATGCAATTACCAATCCTAAAGCAGACAGCATCACCTTCTCCAATAATAAATACACCGATGGTGAAATAAAAGGAGCTCCATGGATTACTCATAAACTTCAAAAGCATCACAAATCAAGCTGTGCACATGCTGCCTGCTTTTGAGGTCAGGGTGACAAATAAATCTGGAAAAAGGTGATCAGATTTCAAAAGGTGAAGGTGATGATGGTTCATCACACTCTGCAGACAGTGTCAGCTCTGCCGAAGCAATCTCTTGGTGAGGGTTATGCTGTGTGGTTTGCCATTGCATTTCCAGTGGTAAGACGGGGGAGGAAAATGGAATGAAGAACGAGCGTCGCTTGTGAAGGTGAGAGTCAAAAGAGAAGCTGACATTGCAGGGTATATGAAAGGTTTAGGGTGAGGCCGAAACTTCAGCTTCTCCTTGCTTCCCATGGTGGTTAGCATACTTCGATAAACATTCTCTTGATGCCGTCAATTAAAAACAAAAATAATTGTGCAGCAGCTTGGTATATCCAAAGGTGTTCATTCATTACATAGTGCAAAAGAGCATTAATTCGGGGAAACACTGAAAAGAAGACGAGGACAAAAGGAGGTAGCATTGAAACCAGGGGATCAACATGCAGTATTACACTAACCACAAGCGCAGTTAGGCAAATTGGAGGCCCAGAAACTACAGCACGGCTGAATGCCACCAGGAGAAAAACCTGTGTCCTTAACCACAGCTAGGATTTGCAAACGGTTCTGTGGTTTCGACAAAAAAAATCACAATTTAGGACTGAGATTAGGGCAAACCCGGAGAAGCAAATAAAAAAACTAGTTTGAACAAAGAGCTGATACTCTACTTCCCCCACCTTTTGGATGGTTGACTGACACCGACATTGACACACAAAAAAAAGCCAAATTACCAAGATGTTTGCCACGGCAACAGAATTCAGCCAATCACAGCCACGATCGAATCAGGTTCAGATAATATCATGAGGAATAAATATCTGCATTTTGAAAGAAAAATATCGCGCACACAAAAGTACATGGACAGATGATCGGTTGGAGCTCATTTTAATGTCTCCTGTCCCTGACCTTGTTGGAGGGGCAGGGGACAAAAATACATGTGCTACAACACCTTGACTATATGAAAGAGAACGGAAGCACAAAGACTACAAAGCCTATTCTAAAGCATCAGAATAAATCAAAAAACTAGAGCGAAGCCGAAGGTGCACCATCGCAAATCCCCACGCTTCCAACCTCAAGCAGAGTCAAACTATAACTGCACTTGATAGAGCACATACATACCTCTACCAGGCTGAACAGTTTACATTGGTATGCCACTGGGAGGCCAGATCTGGATCCAGATCCGAGCCAAAATCGAATTAGCTTGTTCTTGTCACCTAACCAACTCGTCCTAATCCATCAATGGTGAAGAATCACGATAAAAATTAAACATTCTCGGATCCACATCTGAATTCAGAGCTTCACCAAAATCGAATCGATTAGTCCTTCCCACAACCTTTTGAGATATCATATCATGATATATACAGTATAAACATAACACTATATATATATATATATATATATATATATATATATATATATATATATATATATATATATATATATATATATATATATATATATATATATATATATATATATATATATATATATATATATATATATATATATATATATATATATATATATATATATATATATATATATATATATATATATATATATATATATATATATATATATCCTGGTGTTGGCGCAGTGGTTAGGGCAATGGCTTGGGATCCAAAAGGTCCTGAGTTCAAGCCCCGTTGGGCCACTGAATTAATACACCAGGGGGTTGACTCAGCCTGTCATCCTTCCGAGGTCGGTGAAATGAGTACCAGTATACTGGGCCGGTGTATACCCTGGTTAAAATAGGTGTACCATATCCCTGTGTCATAAGAGGCGACCAGGGTTGCGTCAGGAAGGGCATCCGGCGTAAAACATGTGCCAAATCACTATGCGGATCATACGGATGATCAGCTGTGGCGACCCCTAACGGGAGCAGCCGAAAGAAGAAGATATATATATATATATATATATATATATATATATATATATATATATATATATATATATATATATATATATATATATATATATATATATATATATATATATATATACATATACATACATATACATACATGTTTATATATATTTAGATACATATATATATATATATATATATATACATATATACATATATATATATACAAATACATATACACATATATATATACACATACATATATATATATATATATATACATACACATACATATATATATACACATACATATATATATACACATACATATATATATACACATACATATATATATATATATATATATATATATATATATATATATATATACACATATATATATATATACACATATATATATATACACATATATATATATATACACATACAGTGGGGAGAACAAGCATTTGATACACTGCCGATTTTGCAGGTTTTCCCACTTACAAAGCACGTAGAGGTCTGTAGTTTTTATCATAGGTCCACTTCAACTGTGAAAGACGGAATCTAAAACAAAAATCCTGAAAATCACATTGTATGATTTTAAAATAATTAATTTGCATTTTATTGGATGAAATAAGTATTTGATACATCAGAAAAAACAGAACTTAATCTTTGGTACAGAAACCTTTGTTTGCAATTACAGAGATCAGATGTTTCCTGTACTTCTTAACCAGGTTTGCACAGACTGCAGCAGGGATTTTGGCCCACTCCTCCATACAGATCTTCTCCAGATCCTTCAGGTTTCGGGGCTGTCGCTGGGCAACACAGACTTTCAGCTCCCTCCAAAGATTTTCTCTTGGGTTCAGGTCTGGAGACTGGCTAGGCCACTCCAGGACCTTGAGATGCTTCTTACGGAGCCACTTCTTAGTTGCCCTGGTTGTGTGTTTTGGGTCGTTGTCATGCTGGAAGACCCAGCCACGCCCCATATTCAATGCTCTTGTTGATGGAAGGAGGTTGTTGGCCAAGATCTCGCGATACATGGCCCCATCCATCCTCCCCTCAATACGGTGCAGTCGTCCTGTCCCCTTTGCAGAAAAGCATCCCCAAAGAATGATGTTTCCACCTCCATGCTTCACGGTTGTACTCATCCTTCTTCTTCCTCCAAACACGGCGAGTGGAGTTTAAACCAAAAAGCTCTATTTTGGTCTCATCAGACGACATAACCTTCTCCCATTCCTCCTCTGGATCATCCAGATGGTCATTGGCAAACTTCAGACGGGCCTGGACATGCGCTGGCTTGAGCAGAGGGACCTTGCGTGCGCTGCAGGATTTTAATCCATGACGGCGTAGTGTGTTACTTCTGGTTTTCTTTGATACTGTGGTCCCAGCTCTCTTCAGGTCATTGACCAGGTCCTGCCGTGTAGTTCTGGGCTGATCCCTCACGTTTGTCATGATCATTGAGGCTCCACGAGGTGAGATCTTGCATGGAGCCCCAGACAGAGGGAGATTGACTGTTATCTTGAACTTCTTCCATTTTCTAATAATTGCGCCAACAGTTGTTGCCTTCTCACCGAGCTGCTCGCCTATTGTCCTGTAGCCCATCCCAGCCTTGTGCAAGTCTACAATTTTGTCCCTGATGTCCTTAGACAGCTATCTGGTCTTGCCCATTGTGGAGAGGTTGGAGTCTGATTGATTGAGTGTGGACAGCTGTCTTTTATGCAGATAACAAGTTCAAACAGGTGCAGTTAATACAGGTAGTGAGTGGAGAATGGGAGGGCTTCTTAAAGACAAAACTAACAGGTCTGTGAGAACCGGAATTCTTACTGGTTGGTAGGTGATCAAATCCTTATTTCATGCAATAAAATGCAAATTAATTATTTAAAAATCATACAATGTGATTTTCAGGATTTTTGTTTTAGATCCCGTCTTTCACAGTTGAAGTGTACCTATGATAAAAAAAAAAAATACAGACCTCTACGTGCTTTGTAAGTGGGAAAACCTGCAAAATCGGTAGTGTATCAAATACTTGTTCTCCCCACTGTGTGTGTATATATATATATATATATATATATATATATATATATATATATATATATATATATATATATATATATATATATATATATATATATATATATATATATATATATATATATCGTTTCTGTCCAATCTGTCATTGGTGAAGAATAACTTTAAAAAAAATTTGTATCCGGATCCAGATCTGGATCTTCACCAAAACCTCATCATTCCGTCCTTGTTACACACCCAACTTCACCACAACATTTTGAGATATCCTGTTCACAGACAAACAGACAGAGACAGAGCTGATTAAAATAATCCCATGCTTCTTTTTTTTTCTCCAAAAGCATGAGGATAACTACAAAGCCTATTTTAAAAAAAAAAGAAGCTAACACAGGGTTTTGTCGTTTAATTATTTTTCACTAAATTTCTTTCCCAACCAACAACCTGTTGTGCATTTCACTCTGCAGTGGTCATGTGGCTCACCATGTAGTTATGCCAGTTTATCCCAAGGGTCTCTTGAAGAACTGGTGGAATGTACAATGGTGCATCCACATGTTCCTGTGCAAAACACAATTGCAGCAACAAACGAATAAATAGAATAAATAACAAAGACTTTAGACCGTTTGAGATATGCTACAGGCACTTCATTCATACCTGGTTCCAGTTGAACACCAGGCCCTCAGCTGTATAGTCTCGATCACGGTAGGTTTTGAAGAATTCACAGCCTGGAAAAAGAAATTTTATATAACGTTTCGTACACAGCAGCAAAAAGCTTGCCACGAACTCAAATGCTCTCACCCAACTACTTACTGCAGCCTCTCTCACTGTCAAATGCAACATTTAAAAAGTTCAGGAAGTCCTTCCGACACAAGCTGCAAGGCTCCAAATAATAGAAGAGGGAGTCCAACCATTTCACTCCCCCCCCCCACTTCACTTCCACTATATGCATGTCCATTTCCATTCTCCTCCATACTCTTCCATTGCCAGCAACTCTTCTCTCCCAACATGGTCCACTGTGATATTCACATACAGTATTTTCTTCTTTAGGCTCATGGCCTTCCCCTATGAATATTGTAATGTGACCACTAATCACAAGTGTCCCATTTTTCTGCTCGATTGTTGCCTTGGAATGCTCCACCCACCCCACTGATTGGTCAACCGGCCTAACAATCAATCATGGCAACAATAACACTGGGTTCAAAGAACATATTATTGAGGAGTCATTTACGCCACTCGTCATTCTGGCTAAGCCTGATGGATTAACGATTAAGGGTTCTGGCTTCAGATCTTAGGGTCCTGAGTTTGAGACCCTGTCATGCTGTTGCATCACGAGAGGTCAGATGACTCTGTCTATCATCCTCCTGAAGTCAGCAAAGTGAGTCTCGGATTACTGGCAAGAATGATCCATTCGCGTATCCTTCATCGGAGTGGTGACCCTCCGAGGGTCGTGCTCCCTTGCAAAGGAAAAACTGCTCCGTCTGGCTGCCCTGCACGTCTTAAGACGCAAAAGGAGTGGTTGTTCTACTTCTTATTCTTCATTATTGCTACATTCCCGCAAAACAATATGCATGAGTTCCAAAATAAAGAAGTAAATAAAAGAAATAATCGCTGACCCCATTCATTCCACAGGTCATTGACTCTGTATATCCTAGCCATCGGTAAGAAATAAACAGAACACCCTCAGAGCACAAAAATGTGAATTCTAAATCAATATTGAGCATTACAAGTTCACCTGGGTACGGCAGCGAGACGAGACAGAAGTCCGCATACCTCCCTTCTTTGTCGACCTTCTCCGAAGATGTGACACTAACACGACAGGAAAGGACAGGTTCATTACGCAATAAGCACCAAACTTAATTTCCATTCCATGAACGGTAGCCATGAACAAACAATATGCATCAGCAACACTTTATTAAGCTGGTGGTAAACTATTAACAAGTTTTCACAATTGTCAAACTCAAAATCCAAAAAACCACAATGATGCAATCGATCCCAATTCAAACTGCCATATCCGTTCCAAACTCCCCCAGCACAAGTCACAGCCAAAAACATGACTCACTTCATGCCAAACTTGACCTTCTTATTCTCCACCATCAGGTCGCAAATATACTTGACTCCAAGGTGACGCAGCAAACGAATATCATATCCTCGTATGCGATTAAATAGCTGTGAATCTCCACCATTCCTTGGAAAAAGAGGTTAGGTGTGTATATATATATATATATATATATATATATATATATATATATATATATATATATATATATATATATATATATATATATATATATATATATATATATATATATATATATATATATATCACTCTTTATGAAAGCAAGTAGCCAAATGATTCAGGCGTTGATGAACAAGTATAACAAATATACATTATATTTCCATGAGGTCGTGATCAAACATGTGACGTCACCTTCACAAAACCACGCCTCACATGCACTCACACACAGTGGCCTGTAAAAGTATTCACCCCCGACCAATAATGGCACATTGAAATGAATTACGAATTATGTCGAAACAATTTTTCCAAATTAACTTTTTTTTTATTCATAACTGAATCGATCAAACTAAATACTGTTTATAGTTGAAGGAGGTTACATGTCAGGAATACCTGCAAAAAACACATGTACAAATCAGAAGTCACTGGTTGTAAAAGTATTCCCTAAGGTTAGTACTTGGTGGAAACACCTTTTACAGAAATGAGTGTTTTTGTTTAGGTCTCTATCAGCTTTGCACAGTGAGATGGTGAAATCTTTGCCCATTCTTCACGTGAAAATTGCTCTAGTTCTGCCAAGTTTGATGAGGATCGTCGATGGGCTACAATCTTCAAGTCTCGACATAAATGGTCAATTTGGTTCAAGTCAGGACATTTATTTTCTTCTTATTCAGCCACTCTCGTGTAGCTGTATTTTTGTGCTTCAGATCATCGTCCTGTTGAAATGTGAATCTCCTACCCAGTTTGATTCATGGCTGACTCAAGCAGGTTTTCATCAAGGATTCTCCTGAACGTTGCACCATTCATTGTCCGTTCTATCCTGACAAGTTTGCCAGTCTCTGCTGATGAAAAGCTGCCCCATAACATGATGCTGCCATGACCATGATTGATAGAAGGATGGTGTTGACTGGGTGGTGTGCAGTGTTATTAAACTTGTGCCAGATGTAACGCTTTGAATTTAGCGCAAAAAGTTCCATTTTTGTCTCGTCTGACAAAAAAACATTTCTCCACATGCCAGCAGTTTCATCAAGATGCTTTTTCGCAAACTCCATACGAGCTTTTATATGGGTCTTTTTTCAGGAATGGCTTCTTCCTTGAAACCTGTCCAGAGAGGCCAGCTTTGTAAAAGTAATGGGATATTGTTGATTGATGAAAACTGACCCCCATCTCATATATAGAGCCTTGCAGATCTTTCGAAGTCGTTGTTGGATTTACAGTGCCATCCCAAACCAGTTTCCTGCTTGTTCGGCTGCTGAGTTTGGATTGGCGACCTGATCTTGGTAGAGTCTGGGTGGTATGATACGTTTTCCACTTCATCATGATGGATTTCACCGTACTCAAAGGGATAATGAGCGACTTTGAAATCTTCTTCTAACCCTCTCCTGAACGGTGCTTCTCCACCACTTCATGTCCGACTTCTTTGGAAAGCTCCTCGTTTTTCATGTTTGGCTTGTTGTTTGACCAAGTGAGTTGCACCTTAAAACTCCTTTGATAAGTGGGGGAGTTTAATATTTAATTTAAACCACTGATTACATTCAGGTGAAACCTAATACACTTGTTTTGTAACCTTTCAAACAAATAATTTGCTCCTGATGTGATTCAAGATTAATTAGACAAAGGGTTTGAATACTTATGGAACTGAGAATCATCAGATTTTTCTCTGTTAATAAAACTTATTCACATTTTATCTACATTCTGTAGCTTTATCACTTTGGAGTAGTTTGTGAAGATTCTATATATTAAATTTAATTTGAAAACATTATGAAATAAGCTCAGGGGGCATAAAAATGTGAAAACTTTGGGGTGGGGGGTTGGAGGGGGGGAGGGGGTGAATACTTCAGTAAGCTGCTGTACATCTGTACATGTACATGATGTAACATATCACATCACCATTTCAAATTTTACCTCCACCACCAAAGGTGGATGGAAGTTATATTTTCACTTTCAGACAGAAGTATACTTGCCTCCAAGTTGTCTGGCCTGAGTTTGAATCCCGACCCAGCTATAAACTGTTTTGTCGGTGTTCCCCAGGCAAGATGTCATCAACGTGTGTGCCGTCCCTCAAAAATGAATGTTAAACTGGGCATCCTGTCTGCCAGCATTAGTTGGTGGATGTTAAAGACCCCACTGTGTCCTTCATGAAGAGTGGACGAGCTAACACTGGCACCCTGAACAAATTCAAAATTCCTGCCCCAACCTGGGGATTGCATCATTGCCACAGCCAGGTCCTCAGTCAATGATGCCACCCTGCAGTTTTGTGCTGCATAAGAAAGAAGATTGGCTTTGGACAAGTGGCAACTACATTGCAAGTGGCTACAAAAGCACCACTCAAACAGGACAAGACTTTAGAATCGGGCCCGAGGACCGGTACGCAGCAGCCTACCTTTCCACGGTAACACAAGTGGAAACTTCACCGTTGCCAATTTATTTCCAGCTTAAAGTTCCCTCATACTCATCGATTCACCACCCAGCTTGCTCAGCACCAAGGATAAAGCCCAGACTATACACAGCTAAAAAGGAAGTACTACCTACCTCTGAGCTGTCATACTAGTCTGAAAATGCAATGTACTCCATTCCAAGCTTATTACAGTCACAGCACAGCATCTTAAATTGCTTCTCGACAAATATTTATCCTGAAAATTTGAATCGATAACTGCAGTGGACACAGTTTTAGCGACAGGATTTGTTTGCCCCAAGTGTCCACCAGCAAAAGGAAAAGTGAATCCTCAGAAACATAAAGCAAGTTCCAAGTAAAAGCAGACAACCACACAATTATTTTCGCAGATTCCAAGTGGTGTTGACTATTCACTTATCCTTGCCTCTGCTGGTCTTCCTCTGCAGGCCCGTCTTCCATCGCCCCATAATCATCACTTGCGCCTGCAAACGACGCAATCAAATCAGTTTCACAAACTCTCCTGGACCTATCAGTTTTGCCTCAACACTGCCAACCATAGGTCACATTACAAAGCAGAGTTTGCGGAAGTTTAAAGTCCTGAATCCGTTAACACAGGACCAGCAAAGAGGATCAGTGGCAAAGTGGACCAGCTGATTATTCAATCAAAAGTTATTCATTCTTTAAATATCATGTCCAGCGGAAAAGCATCAAATGCTCAAGTGAAGCAATTAAAAAGCAGGCCCACCTGAGAAGAGATAGTTGTAACCGCTCCTTCCATAAATCTCACCCCAACCTGCCAAGGTAGATGACCTACATATGTGCTGGTGAACAAAGTGAGAAAAAAAAAACGAGGAGGAAGATGAGGAAGATGAAGATAATTAGCCATATTAGAGTGGGATAAAGAAGCTTAAGACATTGTGCCAGATGGAAACAAACTCTACCTTGCCATTGTACAAAATGACGGGGCAGATGAAACGGCTACGACAGCGTGCCATTCGGCTTCGCGAAACCAGTTCCCGCAAATAATTCACTTGTGCTGTGCTTTCATACCTAGGGATGATGAGGGAGTGCAAAATATTAAAGCACGGGTGATCAAACTGGGCCGATGTGTGTGTGTGAGTGTGTGTGTGTGTGTGTGTGTGTGTGTGTGTGTGTGTGTGTGTGTGTGTGTGTGTGTGTGTGTGTGTGTGTGTATGTATGTATGTATGTATATATGTATATATATATATATATATATATATATATATATATATATATATACATACATACATACATACACACAGTCATGCGCTGCTTTACGACAGGGATACGTTCCGAGAAATGCATCATTAAGTGATTTCGTCATTGTGCGAACATCATAGAGTGTACTTACACAAGTCGAGATGGTATAGCCCACTACAAACCTCGGCTATATGGTATAGCCTATTGCTCCTAGCATGTTACTGTACTGAATACTGTAGGCAATTGTAACACAATGGTAAGTGTTTGCATATCTAAATATAGAAAAGGTACAGTAAAAATACGGTATAAAAGAATTTTTTTTTTAAATGGTACACCTGTATGAGGGCACTTCCAAATGTGCCTGCAATGGAGCTTGCAGGACTGGAAGTTGCTCTGGGTGAGTCAGTGAGTGAGTGGTGAGTGAATGTGAAGGCTGAGGACATTACTGTAGGTTTTATAAACACTGTACACTTCGGCTACACTAAATTATCGCACAAGTACCGTTAATGTGAAATTCAACATTAAAAAGACAAAGGAAAACAGCGACTGCTGGAGCAACTGAAGTTAGGTGTTGCCAGAAACAACGATTTATCTATATTTTTCTGAAATTGAAATGAAAGTAATTGAGAAGGCACTTTCTCCAACATTAAGTGTACTTGTGTGTCATTATATGTATAGTTTGTACATTTTGTGTCAATGTAAGTCTGATTTTGAATTTTAAAAATGCTAATTAAAAAAAAACAAAATTTTGATTTTTTTTTCCTTAATATTGAGATAGCTTGATTTGACCTGATTGACCTGATTACCTTCGCAAACTTTGTTGCTAAGTTATGTTTTGATCGCTGTGTATTTATTTATTTATTTGTGAATGTGTGTTTGTTTGTTTGTTTGTTATTCACATAACTCCAAAAGTATTGAACTGAATCGCAGCAAATTTGGTGGGATGATTGGTTATTATCCGAGGACCATTTGATTAGATGTTGGGAGCGATCGGGTCAAAGGTCAAGGTCATGAAAAGGTCAAAATCGTCTTTTTACCATAGCGCGGTCAATTTGTATCCAATTTGCATGCAACTAATGCCAAAATGTTCAGAATTCAATGCCCCATCTTGTGATATGTGACATGACACAATGACGTAATAACCCTTATTAGCGGTTGGGAGTCAAAGGTAAGGGGGGGGGGGTCACGACATTGCAAAATGTGCGGTTTTAGTCATAACACGGTCAATTATTATCCGATTTGCATGAAACCAACACCAAAATGTTAACTGTTCTGTTCCCCACACTCTAATACCAATTACAAAATTAAGCGTACAAAGGTCAAGGTCGAGGTCATGAAAAGGTCAAAATCATCATTTTGCCATAGTGCGGTCGATTTTTATCCAATTTGCATGCAACCAATGCCAAAATGTTGTGAATTCAATGCCCAATCTTGTGATATACGATATGACACAATGACGTCATTACCTTTGTTAGCGGTTTGGGTCAAAGGTCAGGGGGGGTCAACGACCTTTATCATAACACGGTCAATTCTTATACAATTTGCATGTAAGTAGATTCAAAATGTTTAGAATTCAATTCCCTATCCTGTGATGTGTAATATTTGATTTCTTATAATGTGACCAGTTGTCATCAGATTGACTTGACACCGACATCCAAAAAGGTCAGGGAGTTCATACAGAAATTGTACAATGTACGTGAATCAGTGTCAAACAGCAGGAAATTTAATGTTTTTAAGCCATCATAACACATATGAGATGGCAGATGTGGTATGGGATTAAATACCCTCATAATCAACGGTTTCTGGGGGGGGGGGCAAAATGTGGCGTTGGTGAAGGTATGCGCTCTTCTGAGTGCCCGTTCTCGTTGAGCTTGAAAAACTTGACCTGATTGAGCGAAATTAGATACATTTCTGGATTAAGAATGCAAAAAAACACATCAGAACCGTTGAGAAAACCTAGACCTCTGAAAAAAATATTTCAAATGCAGCCCAGTGTTATAGAAAAGTGAATAAATCACGTTTGGATTTTATAAATACGTAATTGCATCGATGTTATAATTTACAAATGAAGAATTGAGCACCTGTCAGTTGTGTGATATATTTTCAGAACAGTGCGAATGATTTAACAACATAAAAAGCTTTACTAAAAATTAATTTGTTTTCATTTGTACGTTGTTGCAGCAACAACGATTTATTCGTGGAATTCTTTAATTCAAAGGTTATTTACTTGCGAGAAGGTAAACGTGCAAAAAAACGGATCAAATAGGGTGAAAATCGGGGTGTTTTAGGATGTTATGTCAACATTGGGTCAGTTTGAACGCTGATTTTCTTGAATCCCCATTTAGCGCAACCCTGCTTTTTTCGCGATGATATTTTATGGACCTCAACGATCACGTTATAACGGGGCCATACTGCAGTTGTTTATTATCATTATCAAGTATTATGTACTGTACATAATTGTACGTGCTATACTCTACTTTTATACGACTGGCAGCGCTACGACATCACAAGGCGATAATAATTTTTCAGCTCCATCATAATGTTATGGGACCACCGTCATATATGCGGTCCGTCCTTGATCGAAACATCGTAATGCAGCACATGACTGTGTGTGTGTGTGTGTGTGTGTGTGTGTGTGTGTGTGTGTGTGTGTATATAGCTCTTTCTAACCACTGATTGACTGATATTAAAGATCAGTGCCTTCCGGGTGATGTTGAAAGCTGAAACTTTGTGTCGATGGACATCGGAAGCAGTACATAGGAGAAATATATATATATATATATATATATATATATATATATATATATATATATATATATATATATATATATATATATATATATATATATATATATATATATATATATATATATATACACAGTAGACTAGGTGCAAGTCGGCAGCGTGTAACTCGTCACTTCGCCAAAGTCGGCAGCGTCAAAAAGTCCCGAATTTATCTCATGTTAAATCCCTTTGAATAAAGGGTCATCCCTCTGTAAGTCGTCATCTCGAAGTCGTCACTTCGTCTAAGTCGTCAGATGTTGTCCATTCCCACGTAATGGAAACTCAAGTAAATTACCACTCCTAACTCGTCACACGGAACTGCTGCCTCGTGAGAAGCCTGATTTCATGGAATCGTGATGCTCGCTCATTGGTGTACACCGCCAGTGATAGGCTATTTATAACTGCGTACACACGTTGATCGCACTGCAGGCAGGACAATGGCGACTAAGTGTAAGCTTACAACTAAAACCTACCAAGAAAAATACGACATTATCCAGTTTTACGAGGCAAATCCACTGATTAAGAAAACAGACATAGCTGAGAAGTTGGACATCAAACGGCAGACATTGAACGATATCTTGAAGAATAAGGGCAAGATATTTGGACAAGTGGAGAAGATCGTGAGGCCGGTGGGAAGTGTGAAATGTGTGTCCTTTGAAGAAGTCGATGACGTGCTCATCATCTGGTTTCGGCAAATGTCGGCTCAGCCAAATATTCGGTTTCGGCTGATATGGCCAAATATTCGGCCGATACTGTCTTTCGGTGGAGGATTGCCCAGCTAACATCATGGAATACAATGACCGGTTTGAATCCTTTCTCATGCACCAGATGCCCAAGAGTTTAAGGCATTCAAACATAACGGATTACTTCGCGAAGAAGTGAAGGATCGATCGAGCTTAGTGTTGAAGTCCGATCATGGTTTTATATTGGCTTGTTTTGTACATTACCGCACTCACTTACACATAGGCATTGAGTGGTAATCATCACCACGATGACTGTGTCATGTAATTTGTCACCATACCATCACCGATGGTATACGAGTTGTCTTACAGAGTTGTTGATTATTTTTACTTTTGATAAACTGATTCATGAATTCCATCTTTGCTTGATCACTTTCCAACTCACCAACTCACCCCCACCTATGCCCCGAGGATTGTGTTTTCCTTTTGGTACAATAGCCGGCTCTCACACGTACGTGTCTAGGCCACGCGCGACTTCATCCTTCACCCCACAGTCATCATGAATGTTCGCATACGCGTAAGTCGTCACATTTCTAAGTCGTCACTTTTTTCTCGGTCCTGATGGTGACGACTTACGCCTAGTCTACTGTACATATATATATATATATATATATATATATATATATATATATATATATATATATATATATATATATATATATATATATAAATAAAACAAAATCACAGAATCGTCGGAGAACATCCAAAAATGGAAATAAACAAATAAATAAATAAATAAATACATACATAAATGAATAAATAAATAAATAAATAAATAAATAAATAAATAAATAAATAAATAAATAATGCACACAGTAATTTTGTAATTTTGGAGAAGTACAGTAATTTTGTGTGCCGACAGACATCGAAGCTGATACACCAGGAGAAACTACAGAACCGCCAGAAAGCATCTGTAAGTTTTAATGTAAATAAATAGATGGAAAAAAAATTAATGGAAACAAGTAAATGAAAAATCAAATGCAGGTGAGCGACCCGAGACAATGGGGAAACACGGTTCGTATGCTTACAATGCGTAAACACACCCCGCTTACATATATATATATATATATATATATAGGTTTTGTCAAGTTCCTACACACACACACACACACACACACACACACACACACACACACACACACACACACACACACACACACACACACACACACACACACAAACACACAGTATTTTATGAAACAAACCAAATTGATTAGCTCTACCACCGGAGGTTATGTTTTCACCCGTTTGTTCCTCTGTAAGCAGGATATCTCAAAAAGTTATGGACAGATTTGGATGAAACTTGGTAGACAGGTTGGGTGAACAACAAGGACGAATCGATTAGATTTTGGTGAAGATCCAGATTCCGATACAATAATTTTTTTCATTGTTCAAGCGATTGTTCACCATTGTGAGATCGAGATAAAAACAGCATTTCAAAGGTTGTAAGCAGATGACAAAACTTGGTGGACAGATTCGGTGTGTGACAAGAACAAGCTGATTATATGCAAGTTCAAGTCCGGATGCAGATCCGGTTTATCAGTGGGCTACAAAATGTAAACTGTTCAGCCTGGTGGAGGTATGCGCTCTTCAGAGTGCCGTTCTCGTTCCTCTTGCGTCTTTGGCCACAACTCACTCACTGGAGTACATGGGCACAAACACAAACCACTCTCTCTCCAAAGTTCACCATAACTTAAAAAGTGATCTCCAAAGACATGTGACAACTGACCATTTGTCACTGTGCAGGTTTTATTTCCTCAGCGATGATTGTTTAGTGATAACATACCGAGTCTTCACATGCACTAATCATGGAACATGCAGTATTATTTCACATTAGCCTGGTGTTGGCTTAGTGGTTAGGGTGGTGGCTTGAGATCCCAGGGTCCTGAGTTCAAATCCCGTTGGCTGCTGAATTAACACCAGGGGGTTGACTCAGCCTGTCATCCTTCCGAGGTCGGCGAAATGAGTACCAGTGTACTGGTCCCGGTGTATGCCCAGGTTAGAATAGGTATACCATATCCCTGTGTGTCGTAAGAGGCGACCAGGGTTGGCGTCAGGAAGGGCATCCGGCCATAAAAAAAAAAAATTGCCTCAAGAAAAAGCCAACCCCTGCACAGCAGGGGAAAATGGCTGTAAAAACGGTCATTATTTTTTTTTTTTATGCAGTATCATTTCAGGGTGAAGTCTCAGCACATGACCTAGAATATTTGAATGAACGAGACAATACTTGTCTCTGAGCAGGAAACAACCCCTGCATCTATATTCTGCCGAGAAGAGAACTCATGACCATAGTTTCAAGACGATGCGAAAAGAAACACGATGCCAGATACCGTGTGCATCAGTTCACTTCCTCATTTCAGGTTTCGCCTCACCACATCCCCTTTTTATTCTCTCCCTCTTTTTTATTTTTATAAACTCAACTTGCTTCCTCATTTTGGGCTGACAGGATGGCCAAGACGTGCGCACACTAGACCATAAGCCATCAAGCCAGGGTATGAATCCTGACCCAGCTATAAACTGTCATCCCGATGTTTCACGGGCAGGGTGATTCATCAATAGGAGTGCCGTCTCTCGGATGGACCCTAAACTGAGAATAGCCTCTGCCGACATTACTTGGTCGACCTTATTGATCCCACGGTGTCCTTCCTGAAAAGTCTGCGAAGTTCCATAAGCACCATGAACAAATTCCAAATTCCTGCCCGAATCTTAGTCGAATGTCAGGCTTGGCCAGCAGTTCGTGAAAGACTTGGGCCAAACTTCCGCTGGCCAACCCCACAGGAAAGTGGGAATAATTGTGGCCGTTAAAGAAGAAAAAAAAATAAATTGCATCCTCATTTTCAGCACTTGTTTGTGTTGTTCATATCCTCCTCCATCAATAACTTTTTCCTTCTCCTGAACAGCAGCAATTTCCTAAGTAGCAATGTGAACAGCACAAACATCTGCAAAGAAATTCAAATTGGATAATGAAACATGCCAAGAGTTCAATGAAGAGAGTGGGCGATTTCAGAGACACAGAGCAATAGGCGGTGAGCAATAGACGTCACTTCTGATGTGAGTATGAAGCTGCATCATGCTGCCGCCATGACGGGAGACAAATCGAGGCGTTTACAACAAGAAGTACATGAGCTGGTGCGATTTCAAAGTGGAAATGCCATGATTTTATGGTCTTAGGGTGCTCTAATCATGCAAACAGAGAAAAGGAGAGATCGTTTCATCACGTCCCAGGAATTTTTTTTTTATCAAATCAAGAAAACGGCAGTAAAAGTGGGCCAACAACATTTCACATGTCGACCTCATTGACGACAGCAAAAAGGGAATGTGTGTGGGTGGGGACCATTTCATCGGTGGTATTTTCCTATGCTAGACTCAGTATCAACTAGAAGGGGCACTCGGTAGAGCGCATACCTCTGCCACGTAAAGCCTGATCCACGAGAACATATCAGGCCCCATACATTTTTGAAATATCATGCTATGCAGTTTTATATCGTTTTTGGCCCTATCTCTCAATAGTGAAGAATCACTTTCTGTCCACAAAACTTCATCCAGATCCGTCCACAACTTTTTGAGAAATCCTGTACACAAACAGAGAGAGAGAGGTGAAAACACAACCTCCTTCACCTTTGGGACCTCCGCCACCAAAGGTGAAGGAGGTTATGTTTTCATATCTATCTCTATCTCTATCTCTATCTCATTGGTCAGTCGATTTTGTCATTCTGTCTGTGTGTCTGTTTATCGCCGACAGGTCACAATTTCAAACCGATCTTCACGAAACTTCACCACATGGTAGAGTTTGTCAGAAGGAAGAAGCCTAGTGTTTTTGAGGCCAAAAGGTCAACATCGGCCAAAGGCCAACAACTTAGGTTAGATTTCTAAAATGCTCAGTTTTCATCCAATCCAGTTGAAATTTGAAGGGGATTTATATTTCAGCTCACTGAATTCAACCAGCCAATTATTTTTGAGATCAACACAGACCAAAAGGTCAACATTGGCCCAAGGTCGACAACTAAGGTGGGTTTTCTAAAACCCTCACTTTTCATCCGATTGACTTGAAAGTGGAAGAGGATTTATATTTTAGGTCAATTAATTCAGGTAGCCAATTATGTTTGAGGTCAAATTTGTTTAATGGATTTTGCAAGTATCGTGCTCTTCACATCTTCTTCTTTGTTGTTTGTCTGTCTGTGCAGGATATCTCTAAAAGATGTGCTTCGGTGGACAGGTTCGGTGTGTGACAAGGACAAACTGATTCGATTTTTGTGAAGATCCGGATCCAGATCCGACTACTAGAATTTTTAAAGTGATTCTTCACCATTGAGAGATAGGGCCAAAATCGATATGCAGCACGGTATCTCAAAAATGTATTGGGCCCGATATGTTCTTGTGGATTTGTCATTGCGTGGCGGAGGTACGTGCTCTATCGAGTGCCCTTCTAGTTAATTTATTTTCCTTTCGATCTGCACTTTTCTGCTCGAGAAATATTCATTTATTTTTGAAGCGAGTTACGGCAGAATCTTGCATGTGCAGATCGCTCATTACTATGTACCGTAGCTTACTTAGACTTGGTTCCTCCAGTTACGAGTGGGGCATTGGACAGGCAAATGCAACAGGCAAAAACAAAAAAAAAAATTACCATGGATCATTGGGAGTGGGATCAAGAGAGTTGGGAAAGGATCTATCTGCTTTTTAATATCATGGTTCACTGGTAGTACTTATCTTTTTCACCATTCGTGTGATTTCATTTCATCTTTTGGTAAATCCTGCTGCGGAGTGGCGACCCGTCCACAATTGTGCCCCCTAATCAAGGAAAGACTGCCTCGGCAACACTGTGTCTCTAAAGATGCAAAAGTTCTTTCTTTCTTTCTTTTGTAAACTCTGTACCAATTCTTCCTTTTATATTCCGATCAAGATCCATTGGTAGGAAGTCACAATTTGAGTCGGAAACAACAGCTTGAAAATGCTGACAATAACTTACCCTTAGTATTAATAAAACCGTTTCGCGTGAAAAAAAAAAAAGATTTCACAGTAACTTCCTGCACCCCTCCCCATATAAAATAATTGTAGGACTCCATTGGTTTGAAAGCTTTCATCTGTTGCTTCGTCACAGATCTTGTTGTCACAACCAGATCGTTCACGATATCTAGATATCCAAACCTGGGCCACAATTTCAATTCAAGGGGGTTTCTTCACGCAATACGGATCTATACCATCACATGGAAATATATTCTCACGGTATGTGCGTTTCGCATCCTTGTGCGACGTCATCAAGATCAAGGTACCAAGGTGGCTTAACCGTCACGTTTGTCTCCCGTAATGGCGGACGGGCTTCGTATCCCACAGCGACGTGATGTCATTCATTACATGCTACCTAAAGTTCGACCAGTCACAAATAGGGAAATCACAAGACCCTTCACGCCCAACGTGTATCTTTATCGTTATTGTAAGAAAGTAAGATGTATTTATTTTTTTATTTTTTTTTACCTCCCATCATGTCCAACCTGGCCACTCGTTATCTGATACTCAGGAAGTGCGATACGGGGTGGGTAGTGACCACATAGTAGTCCTCCGGTGTTGTCCAGCACCGACAAAGCGTAGTCTCGAGCAAAGAGCTCAAGACAACGTGCCTGGATCTCCTCCACCTGCGAACAGAATCACAAACTACTGAGCAGTGTGCGCGGCAGAGTCATCCTGAAGGTAAACAGGTGCACACCTGAGCTGAAAACGGAAAAGGTGTATATTTAGCCAGTAAATTGAAGCCATCAAGTTAAGGTTAAGATCAGGAAGAACAAATCGGCAAACATCGCCATTTATAGGGCATATGGTGCAAGATTTGTTTTATACAATATGCGCCTCTTCCGGTTAAATTTGGGAAAA
Organism: Eptatretus burgeri; assembly: GCF_056783735.1. Classification (NCBI taxonomy): domain Eukaryota; kingdom Metazoa; phylum Chordata; class Myxini; order Myxiniformes; family Myxinidae; genus Eptatretus; species Eptatretus burgeri. The sequence goes on along the minus strand of NC_140973.1, from coordinate 10,616,098 downwards.
TTCAGCTGGTACCGGCTACATAAGGTGATAGAACGAAGGGTTTGAATATATCCAGCGACGGCGGTACCGGCTACATAAGGTGATAGAATGAAGGGTTTAAACATATCCAGCGACGGCGGTACCGGCTACATAAGGTGATAGAACGAAGGGTTTAAACATATCCAGCGACGGCGGTACCGGCTACACAAGGTGATAGAACGAAGGGTTTAAACATATCCAGCGACGGCGGTACCGGCTACATAAGGTGATAGAACGAAGGGTTTAAACATATCCAGCGACGGTGGTACCGGCTACATAAGGTGATAGAACGAAGGGTTTAAATATATCCAGCGACGGCGGTACCGGCTACATAAGGTGATAGAACGAAGGGTTTAAATATATCCAGCGACGGCGGTACCGGCTACATAAGGTGATAGAACGAAGGGTTTAAATATATCCAGCGACGGCGGTACCGTCTACATAAGGTGATAGAACGAAGGGTTTAAATATATCCAGCGATGGCGGTACCGGCTACATCAGGTGATAGAACGAAGGGTTTAAATATATCCAGCGACGGGGGTACCGGCTACATAAGGTGATAGAACGAAGGGTTTAAATATATCCAGCGACGGCGGTACCGGCTACATAAGGTGATAGAACGAAGGGTTTAAATATATCCAGCGACGGCGGTACCGGCTACATAAGGTGATAGAACGAAGGGTTTAAATATATCCAGCGACGGCGGTACCGGCTACATAAGGTGATAGAACGAAGGGTTTAAATATCCAGCGACGGCGGTACCGGCTACATAAGGTGATAGAACGAAGGGTTTAAATATATCCAGCGACGGCGGTACCGGCTACATAAGGTGATAGAACGAAGGGTTTAAATATATCCAGCGACGGCTGTACCGGCTACATAAGGTGATAGAACGAAGGGTTTAAATATATCCAGCGACGGCTGTACCGGCTACATAAGGTGATAGAACGAAGGGTTTAAATATCCAGCGACGGCGGTACCGGCTACATAAGGTGATAGAACGAAGGGCTTAAATATCCAGCGACGGCGGTACCGGCTACATAAGGTGATAGAACGAAGGGCTTAAATATCCAGCGACGGCGGTACCGGCTACACAAGGTGATAGAACGAAGGGTTTAAATATATCCAGCGATGGCGGTACCGGCTACATCAGGTGATAGAACGAAGGGTTTAAATATATCCAGCGACGGGGGTACCGGCTACATAAGGTGATAGAACGAAGGGTTTAAATATATCCAGCGACGGCGGTACCGGCTACATAAGGTGATAGAACGAAGGGTTTAAATATATCCAGCGACGGCGGTACCGGCTACATAAGGTGATAGAACGAAGGGTTTAAATATATCCAGCGACGGCGGTACCGGCTACATAAGGTGATAGAACGAAGGGTTTAAATATCCAGCGACGGCGGTACCGGCTACATAAGGTGATAGAACGAAGGGTTTAAATATATCCAGCGACGGCGGTACCGGCTACATAAGGTGATAGAACGAAGGGTTTAAATATATCCAGCGACGGCTGTACCGGCTACATAAGGTGATAGAACGAAGGGTTTAAATATATCCAGCGACGGCTGTACCGGCTACATAAGGTGATAGAACGAAGGGTTTAAATATCCAGCGACGGCGGTACCGGCTACATAAGGTGATAGAACGAAGGGCTTAAATATCCAGCGACGGCGGTACCGGCTACATAAGGTGATAGAACGAAGGGCTTAAATATCCAGCGACGGCGGTACCGGCTACACAAGGTGATAGAACGAAGGGTTTAAACATATCCAGCGATGGCGGTACCGGCTACATAAGGTGATAGAACGAAGGGTTTAAACATATCCAGCGACGGTGGTACCGGCTACATAAGGTGATAGAACGAAGGGTTTAAATATATCCAGCGACAGTGGTACCGGCTACATAAGGTGATAGAACGAAGGGTTTAAATATATCCAGCGACAGTGGTACCGGCTACATAAGGTGATAGAACGAAGGGTTTAAATATATCCAGCGACGGCGGTACCGGCTACATAAGGTGATAGAACGAAGGGTTTAAATATCCAGCGACGGCGGTACCGGCTACATAAGGTGATAGAACGAAGGGCTTAAATATCCAGCGACGGCGGTACCGGCTACATAAGGTGATAGAACGAAGGGCTTAAATATCCAGCGACGGCGGTACCGGCTACACAAGGTGATAGAACGAAGGGTTTAAACATATCCAGCGACGGCGGTACCGGCTACATAAGGTGATAGAACGAAGGGTTTAAACATATCCAGCGACGGTGGTACCGGCTACATAAGGTGATAGAACGAAGGGTTTAAATATATCCAGCGACAGTGGTACCGGCTACATAAGGTGATAGAACGAAGGGTTTAAATATATCCAGCGACGGCGGTACCGGCTACATAAGGCGATAGAACGAAGGGTTTAAATATATCCAGCGACGGCGGTACCGGCTACATAATGTGATAGAACGAAGGGTTTAAATATATCCAGCGACGGCGGTACCGTCTACATAAGGTGATAGAACGAAGGGTTTAAATATATCCAGCGATGGCGGTACCGGCTACATCAGGTGATAGAACGAAGGGTTTAAATATATCCAGCGACGGGGGTACCGGCTACATAAGGTGATAGAACGAAGGGTTTAAATATATCCAGCGACGGCGGTACCGGCTACATAAGGTGATAGAACGAAGGGTTTAAATATATCCAGCGACGGCGGTACCGGCTACATAAGGTGATAGAACGAAGGGTTTAAATATATCCAGCGACGGCGGTACCGGCTACATAAGGTGATAGAACGAAGGGTTTAAATATCCAGCGACGGCGGTACCGGCTACATAAGGTGATAGAACGAAGGGTTTAAATATATCCAGCGACGGCGGTACCGGCTACATAAGGTGATAGAACGAAGGGTTTAAATATATCCAGCGACGGCTGTACCGGCTACATAAGGTGATAGAACGAAGGGTTTAAATATCCAGCGACGGCGGTACCGGCTACATAAGGTGATAGAACGAAGGGTTTAAATATCCAGCGACGGCGGTACCGGCTACATAAGGTGATAGAACGAAGGGTTTAAACATATCCAGCGACGGTGGTACCGGCTACATAAGGTGATAGAACGAAGGGTTTAAACATATCCAGCGACGGGGGTACCAGCTACATAAGGTGATAGAACGAAGGGTTTAAATATATCCAGCGACGGCAGTACCGGCTACATAAGGTGATAGAACGAAGGGTTTAAATATATCCAGCGACGGCGGTACCGGCTACATAAGGTGATAGAACGAAGGTTTAAATATATCCAGCGACGGCGGTACCGGCTACATAAGGTGATAGAACGAAGGGTTTAAATATATCCAGCGACGGCGGTACCGGCTACATAAGGTGATAGAACGAAGGGTTTAAATATCCAGCGACGGCGGTACCGGCTACATAAGGTGATAGAACGAAGGGTTTAAATATCCAGCGACGGCGGTACCGGCTACATAAGGTGATAGAACGAAGGGTTTAAATATCCAGCGACGGCGGTACCGGCTACATAAGGTGATAGAACGAAGGGTTTAAATATATCCAGCGACGGCGGTACCGGCTACATAAGGTGATAGAACGAAGGGTTTAAATATATCCAGCGACGGTGGTACCGGCTACATAAGGTGATAGAACGAAGGGTTTAAATATCCAGCGACGGCGATCCCGGAAGACGAGTCAGGCTGCTGCAAGTGCAAGTGCAAGTGCAAGTGCAAGCCGAGTAAAAGCAAGACGGACGGACAGTCCCTTCAACAAACGTCAGACCATCACCGCGGCCTTTAACCCCGGGATTTCCCTTCCGAACCAACCTTGGCATTTCCTTCCCTCGCCTTGTAAGGATTCCTGGAGAAATATTCGATCAGGTCCTTTATTTCGTCGTAGCGGTTGCCCTTGATCATCGCTAGCCACCCCGGACGGTCAGGGCCCGCACGCCTCGCACCATTCCGCCTTAAACCACGAGCCTGCACGGCAAGCCGTCTCCTCCGGCCTCGGATAGTCGCCCTGACCCATCCTGCGCACGTGTCCCTCTCTCTCCCCCCGCCCATTATCTCTTCTTCTTCTTTACTTCAAATTCATGTTTATTCTTCTTCTTCCTCTCATTTTATTTTCGTCGCCCTGACCCATCCTGCGCACGTGCCCCTCTTCTCCTCCCCCCGCCCATTATCTCTCTTCTTCTTCATCTTCACTTCAAATTCCCGTTTATACTTCTTCTTCCTCTTATTTTTTTGCACTTTTTTTTTTTTGAAATTTGCAAATTGTCATGATTTTTCGTCTTTTTTGTGATATATTGTTTCGCCGATATATCGATCACATTATTACTTTGTTTTGTTATATTTGTTCAAAATGCTGTTTAATTGGTTTGTGAGTACTTTCACGAAACAATAATATCACGCTGATCGTTTGTTGTCATGACAACCTTTCATTTGTTCAAATTCTGGGAATTTTGTTCAATTCAAGGTTTGTTTTGTTCTTTAATAAAAAAAAAATTCCGGTGTGTGTGTGTGTGTGTGTGTGTGTGTGTGTGTGTGTGTGTGTGTGTGTGTGTGTGTGTGTGTGTGTGTGTGTGTGTGTGTGTGTGTGTGTGTGTGTGTGTGTGTGTACCCTACGTCACATCTCAATTTAATTCAGGTACGTCCGCAATAATTCAACAAGGAAAAGAGAATTCAAGAGTTTGCAGACCCTCATCTTAGGATGGTGGGCTTGGAATCCTTGGGTCCTGAGTTCAAATCCCACTTGGCTGGTGAATCAATACGAGGTGGGGTTGACTCAGCCTGTCATCTTTCCGAGGTGGGCAAAATGAGTGCCAGCTTGCTCGTATCCCACGTCGGAGTGGCGACCCGTCCAGGATTGTGCCCAATAGCCAAGGAGACTGCTTCGGCAGCCTCAACGCCCTGCACAGAGTATGGTCCCAATGGATGGATGGAGACCCTCACCAGGACTTCTTTTGTGTGGTGTTTGTGTGTTGCGTACTTAATAAGAGACATAATTAGGCCTGCCACTTTATAACTGCTGGCAGTGATGACCGGGTACCAAGACGTTCCACTTTGATGGGACACCTGACCCTGATCCACGACGTTTTTAAAAAAAAATTATTATTCAACTAAATTCAGAAATGCATTAAAATAAATTCAATTCCAATCAAATGGAAGACCAAATAGGTACGAGTCCTGCATTGGAGTTATCAGAAGAAACCCAAACAAGAAAAAAGCAAAGATGAAGTCATCAGGAGGAACCCGGATAGGATTCGCATTTCAGCTGCTCCTCCTCTACCCCCAAACCCACCCGGGTACAGCCAAATGAGCCTTATTAAAAAAAAAAAAAATCAAAAATATCAAAAATAACCCAGATCAAAAATAAATAAATAATTCTGACTGCCAGACCATGCATCCAATAAAGTTGAAATTTAAAACATGTATTTCCCATCACCACTAGATTACAATTGTTAACTTTCATGTCGATTGATTAAGCGGTTCCAGAAAAAAACATTATTTAATATTTTTCTTCAATCCAATATGGCTGCCAAACCATGTGACCTATCAATTTTTCCTCAACAAACTTGGACAACCATGGCTTGGGGAACATTGCTGTGAAGCTTTCCCTCAATCTGTCCAGCTCTTCCAGAGAAGATGTTTATAGGTTTTAGGGTAAATACAATATGGCTGCCAAAGCATGTGACCCATGACATCATATGTGTGAACGTTTTGTTCCTCATGGATAGGCGGTCATAGGTGTAAAATTTCGCCTTAATCTGTTCAGCCATTTCAGAGAAGAAGCGTTTTGAAGGTTTTACAAAACAGAAAAAAAAACTATGGCTGTTGAATCACATGACCGATGACATCATCAAAAAAATTTCTGTCGACCAATTTATCCCTAGATGACCCACAAAAATTTTCACACTGATCCGACGTAGCATTCTATGTGTGCAATTATGACGTCATGACGAAGGCAGCTATGATATTTAAAAATCACACTTTTTCCCCATGAGAAGTACTTGCCACGTACCAAATTACAATCTTTTTTCCTTGGTGCGGTTTCAAAGACACAAAGGTCCAAAGTTTTTCCCGTTTTTCCAACATGGCTGCCATACCACGTGACATATGACGTCATAATTATGATTTCAACATTCCACATGAGTAGTCGCACCGATGATGAAAATTTCGTCTCAATCCGCCAAGCAGTTGCAGAGAAAAACACAATAGTTCTGTGCGGACAAACAAACGTATAGACAGAGACAGACAGACAGACAGACAGACTGTTTGTCTAACAAATGGACCCAAAAGCAACACCCTCTCCTTCAGCGAGGGTAATAACCATTCCCTGACTTGATCCAACACTACCGTGAAAGGCTACTGGTTGCATCATTGCTGGGAGAACAGGGAAACTGATTGGTTGTATCATTGCTAGGAGGACAGGATCACTGATTGGTTGCTTCATGCCAAAATTGCTGCTTGGTTGCATCATTGTAAGAAGCACAGGGACACTGATTGGTTGCATCATTGGTGGGAGCATAGGACTGCTGATCGGTTGTATCATTGCGAGGACTGCTGTTTGGTTGCATCATTGTGAAGAGCACTGGGAGACTGATTGGTTGCATCATTGCTAGCAGCACGTGACCGCTGATTGTTTGCATCATTGCAAGGAGCACAGGGACACTCATTGGTTGCATCATTGGTGGGAGCATGGGACTGCTGATTGGTTGCATCATTGCTAAGAGCACTGGGACACTGATTGGTTGCATCATTGCTAGCAGCACAGGACTGCTGCTTGGTTGCATCATTGCTGGGAGCACTGGGACACTGATTGGTTGCATCATTGCTGGAAGCACAGGACTGCTGATTTGTTGCATCATTGCTCGGAACACAGGGACACTGATTGGTTGCATCATTACGAGAAGCACAGGGACACTGATTGGTTGCATCATTGTTAGGACTGCTGCTTGGTTGCATCATTGTTAGGACTGCTGCTTGGTTGCATCATTGCTAAGAGCACTGGGACACTGATGGGTTGCATCATTGCTCAGAGTACAGGACCGCTGCTTGGTTGCATCATTGTTGAGAGCATTGGACCGCTGATTTGTTGCATCATTGCTCGGAGCACAGGACCCGCTGATTTGTTGCATCATTGCAAGGAACACAGGGGCACTGCTTGGTTGCATCATTGCTAAGAGCACTGGGACACTGATTGGTTGTATCATTGCTCAGAGTACAGGACCGCTGATTGGTTGCATCATTACGAGAAGCACAGGACTGCTGCTTGGTTGCATCATTGCTCGGAGCACAGGATTGCTGATTGGTTGCATCATTGTTGAGAGCACAGGATCGCTGATTTGTTGCATCATTGCAAGGAACCCAGGGGCACTGCTTGGTTGCATCATTGCTCGGAACACAGGGATACTGATTGGTTGTATCATAGCTCGGAGCACAGGTCTGCTGATTGGTTGCATCATTGTTGAGAGCACAGGATCGCTGATTTGTTGCATCATTGCAAGGAACTCAGGGGCACTGCTTGGTTGCATCATTGCTCGGAACACAGGGACACTGATTGGTTGTATCATTGCTAAGAGCACTGGGACACTGATTGGTTGTATCATTACTAAGAGCACTGGGATACTGATTGGTTGCATCAGTGGCTACACTAGTACTCATTTCACCAATTTCAGAAGGATGACAGGCTGAGTCAACCCCACCTTGTGTTAATTTACTGATCAATAGGGCTTGAACTCAGGACCCTGAGCTTCCAAGCCAGTCATCATAACCACTAAATCAATATCAGGCTTACCATTCCTTGGTGAGACCCCGTTACATACATCACACTCAGCACAGATTATGCACACGCACTCATCCAAACCCAAGCTACCTGCAAGTCCTGCCAATATCCCGATACCCCTCTACCTCCAATTCTTCCAGGTGGATACTTATCTACTGTTTCTGCTACCAGTACCTTTCCAAGGAGATCATTCACCTTGGACCCGATAACAAGACCTACCCTTGGTGTCACTATTCCTTTGGGCTTGTTACATCCTACCACATCTTTTTGTATTTAACCAAGTCTCAGGCATTGATTTTGATTCGGTCCCCCGATGTCTCTTAAACATGCAGATACTGGTCTGCTTGGTGGGTAGCATGTACCATAAGCCTCGTCACTGGCCTCATTCCCTGGGGCTGGAGTCCAATGTAACTGTTGTACAATATTGTACCAATCCTACTGTTAACTGCTAAAAAAGAAATGGACTGACTTCAAAATTTAGGTCAAGTCTGAGTTCAACACCCTGGGAATTAAAGCCTGCTCTTGCCTACAGGGGCTTGGAAACAATAATAGTCCTTAATGGTGGGAAGTCAACAATCCACTCTCAGGCCGAAATTGCAGCAAGCTTTTCAGCTGAGAAAATCAGTAATCCAAACCGTTTTGATTACTTTCAAAATCTAGGACAGAATAAGCTGGAGCAGTTTCCCCCAATCTGGGCTCGTTGAACCCGTTTGTAGCTCCACAAATCCGGTGCTGAGGATCTTGCCCACTGCAACCGTTTCGCAAGAAACACCGAGCGCCAATTTCAATCACGATCACCAAGGGCAGCTTAGCCACTGAATGATCCTGTGGAGGAGAATGACTCAACAATTCATGTAGGAATGAAAGAAGAAATGAAGCACAAGGAGAAATGGGATGCCAATTGGGTTTTATGAATAACAAAGACTCCTGTTTTATGAACGAACAGAAGCCCAAACCCCATGATTCATTTGCAAATTGGTCGCTTGCTTTGACACCAATATAAAATTTTTATTACGGACCTTTATAGGCATCAAAAAGCTACATATGTCGAACAAACGGTTTCAAATGGAGCACCTCGCCACCATCAAAGCATTTAAATTTCATCAGACGTGGCAATAATTGGGAATTGGTGCTCCCAGCTTGCCGCTCGATGACTGAAGACACCAATTACATTTTTGCCTTCTCCACCCCTCCCTGTTTGGAAGGCAAAGTAATCCTTCATAAGTGAGATACGAAGCCTGGTGTTGGCTTAGTGGTTAAAGTGGCTGGCTTGGAATCTTTGGGTCCTGAGTTTGAGCCCTGTTGGCTGCTGAACGAACACCAGGTGGGGTTGACTCAGCTTGTCATCCTTCTGAGGTTTGCAAAATGAGCACCAATGTACTGGTGGAGGGGCACAGCATCAGCGGCACAATTGTGCTCCAAGAAATGATAGCTACCCGGCAGCCAAGCTGCCATACGCAACAACAGAAGAGAACAGTGCGAGTGGTTTACTGACCCCTGCTGCAGACAGGGGGAATTATTAGCCACAAAATGTATTTGCCCCACCTCCTCCACTACACCTGCCACTTCCCCCCCCCCCCACTCTACTAAACCCTGCACACACCCCAACTCACCCCCATCAGGTTGCTCCCAGAGGGAGCAGGTGTCTAGGTTTACAAATACACCTACCATAGCTGTCAACCAGGTATCAATGGATGTCTGGTGTTGGCTTAGCGGTTAGGGTGGTGGCTTGGGATCTTCGGGTCCTGAGTTCAAGCCCTGTTGTCCTCTGAATTAACACCAGGGGGTTGTCTCAGCCTGTCATCCCTCCGAGGTCGGCGAAATGAGTACCAATGTAGCAGCCAAAAGGCTTCACACAAAGGGAAGGGGGTATTGATGGATTGATTAAATCTGGTATTGGTGTGGTGCAGGCATGATGGGCTGAATGGCCTCCTGCTGCGCATAAAAATTCCTTGTAATTCCATGCAATCCATGTCTGCATCCCTCCATGTGTGGCAATCACTTGGGATCGTCGACCCAATAAGCATATACAACATGTCTGTAAAAGCACTCCTATAGTCTTACTGTCCGAAAGCAGCTATTTTTGCTTCATATCAATGCCTCATGGCATTCTTATTCAACTTGTCGTTACACTCGTGTGACATATTGACGTTAAATGGAAGGAATGATGAAAATAACTACAAGGGCACTCGGTAGAGCGCATACCTCCACCCAGTAATACCTGATCCACGAGAACATATCTGGCCCAATACATTTTTGAGATATCGTGCGAAATATCATTTTTGACTCGATCTCTCAATTGGTCTAGTATCACTTAAAAAATTCTAGTAGTCGGATCCGGATTCGGATCTTCACCAAAATCGAATCAGTTCGTCCTTGTCACACACCAAACCTGTCCACAAAATTTCATCTGGATCCGTCAACAACTTTTTGAGATATCCTGTATACAAACAGACAGACAGACAGACAGACAGAGAGGGGTGAAAACATCACCTACTTCACGTTCGGTGGTGGCGGTAATAAAGCATGCATTGGCTTTCGCCTCAATCTTTCAGAGTTTGGATGGTAGTAAGGTCGAGCTGGAGGGGGGAGTTCACTTGACAGAGAGTGATTAATGCATGGAATGGTGGTCTCCCTGCAATTGCGATGACAGTAGTAGTCAGTGGAGACTATTAAATCTGACCTGGATCGGTATATCTGGAAGTAGAAGGGAAGGGGAGAGGGGAGGTGAAGTACTAATATGTTGGCATTATTATTGTGTAGGCATCATGGACATAATGGACTCCTTATGCATTAAAACTCCTTATTTATATTACCTTGCATCATTTTCACCAAGCTCGAAATGGAGTCCACAGAAGTGTCCTAAAGTTTGGTGCATTCAACAGATAGCTTTTGGAAATATTCCTTCTTTGTAATCCAAAAACACTTTATCCCTTACATTTATAATCACAGATGCATTGGGTTGTGTTTCAATATCATCATCATCATCATCATCATCATCATCATCATCATCATCATCATCATCATCATCAGATTTGAGGACGAAGGGAATCCTGCCATACCCCCGTCTCTTCGTCATTGTCATATTGAACTTTGCTCTGTTTCCATGCTTGAGAAGAGCAGGCTTATGGAAGGTGGAAGTGCTTGTTCCATCAGTGTTTGTCTAATTTAGACTTAAATTAATTTGTCGTCTTGGCTTCAACGACTTCCTGTGGAAGACTGTTCCGGTCATCCACCACTCTACTGCCAAAAAGCATTTCATGATGTCTCGTGTGCTCCTCTCCAAAACTAACTTCCTTGAGTGACCTTGAGTGGAAGTATGTCGAGCTGGCTTGAAGAAATGACTTGGATCTTCCTGATCACCCCATGAAGAATCTGGTGTGCAATAATCGTCGTCTTCCTCCTCTTCCTTCTCATCGTCCTCCTCCTCCTCGTCGCCCTCCTCCTTGTAGTAGTGGGAATGTAGATTCAAGAATCAAGATACTCAGCCTATCTCGGTAGGGAAGCTCCTTGATTTCTGGAACCATTTTGGTGGCCCTTCTCTACACTTTCTCAACTTTATCTGCGTTTGTCTTGAATCGGACGAGCCGGAGTCAGCAGATACTTCCAAATTCTAGAAGAGGTCTGACCAATGTTGAGAACAAAAGTGGCAAGGAAGTCCTCCTGTTTAGGTGACTGAACGTCCACCTGATGCCAGGTAGCTGGGAGCCATTTCCCGAGAATCACGTCTTTAGTAGTTCCCGACTGCAGCATGTTCGTGGAATTTCACTTCCCTGTCCACCAGAACTCCCAAGTCTTTCTCCTGATTGATATTCTGTCCGGGAACTTGGTTCATACAGATACAGTACTCCTGTTGGAGGTTGTTTCTACCTTTGTGTACCACCTAGCATTTACCTTGGTTAAAGGGCAGTTGCCACATGTTTGACCCTCCAGTTTGCTCTATGGTTCTGGCTGGGCCATACAGCTTTGTGTCATCTGCAAATAGCTGAACCGTTCCTTCCACCATGTCAGGGAGATCATTAATAAAGAAAGCAAACAATGTACGCCCCTGTCAGTACACTGCATTGCGGTATACCGTTTGTCACCCTGCACCAGTCCGACATTTCGCCATGTACGATTACTCTCCGCTCTCTTTCTGTCAAGAAGGCTTGAATCTGTGCAGACACTTTCCCCTTTTAATTCTATACTCGCCAAACCCGCGTTCCGCGTGAAATTTCTAAAGTGAAGGTTCGTTAGGACGTCAATATATCCAGTGCTATACGGATTAAGGCATGGGCAATATGAGCTGCAGCCCAGGGACCTCCGCCGGCTGAGGACCTCCAGAGATTTAGTGAAATAAATTTACTGTGAAAAGTTACTTCATTTGTAAATGCAGAATGAAAGTATAAGTATGCTGAATTATCTCTTTAAAAAGGGCTCAATTAATATACTGTATAATATACTGGAATCTATTTCTTGCCCATTATTCCAACTCGTTGGCACTGGCAATCCTGATTCCAATGAGACGATCTCATACTCGCTTCGGGCCTGTACAAGAAATCGCTCATTCCATCAAAACTTTCCTTCGTCTTCTTTCGTCATTGCTTTGCGGTTGTGCTTGCACCAAAGACAAAAGTGCTGATGGAGGGTATATTAGCATTGTTCTGTGATGTAATTTGAATTTACGTTATCCTATACATTTTTGCGAGGAAGCCAGAAGTTTAAGGTGGAAACATATCTACCCATCATAGATAAGTTATGCTAGCAGCTCTTTCTCATCGCATTGAAGCATATACAAATGTTCATTCATCGTTTGGTTTCCTGGTCGAATTTCCAACAATGAACGATGAAGACATTTCAACAACGGCAGCCAAGTTTCAGATTTACACTCAGATGACATCGAGCCTGAATTTGTGCCAGAAATTGTTCACTTTAAAAACTTTGTTGGGCAATTTGATGAATTCAGGGACAAGCATGAAACACCGCAAGCTTCTGATATCTACACCCTTGTGCTAAAAAAGTGGATTAACTTCTTCATTCCCTAATGTTGAAATAGCACTACGGATTTACTTGTGTTTAATGATAATAACTAATGTGACTGGAGAGAGAAGTTTCTCCAGGCTGAAACATATAAAGAATGTACTCAGGTCAACAATGATGCAAGAACAACTTCATAGACTAGCTAATGGAAAGTGAAAATGATGTTTTCAAAAATTTACAATTTACTGATATTTTGGAGAAATTTGTTACCAAGAAATTACGCAAAGCAAACGTTTGAATTTTAATTTTGTTTCACCTTGTCAAATAAATTTAATATTTTAAAAACTTATTTTAGTTTTTAAAATATCACAATATCTCTTCTCTTTTTGTTGTGCTACACTGGCACCCATCTATGCGGGCCGAATGTTGACGTTATGTTGTAGAATCCGAATTCCGATTTGCGTGCTTTTGTTAATCATCACTGGGGGCCTCACAGTATCTGTAACCCAGGGGCCAACAAAATCGTAATCCGGCCCTGAATATATCCAGTGTTCACAATGTGATTTATCGAATTTCTTCATATACAATGTTTTTTGTTACATTTTTTTGTGTCAAATTCACCTTCTGAGGTAGTCAGCATGTGCAGAAGAGGGTTTCACATTGCAGACGCTGTTTTCTTTGAGTGGCATTACGCCTCTCCGCGGTGACGGTCTGTCCACGACAGACGTAATGACGTCAGCGAATGACCGATGATGTCTTGACGTCATCACGCCGCTCAGCGGTGATGTCACACGTCGCCATGCAAACGAATGTAAAAATTAGAAAATCGCCAAAAATTCCCAAACCTGTCCGTGTGGCGCGATCTCACATCGCCCATGCTGTTCATTAGATCACAGAGCACCCGCATGCCGAAAGTGGCGACAATCCGTCCGGCAGTTTCGGAGGAGAAACGTCCACAAAATATGGTTTAGCATATTAATATCTATATCTTCTGTCTATAATTCCAGCAATCTGTGTGTGTGTGTCTGTCTGCCTGTACGTGTGTCTGCGACTGCCATTTCTGGACAACCCCTGGGCCGATCTAATTGAAACTTGCCAGGAATATTGCTGGGGACCCGAGGATGTGCCTTTTCAAGGTTTGATATTAATCGGAGAAGTGGTTCCCAAGTTATGGCCATTTATTTATCAAGCAATGGCAGGACACAGTGCTATGACATCACTATTGACGTCACAATAAAAAAAATTTTGTGGCATTTTTTTTTCCTCAAAACGCACGTACGGGCATGCAACTACGGGCACGCACTGGTAATACTATAATTCCAGCAATCTGTGTGTGTGTGTGTGTGTCTGTCTGTGACCGCTGTTTCTCGACAACCTCTGGTCTGATCTAATTGAAACTTGCCAGGTATATTGCTGGGCCCTGTGGATGTGCCTTTTCAAGGTTTGATATTAATCGGACAAGTGGTTCCCAAGTTATGGCCATTTATTTACCAAACCAATGACAGGACACGGCGCTATGACGTCACGATTGACGTCACAATTCTTCTTTTTATCTTTTTTTTTTGCATGTATGGCCACGCCCGTACGGGTCCGCATAGTAATAATACCAGAGAGTTGGTGTCAAAGCCACCCAATGCGCGCCTGTTTATACATTTATCGTTTTTAAAAGACTAGTTTAATAATTAATATTTTTATAAAGCATTGCAGTGAAGTCTGATCCAAATAATTTTAAAGCAATATATGTATTTGTATATTGTAATCAGTAAGAAGAGAGCAAGTGAGCACAATATACACCTGAACAAGAAGGTATATACAGAATTGTGCGACTACATGGAAAACAGCATCCTGGTTGCCATGGCAACCACTTTAGATGACGACCGTATGACACGACACACCGTCTCCACAGTCTGTACCTATGTACCAAATATGAAACGTGAAAGTTGAAAACTTTGGGAGTTCGAGTGTGGAAAGGAATGGATGGAAAACAGCATCCTGGTTGCCATGGCAACCACTTTAGATGACGCACCTATGTCACCACACACCGTCAACAGAGTCTGTACCGATGTACCAAATATGAAACGTGAACGTTGAAAACTTTGGGAGTTCGAGTACGGACGGACGGACGGACGGACGGACGGACATCACATAATACGTATAAAACGTATAAAATAGTGTGGTAGATAAAAACATTAGAAAGGAAAAAAATAACTTGCACCAAACACTTTAACATTTCCACGCTCACGCCGGGGGTATCGCTGTGGCTCTGCTCTTCGAACAGGCGAGCGAAAAACGCGTACAGCTGCTGCAGCAACCTTTCATCGGGGGGGACGCGTCATCGAACGCGTGCTTGGCGTGGTTTCACTTGTGTACCGTGTATGTCGGCCATGGCGGTACAATCGACGATATCAAAACGATGTCGTTCTCAACTTCCGATTCGCTTTCCGCTGAATTCCCCGTAATTCGATCACAAATTCGATATTTATTCATCGGCTGTCCGTTGCTAATATAAATCCCTGGAGATCGATCTGTAAATGCCGCGAAGTCTGAAGCCAACCAGGAATTGGAGGATAAGCCTTTTTTTTATTTTTTTTTATTTTAAGAACGGCTCAGTCGGTTTATCCAAAATGACGAGAAGCCTGTTGGAGGTTGTCCGGCGAGGCCTGGGCCAGCTGACTGGGCACGGCGGCTGGTTTGGCGCCGTTTGGCAGTTACTGAGGTCCGTCTTGAGTGGCGCGAGCTTGCAATGTCCTTCGGTCTTCGATCGCTTTACTCGATCATCACGCTTTTAGTCGTCCCCGAATGGTTGATTCACGCTTTCCTTTGTCGTGGTTATTTATTTTATTAACGGCGACAAGTTATTTTTGCCGTCGTTTTCCGTTTTTCTCATTCAGCTGATCGGCAAGGTCATTTTCCCATTTCTTGGAGGGGGTCGGTGTTCGACGTCACTTCCGCTGCGAGTAATGAGGCTTTATCATGTTGCCGCCATTATGGGAGACAAAGTGAGACGTTTACAACGAGTAGTACACGAGCCGGTCCATTTTCAGAGTAAGAATTCCGTGGTTTTTGTGCCGTCTTGAGCTGCTCTAATCGTGCTCACAGAGAAAAGGATAGAACTTTTCATCACACGCCAGGAATTGCAACCTATCAATGAATTATCGAGAAAAATGGCGGGAAAAGTGGCTCAACAACATTTCACACGCCGACCTCGTTGACGACAGCAAGAAGGGAATGTGTGGGAAGAGACCATTTAATCGGTGGTATTTCCCAAGGCGAGACTCAATATCTATTTATTAATTGCCAGAACCCTTCAGATTTCGGCAATTATGTTGGTCGGTTGTGTGTCTTTGTTTGTGTGTTTGTTTTACCCTGCAGCAGCCACACCGTTTCAGCAATCATGATCAAACTGGGTAGAGACGTCAGCCGTGGTCCAACTTAGACGCTTGTGGTTTTTGGTGAATCTCGGTCAAAGGTCAAGGTCAAGGTCACCGAAAAACGGAAATTCTTATTTTCACAATAACGTCCGCTAAGATGGTCGTATGAAATTCAAACCAAATCCAAAATGTGCATCTTCCAATTCTGCATCCAACCATATGTCTCATTGGGGAGTCACACCAACACCCTTCTTAGCAGTCGGGGGTCGAATGTCAAGGGCGGGGGGGGGGGGAGAGGGGTCAGGCCAAAACTTTCAAATTGCGATAAAAACGTCATTTCAAGTCCGATTGACTTCCAAGTTATGATCATGACCAAACTAAGTGCTATAACTCATTAATCAGTAGCACTATCGACTTGTAAGAACCAAATTGATTTCCAGGTTTTTGTTTTTTCAGAGATAATAGAGATATGACAAAGTTATTCCGGCAATTCCTTGCTCAACGAGCAATTTCATTTTAGTCTTGATCGCTGCTCGAGAAACGTCCATTTGTTTGAAAAGTGAGTTACGGCAGTAACTTGCGTGTGCAGGTCGCTCATTGCTATATACCGTAGTCTACTCCACAAATCTTTTTACGTATTCATTTGATTTCATTTAATCTTCTTTTGTAAACTCTGTACCGAGTCTTCATTTTATATTCTTGTCAAGATGCATTGGTAGGGAGTCTCAATTTGAGTTAGAAACAACAACTTGAAGACGATGACGGTAACTAACTTATCCTTGCAATTGATGACTTTTTTTTTTTGTATGTGTGAAAAAGCTTTCACAGTCACTTCCAGTACCCAGCTGTTTATGAAACAATTGTAGCACTCCATATATTTGAAAACTTTCATTTGTTGCTTCGTCACAGAGCTTGTTGTCAGAACCAGGTAGGTAGTTCATGATATCCAGATAATCAATCCGAGATCACAACGTCACATTGTTTGCTAATTCAGGTTTCTTCAACCAATACGGATCTACGCCATCACAGAGAGATCTTTTCTCATGGTATCTGTGTTTTGCATTCTGTGGAATTAAATGTCGTCAAAGTACTTGTAAGATGCCAGGGTGACTTAGTTGTCACTTTTGTTTGTCTCCCATAATGGCGGACAGGCTGCATGTCCCGGCGTGACGTGACGTCATTATACACTGCCTATTGGCGATTCACGCATTAATCCATCCATAACTTTTTAAGACAATCTGCTCACAGATAAACATGAGTGAATACATAACTGCCGTCCACCCTCACTGGCGGAGGTAAAAAAAATCGAAGGAGGAAAGGGGCATGGGGGACGTACGCATGCAATTTGAGCTATTCCCTCCGCACTGAAGGTGGGTGCAGGTTATGTTTTCACCCCTGTCTCTGATTGTCTGTGAACAGCTGATGTCTCAAAAGGTTATGGACGGATAATGACAAAACTTGGTGGATGAGTTGGGTAGGTGACAAGAACGAGCCGATTAGATTTTGGTTAAGGTCCAGATACAGATCAGGTCTTTCAGCGGAATACAAAACGTAAACTGTTCAGCCTGGAGGAGGTATACGCTCTACCAAGTGCCGTTTTAGTTTGGTTTGCAACAATAGACAAGGACAGTGGTCTAGGAATTGCATACTTCATCTGGTCGTTGCAGTCCTTCACAAGTCCCATAATTTTGGACAAAAACATTCAGCTTTCAGTGGTGTTCTAAGTACCGAAGCGACTTGACAATTCTTAATATCTCCACCACCGAAGGTGGAAGGAGGTTATGTTTTCACCCCTTTCTGTATGTTTGTTTGTGTGCGGGAGATCTCAAAAAGTTGTGGACGGAGTCAGATGAAACTTGGTGGACAGGTTGGGTGTGTGACAAGGACGAATTGATTCGATTTTGATGAACATCCGATTCCCGATCCGATATTTTGTTTTGTGATCCTTCACCATTGGGAAGAAACCTTGTGGACAGGTTGGGTGTTTGACAAGAACGAATTGATTCGATTTTGGTTAAGATCTGAATCCAGATCCGGATACTTTAATTTTTTTTTAACCTTTAAAGTGATTCTTCACCATCGAGAGATGGGGTCAAAAACGTTTTCACATGATATTTCAAATTTTTATTGGTCCTAATATGTTCTAACTGGATCAGGTATTACGTGGCGGAGTATGCGCTCTACCGAGTTCCCTTCTGTTTTTTTTTTTTATTATTCCTTCATAATAAAATAAAATCCCTTCTCGCACATATTTAATTATAGTAATGGATTAAGGGGAGCCATAAATGATCATCTGATTTCGCACAATTGTCCTGCATAGCACCGTCACCAGAACAATGTCGGTGTCATGAAATATCCTCAGAACGTTTAAAATATAATTGCATTTCGACCACACCTATTCATCCTATTAGGTCCACCAACTCTCATCCCAATTGGATAAATGGCATCATACATCACTGGATGTCACTCACTGCCTCACGGCACTACTTCCTACATTGGGTCTTAAAGATTCATTTTATTTTGATATTTTTATTTTGGAGTTTGGTTGACGAGGTTGAGTGTGCTAAAGGTGCATGTCGAGGGACTTTTTAAAGTTGTCATGATGTTTGTTATAATTCTGAGAATTGTTTGACGTATATTTGTTTGTCTCTCTATCCAGGGTAACTGACCTCAAAATTGGGACTCTGGTGGGGCAAGATCGCTATGGCAACTGCTACTATGAAGACACCAAAAACTTCTTTGGTAAACTTAGAGAGAACTGAGTTGAAAAAGGAAAATATGTGAGGGAGACTCTAAATGTTTTTACTGAGGGATAGACATGTATGATAGTCACTGAGCAAATGTTAATGATTGAGGTGTTGAAGGGTGCAAATAATGAAGGTCAAACCAAATGCTTCTGCCGTATGTGCAGGTCGTCATCGATGGGTTGACTACACATCGAACATGCATGGAAAGTATACGTATTGGGACTTGGATGCCTCTATGGTACCACCTGAGTGGTATGTTGGGCTACTTCCTTGATATTTAAAAATGATAGGTTTGCCGATAACCTCAAATTTAACCTTTGATTTGTTTACCTTTTTGTATTTCGTGATTTAAAGCTCGTGAAACAGCTTTCCAGGTACGCCATGCTAAATAAGGACTTCATTAAACATCTTCTTTCTTTCTTTAAGAGCCACAAATATTGCCACGTTCTTGTGGGGTTGGCCGGGGGGGAGGTTTTTGGTCCAAGTCTTTCACGAAGCATCTGGCCAGGCCTGACATTCGATTTATGTAGTTCGGGCAGGAATTTGTAATTTGTTCATGGTGCCGGCAAAAGCTTACCAAATCTGCAAAGGTTACCGTGGGATCTTTAACGTCCATCAACTCATGCCGGCAGATGGGATGCCAGTTTTACGTCCATCTGAGAGACTGCACACAGATTGATGAATCCCCCTGCTTGTGAAACATCAGGATAACAGTTTATGGCTGGGTCGGGGTTCAAGCCCGGGCTCGATAGACAGCTGAGAGGAGAGTGTGCACGCCTCTTGTCTCGACCATCCTGCAATCCCCAGACATTATGAAACTTTTTGTTGTTTTTTTTGCGTGTGGCAGCTTGGCTGCCGGGTAGCGATCATTTTTTGGAAGCGTGGCTGTGCTCCTCTCCCAGTACACTGGTCGTCATTTTGCTGACCTCGGAAGGATGACAGCCTGAGTCAACCCGACCTGGTGTTAATTCAGCAGCCAACGGGGCTCAAACTCAGGAGCCGAGGATCCTAAGCCAGCCATTGCATAAGCTGACAGCATAGCCTAAAGTTGTGCGTACTTGCCTCTGCTCTGATCTGTTGAGCCTCGGTTCAAAATGTCAACCCTGCTCAAAACTATCACACTGGTGTTTCATGGGCATGGCGATAAATCGATGTGTGCACCGTCCCTCAGATGGGCATTAAAACTTCTTGTCTCATTCACCGGTGTTGGACAAACTAAACTGATGGTTGGTGGATGTCAACGACTCCATGGTCTTTTTCACAAATAGTAGGTGAGCCATCACCGGCACCATGATGAAATTCCTGCCACCTTAAGTTGAATGTTAAGCCTGAAATATGCCAGGCTTTCTGATGCCTAATAAGCAGCCAGTCTGTGAGGGACTTGGGACAAAGGTGTCCCTGGCCAACAACACAAGAAGGTGGGAATAATTTAGGCCATTAAAAGTAATATTCTGTTATTTTGCATGAATTTTAAGGACACTTGTATACAATGGACAAATCAACACAGTAATATGGGATTTGAACCTGGGATCCCAGAATCGTGACCTTTGTGTTCAGATGGGAACACAAAATAGGTCAACCTGCATTTCATCTTCTACTATATATCGATTCATTTTTATTGTTGACTTTGTCCTCTAACCATCAGTTGATATCTTAGCTGGTCATGGCTTTCCTGGCTCTTCATGTAAAATGACGTCATACCCTGGAAGTCCACTGAACCCATGTTGTGAATACAACTTGTTTTGCTCTTACTGCCTCCCTACCGTAACCTATCATTATTTTATATTTTCGCTCCATCTGGCCTTCCTCTCATTAAGATCCTCTTCACATCCCCATCACTCCTTAAGGCACCGCTGGTTGCACAGCATCGGTGACCACCCACCCACGACCCACCCACCGGTGCCTCGAAAATTCATTTCGAAGGAGCACCAGTTCAACTTAACCGGCACCGATCACCGTTACGTGCCATACAGCACGACGCCACCGAAAATACACGCCTGGAAACCTTTTGGTGGCCAGTGATGTGCAGTTTGGGGAAGACCGAGAAAGCCTTACCCACGCATGGATCTTCATTAAACCAAGACTTAATTAATGATTGCAATGTTTTGGTTTCTTCCTCTCCTTGACAACCTTGTGTGTACTATTAAAATCCATCTGAGACTTCTGACTGATACAAAGTCATTGAGATGTGCAAAGTTCTTTTAAGCCCATTCCTGTTTATTGATCCTTTGCACTGCATTGTGCGGTGTTTCGATGGTAAAGCTTTAACGACATGCACTGCCAGTACTGTATATCTAATCAGAATTGGCCAAAATTGGATAAAAGTTGAATCATCCACAACAATATGGATAATACTGGCCACAGAGTAGAAAAAAAAAATTATTATTTTTCAACTGTTTTGGCTATGATGTCATTGCAGCTTTTAGTTAAAAGTTGCAGGGGCTTACCCATTGGGAACCAAACGGTGTTGCTATTGTAAGAAAGTTTCAACAAACGGCACATTTTCAAATCAAGATACAGGTAGATAAACGTCACTTCTCACGCCTCACCAGTATTAGTCAAACAACCAGTTGCATGTGGTAATGAAGTTTATTTGATGATGGTCGAGTTATTGACGTTGCTGCTTCTTGGTGAGCACTTTGTCTGCAGCTGTCTCTGCGAATGACTGTCTATGCACTCCGGCTGCTGTAAACTCCATCATCTGTGCAAGGAAGGGTTTGTCGGGAGAAGGATAAACGACGTTAATAAAATTGTGTGTGTGTGTGTGTGTGTGTGTGTGTGTGTGTGTGTGTGTGTGTGTGTGTGTGTGTGTGTGTGTGTGTGTGTGTGTGTGTGTGTGTGTTTGCCATTAAATTTGAGTGGTTGCAATTACATATTTCTAATGAGACCAGGGTCGACAAATTGGTCATTTGTTCACAGGGCGACGAATTCTGATGTTTTTCTGCAAGTTCAGGTGTCGGGATTCTTGGGAGAATTGCAGAGGCGCTCCACAGAATGCAAAAGGTTCAGAAGATCTCAAAGGATGACAGGACTCTCGTCTGAATTCCTATATCGACCCTTGAGCTTCTGCATAATCTATTAGGTGCCAGGCTTTCCTAAAAAGCTGCATTCACCTCTACGGCTTCAAGCTTAATAATCCATTCAAGTCATCCATCCATCCATCAGGACCATACTCTGTGCAGAGCGTCGGTGCTGCCTCAGCAGTCTCCTTGGCTATTGGGCACAATCCTGGACGGGTCACCGCTCCGACACAGGATACCAGCAAGCTGGCACTCATTTTGCCGACCTCTGAAGGATGACAGGCAGAGTCAACCCCACCTGGTATTAATTCAACGGCCGAGTGGGATTTGAACTCAGGATCTTAGGATCCCAAACCCACCACCGCATCCATTAAGCCAACACCAGGCTCTTGATAATAAAACCCTGTTTTAGTTCTTGGAGAGCATTTGGCTCTGAGTATCCCACTGAACTGACCTAGGTGTGGTTAAAGCTACAATGAACAACATCTGCCTTAAGCATCCTGAGTCTTTTAACACCATCCTTGATGCCCACTCCAGAACAGAGGTGAAACGAGGGTCACAAGGATAACATCATTAAAACTCGAGAGTACATAGAACACCTTACCCCACGCAGTCTTTAGAAAAACGACATGGGAAGGGTCATTTAAACTCTTGCTTTGCTTTTCCAAGCCAGATCTATATTTCCTATAAGCCACCATTTTGGCTGCATCTCGATCTTCCCCAGCATTGAGAGAGCGAGCAGAAAATTTGATTGGTCGAGATGACGTAAAACTTCGCATTTTGTCCAAGTTCTGCTAAACTGAGGGTTTTTGAAAGTGGCAGTGGGCGAACGAACCTGCATCGAATAGCCGAGCGTAGCTCTGCTGACGACTCATCTACTTATGGCTCCTTAATGCACGCTGAATCCCAATTGACCCGCAAACGGGTTTATCGCCAATCAATTATGCACTATGGATTCCCGTGTTTCCCCTCTGACCACAAATAGGTTCTCATTACACAGGGTTTAGTCATAATCAAATGGGGTGGGGAAGAAGAAAAGGACATGGCCGCAAGTGGTGAAACAGACTGAAGCAAATTAATTTGAAAATAACCCTCATGCGGGAAAAACACAAGACGCAGCGGGAGGGTGACAAGACAGAGATGAGAGAGGATTAATGGAACCTGTCCGTGGAGCTGTGTGGGTCCACAGAACTCTGTGGGACCAGGGAGGGAGAGACGCCGCAGCACCAGAACACAGAACCAGAGACCACGACCAGTACCACAGGGACCATGAGCACGTTCTCCGGTGCTCCTTTATGGCGTCCCGCAGAGACCGATTAGCCACCTGTGAAGTGAGCTCATAGGGCCCTGAGGACATCGCGCAAGGATCATGCTCCTGCCCTGATTGTCTGCAGGGTTGTTAATTTTCTGATCACGTGTGCACTTGCTGCTGACGCGTGACGGGGTTCCTTGTCTGTTCGCTTGGTGTGCTGATTGTTGCTGATGGAAAAATAGAAATGGACAGATCGTACATGGGGGAGCTTTGCCGAGTGCAGACAGGGAGGAAAATGGCCTTTCGAAGCACACTCGAGCAGGGGAGAACGAGCTGCTGAACACTACTCGATACTATCTCGTTAATTACAACAATTTCATCACGCTTATGCTGACATGCACATGTGGTATAACTACAATAGAGTAATCTATTCCCAATTATCCCCTGAGCCATATCCATCTGCAACAAGTCAGGCCGATCTTTTCAGACTGCCACTGGTAACATGTACTGTAACCGGTAACAGTGCTACCTCCCGCATAGTCAGGTTGTCAGCGACTAAATCGACACCCCTCACTCACTTTACTAGTGGGGAGGGTGATTGTGACATCCTGCCAGGACTAAAAACACCTGACACATGGCGGATGAGCTCCCTTCAGGAGCCAACGGCCCTCCAATACGGAGATGGTGTCTCCTAAGAAAACACCCAATGGGGGTAGGTCGGTGGGAAAGTTTATTTTTCCACTTGACCTAGTTACTCCCTCCTGTACAGTGGTCCTCTGAAGAGGTTTCCTTGTTTCAGGACAAGGTGAAGGTTTTGCCAATTTGTCCTCTTCTTTTTATCTCACCTGGAATGTAGTTCTGGGGAGCTTATGGGATGGCACGTCGTCCGTCCGTCAGTCTGTCCGTCTGTCCGTCCGTCCACAAACACTTGCAACTTCTTCTCTGAAACGTCACGCACGATTTCGATGAAACTTGACCACAACCTTTATCACCCGTGATGTAACAAAGTTTATTCATGCTATTAAAAAGAAATCCATTGGTATTTACTTTCTTCTCCGTGACATATTTTGTGGCTCATCCATGCCTACCAGTGGTACTCTGGTTATCTTATCCAGCTGCTACCAGGGGTATCAATGTATCATCCCTATTTTTCTCAGTGGCTCTTCACATTTAGTAGTTCTCAACCTTGTTTAGGGCCAAGTTCAAGTTTAAAAAACACAAAAGTACATTTAACCCCTGTGATACTGCACCTTCCTCCAAGGCTCACAACAACATGTGAAACTTTTTCAATGTCCCCTTTATAAGGAAAACATTGTTATCATGATGTCTATTTATTGATCCAATGTTGCAGGTTTTGGTGAAATAATACATGATGATAAAAAGTGTGTATTTTATCGTTTTGTTGATAATCACGGTGCATGCATTGATGACGTCATTTCACACTACACAAACAAACCCACCGCTTTCTTCCACTTCATTCGCCGATTCTGGTACCACGTTTTCACCTGGAGCTGCGTCAGACCGAGCACGTGGGCAAGCGCCATTCTGGGGTGGATGAGGGCGTTGTGTCAGATACCTCTTCACATTGTATTATCCTATCATTCTTATAATATCCTCATGATAATGATGAGCTAAATGAGTGATGAGAAGGTGGGGAAGAGGGGACAGTCCTTTTTAGTCCTTTAAGACCCTTTCGACACTTTACACCCTTTAGACCCCTTGAGCCACTATAGACCCATTTATACTGCATCTACCATTGGAATGTACCCTTTAGAGCTATAGACCCTTTCGACTATTAGACCCCTAAAGACAAGTAACACCACTTTCGACCCCTTCAACTCTTTAGAATGCTTCGACCCCTTGTTGCTTTGGACCCTTTAACCCCCTTAGACCTTTGAAGACCCTTTAGACATTTACTTTTAAGATCCTTTAGACATTTACATCCTTTAGAACCCTTTGGCCCCTGAAACCACTTTTACACCCTTTTGGACCCTTTAAAGTTTAAACCCTAACTACTATTGGAACATACCGTGTTGACCTTATCATAGACTTGTAAACCCCTTAAGACATTGACATCCTTTAGACCCGAACTACTTTTGAGATGTACCATTTAGACTTTTAGACCCAACAAACCTTTCGACCCCTTATGACCATTTAAGCCCCTATATACCATATAGACCCCTTACACCTGTAGACCCCTTTGACCTTTAGACTGATGAGACTTTCGAGTGATGAGACTCTTTCAACCCCTTAGACCTTTTAAAACACTTTAGACCCTTCCACCCTATAGCTATTGACTATTTAGATCTTAACGACTATTGGAATGTACCCTTTTGACCCCTTATGACCTTTACACCCCTTAGACCTGTAGACCATTCAGATGTTTTTAGTCCTTTTAAGACACTTTCAACACTTTAGACCCTTAATTATTAGATCCTTTACACCCCTTTAGGATCCAAAAGGCTTTAAGGGTCCTTTCACTGGACAAAAACTAATGGAACGTTTTTCATCAATTCAGGACTCGCTCATCCTTCATAGTTTTCACTACCTGAATACAATCGTGTTATCAGGCCTTTCAGCCCACACCGGCCCCTCCCTAATTTTCCATCAAATCAAACTGAAAATCAACTTTATCACCTTATACACCCCAACTACAACCACCCTCCATCGAGAGTTGAGCGTCTGTCCCATTTGGGACGATTCATCCGTTTCATCTCCACTTTCCCCTTACTCTTCTTGTGTGTTTCATCCAGCTTGTGTGCAGCTCGGTCACCACCATGGCCCCAAGTGTCCTTCTCCCCCTCCCCTTCAAATCTCTCACTTCCACTATGCTGTTGGTGTTTCCTCCTTTTCATTCTGTTCCCTTCCATTCTGCTCTCGCTCTTCCACGAGCCTCGATCATGGATACAAAATAAATGATCATCAAAGATGTGGGGGGGGGGGGAATGCGTTGAAACTTAGTGGTTGTACTTGGGGTATGCAAGGGAGTGCTGTACTAAATTGGGATTGGCATCCCCATCCACAACTTAAAGTCCCCTCACCCCATACTGCTCTCAGAGGGAATGGGTGGTTGTAGTACATGTATTTTTGCAAAATGCTTGAATGTGCGCACACCTGTCTGGTGAGGACAGGTACTTTTGTCTTGCGAAGCGGCATTCCAGTCCTGCAAGCTGCACCTCTGTGAAGACGCTGCGGGATCGACGTCGCCTCGTGGATTGTGAACTCTGGGTGGTGACTTGGTCTCCACCCATACACCGTAAGGATCCTGCGCAGCACGTACAACCTGCACACGGCCATTGATGTCCAATCCCCTACACAATGTGAAGAAAGCTCAACAATCATTGATCTTCTCATGACTGTTCATTATAATCATCTCTCGCTTGGTGTTGGCCTAACGGTTAAGGTGGCTGGCTTAACATCTTGGGGTCCTGAGTTTGAGCCCCTGTGTCATGCTGCCAACGTAAGAACAGGTGGGTTGACTCAGCCTGTCATCCTTCCGAGGTCGGCAACATGAGTACCAGCTTACTGAAAACAGGGGCGCACTACATCAACGGCACATCTGTGCTACCAGCAATGTGAAATAATTTTTCTCCCTGCCCCTTGCCCTGCAATATAAAATCATGATAATATTCGAACCTATAAACAGAACACACTAATATGGGCAAGGCTCTATGTTATGAGCTGGAGTTTTTGGGTGAAAGCAGTTATGGTGGATCTATAACCTTCAACAAAGGATTTTCACTTTCGTTTTGTTTCATGAACTCGTGAGAAGTGCGAGTGGAAACATGCTCATGATTATTTCTTAACCATGGAAACATATTCATGACTTGATTGTTGTGAGTACCTCAATGCTTGTCAAGAGAAGAGCCTTCACCACTACCACTTTCACCACCACTACTACTACTACTACCACAATTAGGTTCCTTTACCCTTTACGTGCTTTTTAAAGCAAAAATGAATCTCATTGGTAATCACTGACTGGATGGTTCATTGTGAGCTCGGCTACGATGAAGTGGAGAAGAGCTGTTTAAAGCCAGAACAATGTCCTTCAGTCAGTCAGTCAGTCAGTCAGTCAGTCCTTCCTTCTGTCCAGCAATCGGTCCATTAACATTTTTTCCCTTCTCCTCCAAGGTGGCTCAACGGATCGTTTTGATACTCAGCATGATGATTCGTGACGTCGATGCGCGAAAACTAATGGAGACATTTTTTCAATTTCCATGTAGGTGGTGAGATAATTAGCTAATTAACTCAAAATGGAATCTATGTTTGTATGTCCAATGTCCATCACATATCGCGAGATTCCATCATCGATGTTTCCTCGTTATTTAATTTTAACCTCTTAATCCTCAAATTAATTTGATCTTAATAATTTTATTAGCTCGCATTGGACTTGGTCTGAAAGGGGAGCTGATGTATTGGGTTTCGTCGGTGTGTGCGTGTGTCCATCCACAGCCATATCTCAGACATGTATGGACCGATTTTGTTCAAACTTGGCACAAAGACAATACATGATAGTGTACATAAGCACATTGTTTTGTTTTGAGAGTCGATCAAAGATGGCCGACTGGCAGCCATTTTAGTTGTAAAAACTCCATATTGAAGACGTCCTCAACCATTTCTCAGACATGCATTTACCGATCTTGTTCAAACTTGGCACAAAACAGGACGAATCCGGTTTTGAAAACTCAGCTTTGGTGAGATGGGACTCAAATTTCACCATGCACACATGGAGAGCTCAAACCGGAATCTTGCACCCTTGATGCTGTGGAAACCAAAGCCTTCAAGACCATAGGAACCTCTCGCGATGAAGCTGAGTCTATGGGCCTATCACTTCGCCATTGCCATCTCCTTTCTGGTCTTGCACCCTCTGACCTCTTTGTACTTTGTCCCACCCCAGGTATCTGCAGGGCTCACATGGTCCACCATCAACCCCCTTCTGGTAAAACTACCTAAATCCAGGATCACTGCTCACTTCCACTCATTTGTTCCTCTTTTTCACACATGTGGAACCAACTTCTACATTCTCTTCAATCTCATTCTTACCTCCAGGTCTACAAGACAGCTGTTGACCACCATCTCAGGTCATCCCCCATCAAAAACCATGATCTTTTCTACACCCATTAAACCATACCTCACCCCTCCCATAATTTTGCTTAGATACACATCTTGTCCACCCCTTACGTCCTCCCCTAACCTACATCATTACCTGCATCCTTTGTTTGTCCTTCTCTGTCGATTTTCTCCCTCCACACTGCTGTTGGCATTTCCCCCTTCTCCTGCTGGTACTTTTGTTTTGTTGTGTTCTAGCTCTTCCATGAGCCTTGAGTACATAAACAGAAATAAAACCTAGTAAAGGCAGTAGTTTATAATTCAACTAAAGTGCCAGCACAAAATGGTCTTCTCCTGGGAAAAACATTGCAGGATCTTTAACGTCCACCACCTAACACCAACAGATGAGGCACACAACATCCATCCGAGGAACAGCACATTTTGTGATACAACGCCTTACCTACAGAGCAGCAATCCAACGCTTTCTTGTCTGTTTGAAAATTGAACGCAAATGAGAGTTCAAAAGTAAAAAAATCCTACCTCTGCACCACTTGCAAGGTTAGAATAGTAATAATATGCTTTTGTGGTCAGGCCACGACTTTTGTTTACTCGAAAAAAAAATCAATCATAATATGTCTGCCATAAACAATCACATTTCTGGTGTCCTTATTCCAGGGGAAAAATTAAAAAAAAAAATTTTTAACTGCAATTATTGCGACCTCCTCCTCTTCCTCTTTCGGCTGCTCCCGTTAGGGGTCACCACAGCAGATCAACCGTATGATCCGCATAGTGATTTGGCACATGTTTTACGCCAGATGCCCTTCCTGACGCAACCCTGGTCGCCTCTTACGACACAGGGATATGGTACACCTATTTTAACCGGGGTATACACCGGCCCAGTATACTGGTACTCATTTCGCTGACCTCGGAAGGGTGACAGGCTGAGTCAACTCCCTGGTGTATTAATTCAGTGGCCCAACGGGGCTTGAACTCAGGACCTTTTGGATCCCAAGCCGCTGTCCTAACCACTGCGCCAACACCAGGTATCAATTATTGCGACCACGACGAGGAACTTTTTCAATCGTCACATTTTCTGCGTCAAACCCCCAAGAACCGGCATTTAAGAAGTGCACTGAAAGAAGCAAACCCACTCATTAATTCAGGAGCAGGTGCTGCTGTGGGTTTAAGCCTCACGAACCGATTCCATCGTATGTCGGTCCGTTTCGTCATCCGTTACCGGCATTTCACCGCAGTATTTTGATTGATTATAAGTCTCCAACATATCTTTACTCATATATCGTGTCTATACAATAGTAAATGAAAATTTGATGTGATGTATATTATATATGTTGGCCATTTAGAAAATCCAATTAACGACATAATCAGAATAGTTGAAGACGTACTGTACCAAAGTTTTCTTTTTCAATATATTCACTTCTTTTTAAAAATAGTTTTCAAACTTTCTTTACATTGTAAAATATATATTGAAAAGTATAAGTAATTTGGCATATCTTTAGGACTATTGTGAGGAGAAATAACTTGCCGCAATGCAACACTGTATTGTTTAATCGCTAAATATGATGAACTGTGCCGAGGATGCAAAGGAAATAGATACTTACACGAGGGCTGATCAGTTGTCTCACTGATGAAGTCAACTGGTGAATCGAATGGAACACATTTTAAGAAATACTTTTTACAACAAATTTACAACTTATAAAGAGAACTTTCACTTGTATTTCTTTTGACTCTAACTCCTTTAAAAGTCTGGCTGGGTAGCCTAGAATTATGCACACTTGCCTTAGACTTGTTTAGCCTGAGTTTGAATCTTGACCCAGCTATAAAATGATTGTCATCCTGGTGTTTCACACAAAGGATGATGCATCGATACACATGTGCACCGTCCCTCAGAAGGATGTTGAGCCTGAGGAACTGTTTGCCAGCACTCGTGGTGTTGGTAGATGTTAAAGATCACACGGTTTCTTTTCTTTTATTCTTCTTCTTTTTTTGAGTGAGTTATCTCCAGCCTACTGAATAAATTACAAATTCCTCTCCTTTCTGATGGCTGGGAAGTTAACAGCAAGCCAGTATAACCTTTGCCAAGAGACTGCTTTGGTCATACTGTCACTTTGTAAAGAGCATGGTACAATGATTATGATGACAATTATTACAGTACTCTAAGTAACAGTCATACGCTGCAACACAAAATAAAGCACTAAAAATACACATTCTTAAATAGAGGAAAAATACCATTTATTTTGCTAGTTCATATTTCAAACAATTTTATCAGTAAATTCTATACCGTAAATGCAATTGCACTTAATGTAGAGAGACAGACCTGCACATGGTGTGTTTGTATAATATACAGCCCAAATTGTTCTGTCATGCCATCTCATAAGCAAAATCGAATGCGGTAACACTTTGGCCTTTTCTAGAGAACCTTTAAATTTCAATTCAATCTTCAGCAGTCATGTCAAGGATGAGAAATATAAATACAAAAGAAAACTGGGACCTTGAACTTGGAGATTTTTCTCTTATAATGTGAAAAGTAAAAAAAACTGTCAAGACTTCAAGACTCATGAGGGTTTGAACCCAAGCCCTCCAATATACCTTACAGACCGAGTCATGAAAACAGCACCTATAGCATAGTCTTGCATGTTCCCCTTTGAATATCAATTATTTCTCTCTCAATTGAAATTTGAGTAGTGGCGAGACAAATCTTGAGTCGGGCTGATATATGATTTGGCATATTATGTCACCTACCGCAATAGCATCACATGATGAAATGAAGTTTTCAGACATTAACAATACAAGAGTAAGTCAATATAATGAAGAATCCATCCTTGTATTTTTTTTTTAATCTGCCTGAACACTATTTAAAGTTGATTTTTCAGTGGCAGTGGATAACCGACTGCAAAAAAAAATTAAAGTTAATAATTTGTGTCTGTCTAATGCCATATGGCCGCTATCACTACTTCTCTAAATCGACGACTGTTATGTAATTTCACAGTTTGAATGTCCTTGAATTAAAGAATTATCAGTTAACTATTTGTCATACAATAAGGCTCAGACTTCTTTAAGATAAGACAATAAGACTTCTTTAAGAGCTACAATTATTCCCACCTTCTTGTGGGGTCGGCTAGGGAACGTTTTTGTCCCATCTTTTCGACTGGCAAGGCCAGATGTTCGACTGAAGGTGGCTTGGTGGACAAAATTTGGTGGACAGATTGGGTGTGTGACAGTAACGAATTTATTCGTTTTTGTGAAGAACCGGATCCAGATCTGAATATGATAATTTCTTAATTTTTAAAGTGATTCTTCACCATAGAGAGATGGGGCCAAAAACGATATGTAGCACAATATTTCAAAAAGTTTTGTACGAGTTATGGCAAAACTTGGTGGATAAGTTGGTAGATGACAAGAACAAGCCAATTATATTTTGATTCAGGTCCGGAAGCAGATCCAGTCTATCAGTGGATACAAAACGTAATATGTTCAGCCTGGCGGAGGTATGCGCTCTCCCGAGTCCCGTTCCAGTTCATTGATGTATTTTTGTTTGGTCCTTGTTGCTTCTTCATTTGAAATTCTTTCTTCTTGGAAAATACTTTTAATTCTCCTTAATCACCTCACCTGAAATCCTCTAAGTTTGCTCTCTGTCTTTTTGGTTGTGTTCCAGCACTCTGCACCACACAAAAGACCTGACTTCATGTTGCAACCGAATAATTTCATTTTAGTTTCTAACGATACGTTTTGATTTGCCCGTACTTTGCTGTGACCATTAATGCTTTTATTTATTTATTGCTTTCATGATACTGCTCTCTCTATCTTTCTCGACTCCTCAATTTTCATCCAATATTCAAAAGCCAAAGGTGAGGTTCAACATGAATGTCATATCAATTCAATTCTTGTGACATTATTTTTCAAGCCTTCTTTTCTTGTTGATCTCCCTAAACGTTTTGTCTTTTCTTGATTCTTTCCATATGTATTTGAGATAAGTGCCAAATCATCGGCCTAGTCCAAATCCTATAAAACCTTATTGGCTGTCCATTCGATACATGTTTCCTTTCCTTCGTTTGCCTTTAATGTAAGCCAGTTTATTGCTGTTAGAAAAAGAGTTTGTGAGAGCATGTGTCCTTATTTCACATCTGTCTTTACTGGAAACGATTGTGATAGTTTACCATCATGAATTACACTGCGATTGAAGTCTTCATATAAAATTTTTATCACTTTTATTTTTATCTTTTCAGGTGATTGACATATCTTCAACAGTTTCTATAATGGCTATGCACACTCATCAAAAGCTTTTTCCAAAATCAACAAAATTAACACATAACGGGTTTTGCCATTTTACCGACTGTTCGATTATATTCTTCCAAGGACAAAAATCTAATCACTGCAAGATTTTCCCTTTATGAAACCTGCCTGTTCTCTTCTTAACATCCTGTCGATTAATTTATTCTCCAACCTGGCCTAGTTAACCACTCCTGCACAGTGGTGCTGTGAAGAGGTTTCCTTGTTTCAGGACTGGGTGAAGGTTTTGCCAGTTTTTCCCTTCTTCTTTTTCTCTGTAGCCCTTCACATTTAGTGCTGGCTATCAGCCTTGTTTCGGGGCGAATTTCAATAAATAAATTAACAATTAATTAAATAATACTCTTAATAATAATAATGATAACAATAATAACAAGCGAAATCCTTCAAAAGAGCGCGTGTGCTGAATCAAATGAGTACACTAATGTTAAAATATGCAATTTATGCTTTTTCAGTTGAAAAACAATTAAAAAGTGTACTTAATATTTGAAATGTAAAAATCTTGTTATTATTGTGATAAGCACCTTTATATATAAC
Organism: Eptatretus burgeri; assembly: GCF_056783735.1. Taxonomy (NCBI): domain Eukaryota; kingdom Metazoa; phylum Chordata; class Myxini; order Myxiniformes; family Myxinidae; genus Eptatretus; species Eptatretus burgeri. Next base: position 10,583,043 of record NC_140973.1, on the reverse strand, counting down.
AGAAGGAATTAAATCGTTCGATATAGTGTGGCAGGAGGCCGCAAAAGAATGATTGTAAGTAAATTTCAACTACTAATGCATGACGAAACACTTGTTTATGGCTGATATTAAAGATAATAATGGCATAAGAAGAACTTAGCTTTCTGCATTCGGCACGAAATGCCATGGTGGACGGAAATGACGTCTTTCGTTCATTCGTTCGTACATGAGGGGAGCGTTTCTTGGTTTTTTCCCGTCAAGCAATAAATTAAATGGTTTTCACATATATAACACATTAGTTTCACAAATTTCCATTGAAATACTAGGGTATTTCCGTCAATTGTCGCCATTTCCGTCGAGGTTACGCACTGCATCTACCGGACGGCCGTCATTGGCTGTTTTGAGGCACGTGGGGGGGGGGGACACCGGACCCACCGAAGACGTGGTAGACGACGCCAGGGACATTTCAAACTCAGTGCAATTGTATACAGCGCACACGCTGTAATAAAACTCCTTGCGTCCCATCCAAAATGCACCTCGTGAAAACTTTTGGTGCTATTGAAAATAAGGCTTGGAGAAAACAATTAATACAGTATATATATTTAGATGACTTTTTAAACATTTGTTTAAAAACAGACAAACCACTGTATGGTGCAGCCAGATTTATGCACCGCCGAAGCAGGAACGCAACCAGAATATTCCTTCAGAGGGGTCTTTGCAGGTTATCTGCCAAGTAGCAGAGGTACAGAAAATACTCCAGTACAAAATCAAGGCGGTGGGGTGAGAGTGTGATTATTTATTAGTGTTCTCCATATTCTCATTGGAAAAGTTTGTTGAAAAATTGATGACAATCGCTCATAGAGCAAAAAAAAAGTTATGCCCTGGAGATAGACACACACACACACACACACACACACACACACACACACACACACACACACACACACACACACACACACACACACACACACACACACACACACACACACACATACACACACACACCGGTCCGTGAATTATCGGAAGGATGATGTACGCCCTTCAGAACTTAGATGGTGAATTAAAGCCTAATGCCAAGAGACAACGTCACTTCCTCGCGTTAGAAATTAGAATCATTGCAATCGCTTCAGCCTCCATCGTGCTCGGCTGGTGAAAAATCGCGAAGAAGAAGAAGAAGAAGTACAACATGGCGTTTTATCGATCTCCCAATTGACACTTTCGCGATCTATTGTGACGTCTTTATCAGCCTTGGTAGTTATGACAACACTCGAGAATGTCAATAAAAGCAACTTTGTAACGTACTCTAGCGCAGACTTTTCAAAGTATATTTGTACACATTTACCTCAGAAGTGAAGAGAGTATGTAATGAGAAATTTGCCGCCAAAAGAATTGGCTCGCTCGCACCAAGTCCTTCTCAAGACTGTGCGGTTAAGTATTCGATTGATACCATCGAGCTATGCTGTGTCATCAAAATGCAACACTGTACATATTTTAAAGTTTGTCCATTTTATTTGGGGGTCACGTGATCATTTTCTTCACGGAACATTCAAAATGGCCTTCCATGCGAGATCGCCGTAATCGTCTGTCATTCTTCTTCGTTTTACACCTAAACATGTTATCTACAGAGCTCACTTTAATAATTTGTTATACACGATAACACAAATTGTTCGGTTTTGCAATATTTTTATGCATTAATCTAAAAAAAAAAAGACAAATTACTCATTTTCCCGCAGATGCACCTCATCAGGCCGTTATTCGCACTTCTTTTTTCATCGTTCACTCTGTTTTGTCGGCTATATGTTCTCCTTTTTAATCTAAATCTAAGAGTTAATTTAAAAAGCCGGTTTTTATTTTATCATTTTATTCTGGGGGCCTGTGCGTTCCCGAAATGTAACATTCAAAATGGCCGCTGTCATACAGGCGGCCATATTGAAATGGTTTCTTGAGTTCTTTGGCTTTTTTTTCTTAATTATTATTATTAGTAGTTGTATTATTATTATCATCTTCTTTCTCCAACACACATGTTATCTATGGAGCTCAGTTCGCTTACTATAATGTTCTCTCATCCATCATACACAGCAGGTTTATTTGCCTGGTGTTGGCTTAATGGTGAGGGTGGTGGGCTTTGGATTCTAAGATCCTGAGTCCAAATCCCACACCCTGTTGAATTAATAGCAGGTGGGGTTGACTCACCTGTCATCCTTCTGAGGTTGGCAAAATGAGTGCCAGCTTGTTGGTATCCTGTGTCGGAGTGGTGACCCGTCCAGGATTGTGTCCAATAGCCAAGGAGACTGCTTCGGCAGCACCAACGCTTTGCACAGAGCATGGTCCCAATGGATGGATGGATTGCTCTGTTTACTGTTGCTCTTGTATAAGTGATGCGCTCTTCCTCTGGTTTTTTTAACTCTCCTTTTTTCCTCCGCCACCAAAGGTGAAGGAGGTTATGTTTTCTACCCATCTGTCTGTTTCTTTGTTTGTGTGCAGAATATCTCAAAAAGTTGTGGACGGATCCGGATGAATTTTTTGGACAAGTTGGATGTGTCACAAGGACGAACTGATGAGATTTTGGTGAAAATCCATATCCGGATCCGGATCCAACTACTAGAATTTTAAAAAGTGATTCTTCACCATCGAGAGATAGGGCCAAAAACGATATTTAGCACGATATCTCAAAAAGTTGTGGACGGATTCGGATGAAACTTGGTGGGGAGGTTGGGTGTGTCGCAAGGACGAAATTATTCAATTTTGGTGAAGATTCAAATCCGGATTTGGAGACGAGAATTATTTAATTATCAATGTGATCCTTCACCATTGAGAGATAGGGCCAAAAACGATATAGTCCTGTATAGCATGATATTTCAAAAATGTATTGGGCCTGATATGTTCTCGTGGATCAGGTATTACGTGGTGAAGGTATGCACTCTACCGAGTGCCCTTCTAGTCCGACAATGTTGTTTTTTTTATCCTATTCTTCGGGCAACTATTTTCACCCAAAATAAATCATGAATAGAAAACTGGAAACAAACAGCATCATTGTTGGGAGGTTATGTTCACAAACAAAACGTTTTGAAATATACGAGACTCCAGTAATGTGCCTTTGTTTTCAGTCGTTACAGCAAAGGCAACGGCATATGTTTCTCATACTAAGAGAAAGGAATCCACCATTACTGAAATAAGTGAAAATACTTAAGTTCATCGAATATCATGCGCCTGCACAGTATATATATATATATAATACGTTTGGAGAGTTTAACGAAGAGTCGTTGAAGTGCAGTAAATGATGAATAAAGGTGACATTTTCAGTTCGAGATAGATCAATCCGGACAAGAAAGAGTAACATCTTGCCACTTGTGTTCACCGATTAAAGGATGGATGATATACAAGAACTTTATACTCAGGATAATGGCAAGACACATTGAGACGCTTGTAATACACCACTGCAGCACAAATATTGGACTTTTGGGAAACTTTGCTTTTGTAGATCTGGTTTCATCAAAAGCACAGATTTGCATTCAAGCTGCTATCACACATGGCCGTGGCGTTTCTCACCTTCGTTTGGACTCGAATGGCGCTCAGTTGTCACTTTTTGGTTTTCACTCTCCACCAACTCTTGCGCTTCTCTGTACCTTCTTCTTTCCTTTGCCGTCTCATCGCCTGTGCAAGATTCCTTGCAATGTTTCACCGCCAGAATTTCTTCAACCAGGAACGTGCGGAACCGGTGCTGGCATCGCTCGTCCATCCCAATTATCCCAGTGATTCTGTCTGTTTAGCTGCCTGTATACGTCGTTTCTCTATCAAGCTTGGTATATAAGTAAGATCAGACAAAATTGCAGACAATCATCAACAGAAACCTATAGAACAAAATATGTCGTAATTGCGCAGCAACTACACTTTGGAACTTGAGCTCCAGTATGCGAGGTTATGGAACTGGAGCTGTAAACAGGTGGTCGGTCACACAGCACCAGCGATTTGTCTCTCAAAGCCAGAGTTGGCCGTAGAGACACCAAGGCCAGACTGTGATCATAACACCAGCCAATACTGCTTTCTTTGATTCCCAAACCTCCACTCAGCATTACAATCTTGAGAAACGTTCTTATGATCCCCTGTGTTCCTCAGGCGATACTCTTTCTCCCAACTACCCACCGCTCGTGATTTCCCCAGATCCCCTAATTCCACATCTCAAGTGCTCTCATATCCTCCAGTCATCTCAGCATCTTTATTTTTACTTGCTTTGAACGAAGCGACCTTGATGTGAGGCTTTCAAGGTTTCCAGAAATCCGACCCTTCACCCCTAAACTCGCTCTAAATCCCTAAACTTACCTTCTTACTACAAATAACTCTGTTCTTTCTGCACCCAATCCTATTTCTCAACTATCAGCAGGATGCAAAACATTGTCTTACGAGGGACCTTCAAAGGTTATACGAGAGATTCCTCACAATAGTCCAAGACATATCAAGGTTCTTTTTGTCCACGTACGGCACGTTTACTGATGAGTCTCGCATTAGGCAAAGCTGACACATGCAAAGCTGCCTTTATTGTCACACTCCATTTTTCTGTTAGTCTGTCTGTCCATTCCCTTGTATCTTGAATGTCTTAAGAACATAATATTTTAGGGACACTGAACTTGGCAAATATAATGGGGGCCCCCATGGGGAGTGTCATGATGGGTGGAGTGGCGATTTTGGAGGGGAGAGGGAGGGAGATGGGGGTGGAAGTTAGGGGGATCTTTTTTAATGGCTTGAGTGATCACAACCAAACTTAGCACCTATAATGGGGAGTAAAATGGGAGAGGGACATGGGGAGGATAGTCATTTTAGTGGGGTGGGAGAGGGGGTAAGGGGGTTCTCTATATTGGTGTCTGGGTATTCATGTCAGCCCTATAGGCTGTGGGTCTACTAAATGTGGCTTGCATCGTGGGAACCCCATGGGGAATTTATGGTGAAAAAAGTGTTATTGGTTTTTATTGATTTTTTTTTTAATTTAAGGGGGGATTTGGAATGGGGAAGGGGGTGGTATCTCTGCAACAGCTTGAGTGATCGTCACCAAACTTGATAGGGATATTGTTGGCCCCATGGGGGGAAGGGGGGGGTTAATGATGAAAAGTATTATATTCGCTTTTAGACTTGTGGGGGAGGGTGATTTGGAATGGGGGGAAGTGGAATCGCACTCGGAGGGGCGGGGGGGGCGGGGATTTCAAGGGTAGATTTTTGGAAGGAGTTGGGGTTAGTTGTGTTTGATGTCTTGAGAACAGTGGAGACAAGCATTTCGACACCCCCTCCTCCTCCCCAAAATCACCCCAACCCATCACACCATCCCAAATGCTTGCCGCTTGTTATTTTTGCAAATATATACACAGTATTGTGCAAAAGCCTTCGGCCAACTTGAAACTCAACATTATCATTGTCATATTTTGATCAATAAAAAGTGATAATAATCATGTTTTATTAAAGAAACAAAAATGAATTGTAATGTATTTTACAAAATCAAGGCATGAAATGTCAATATTCGGTGTGACCACCTTTTCATACAAAACAGCGGATTTCTGCTTTGAAATAGTTTCCGATAATTTTGGGAGAAATTCCATTTGGAGGTTGTGCCATGCATTCTGCAATGTTTTCAATCATTCGTCTTTTCATTTTCCTTCCTGTCCAAATAATCCCTGACAGCTTCGATGTTGTCACAAGACTCAGTGGCATCATAGTTAGAGCATGCATTCTGAGTCTAGGAGGCTTGAACCCTGGCTGAGTCATACCAAAGACTTTAGAAATGGTATGTGCTGCTTCCTTAGTTCATGTTCAGTGTGTGTGTGTGTGTGTGTGTGTGTGTGTGTGTGTGTGTGTGTGTGTGTGTTTGTGTGTGTGTGTGTGAGAGAGAGAGAGAGAGAGAGAGAGAGAGAGAGAGAGAGAGAGAGAGAGAGAGAGAGAGAGAGAGAGAGAGAGAGAGAGAGAGAGAGAGAGAGAGAGAGAGAGAGAGAGAGAGAGAGAGAGAGAGAGAGAGAGAGAGAGAGAGAGAGAGAGAGAGAGAGAGAGAGAGAGAGAGAGAGAGAGAGAGAGAGAGAGAGAGAGAGAGAGAGAGAGAGAGAGAGAGAGAGAGAGAGAGAGAGAGAGAGAGAGAGAGAGAGAGAGAGAGAGAGAGAGAGAGAGAGAGAGAGAGAGAGAGAGAGAGAGAGAGAGAGAGAGAGAGAGAGAGAGAGAGAGAGAGAGAGAGAGAGAGGAGAGAGGAGAGAGGAGAGAGGAGAGAGGAGAGAGGAGAGAGAGACAGCTGGAGAGGGAGACAGAGACATACACAGACACACAGAAAGAGACAGAGAGAACGGACAAACGACCATTGTTTGGTAATATAATAATAGTGCAGGCTTTGATTGGCCTAATGACCCCCTGTTGCGTCGATGAGTTTACTTGAACCCTTGCTATCTGCTGCAGTTCTTATTCAAGTTCAGCATTTCATTTTTTTTCCCCATGTTAAGGATCTTATCTTAAAGTACTGTATTGCTCATCCTTTTGGATGAGTTTGTTTGGCCTTCCAATCCATCTTCTATCTTTAACTTTTCCGGTCTCGATGTGCTTCTGCATTGTCGCTTGAATGACACATCTGAAAATACCTGCATTATGGGATATTTCCCTCTGGGAATTGCTTTCTCGATGTAAAAATATTATTTTGAGTCTCGTCGAGTTTGATATATGAGGCGTGCTGTGGGTTTATTTTACCTGTAAGAGAAAAATAACAAATTATTGAAAAAAAATGTGGTGATCTGAGACTTTTGGATCATTTTGAGAGTAAGAAAAAAACCGAAAAACAACCGAAATCAAAAGAGGAATTGTGGGAAATATTGCAGAATGCATGGAACAACTTCCCAATGGAATTTCTCCCAAAATTGTCGGAAACCATTCCAAAACAGAGATCTGCTGTTTTGCATGAAATAGGTGGTCACACCAAATATTGAAATTTCATGCATTGACATAAAATACAATTAATTTTTGTTTCTTCAATAAAATATGACAATTATTTAACACCCTTGATCACACTAAAATAAGACAATTATCTGTATGCGTGTATGTACGTATTGTTGCGGTCTTCGCGCCCGCCGGCGTGCGAACGGCCACGTAACTCGAATCGCGGCACGTCGCCCACCGGACGGACAATCCAGTCGTGACCCTCTCGGACTAACGCCGGGAACCAGTCACGGGTGGACCTTTCGGTCTCACCGCGATCGAGCCAATCAGCCCCCGCGTGGGATAGGGTTGCTCGCCAAATTCGAACTACCTAAGTACCCACGCGGAGGGTAGACCGGGCGATCGCACCTCGCCGCAGGTCGACTTCGGACACGGGCCACTTAAGCGACCCGTTCCGTACTATCAGAATAACCGAGCGGTGTTATCGTCGACCTCGACGGTTCGATTAATTATCGGGCGTATTCAGCCCACTACCAACCCTTTACGTGAAGCAAGATGAGGGTTCAATGGAGGAAAAGACGAAGCGAAGCGGGAGAACAGTTCAACAATAAAGCACATTTATTCTCGGCACACGGGAAGCACACAAATACAATTCCACCAAATGCACACAAAAAAAGAAACACAATTCCATTTACACAAAAAGCAATATAAAAGTGAAAACACAGTGCAGAGCTAATACCGACTACCGAGCACACGGCAACACTTATACAATTCTACTTCACAGACGGCGCCGACAACACATACCCAAAACCAAGGAAAAGAAATCCCCCAAGAATGAGGTAGGCCTGGGGCCGAGACCGGGTCGGGGGTACCCGTCTGGTGATGAGACGCTGGAGCGGCGATGGCCCCGCAACCCGCGGGCCTCGTGGACAGTGCCTGGCAGGGGGTGGGAACGGGGCCCCCTTGGTCGCACTATCTCAGCGCGGGGGGAAACAGGAGGGGGCTGCTGATGCTCGGGGTATAGAGGATCTTTATTATGTGCGACGAGCGTCTCCACCTCGGCCAGGTCGCGCTGTCGGCCTCCCTCGGGTGCAGCTTCCTGCACGACGCGAGCACCCCTCGTCCGATGTCGCCGCCTTTCCACAGCTCCGTCCCCTCCGTTCCGACTCCAACGCACACGACGAGCAGCTCCACCGCCCGCGAAGTCTTGACCCTCTGCTTCCGACTCTCCTCTTCTTGACTCTCCGACCCGTTCTTGTTTGCGACTCCCTTTGACTGACGAACACCGTCCTTTTATCCCCCCGTAACTTCCCCTTTGACCCCCTCCCTTTGACCTTTCACCTCGCTCCCCATTGGCCCGAGAAAAAAGTGGGCGTGAAGGCTTTTTGATCCACAAATTTGCATATATCGATCGCCCTGGGGCGGGGCCACCTGCCCCCTCGCTCACCGATTGGACGGCAAAAGTGGGCGTGTGTCGTTTTTGATCCGTTTTTGAAGCACAAAATCCGTGATTTTGTACACGCTGTTCGACGCGCGTTCTGCATGAGTCCAACACCGGTACCCACAGCGGGGCAAGAACGGTGGCGATGCTACGGTTGCGAGGTGTGACGTGAAGGTCGTGGCGGTTGTGGTGAAGCGGTGGTTGTGGTCGGTGGTTGATGTTGTGGTTGTGATCATGGCGGTTGGTCCAAAATAAAGATGGTAAAAGAAAAACGGCTATCCTAAAGAGTCGCAGCACGTATAAATGACATGTATTCCCACTAGACAACGGGTTTGGGCCTAACTACACATGCACTTACGAGATACCTCACCTAAGGGACCTGAATGGTGGTTTGCGAATCTGGTAACCACAACACTACCCCTTCCCTTTTTACAGACTCGTCCCGAGTCGTCAAATTTTCGTGTGCCATCATGTGTAGTTTTCCCCTAGTACATTTTACCTACGGATCCCTGAGTGCGACATTCATGGTATTCATGTCCCCAAAATAAATAACCTGAGGGCTGCGTAACTACCTAAACAAACTCACTCACACGGACGACTTAAATAAAATTGCCGGCGCTAAGACATACATGCCGGGGGCGCACTCATATGTACAGTACATCTTAACCTTAACTTACAAATTTTACACTAAACCATGGCCCAGGATCATTGAACTCTGCAAAAAGAAAGCAGTTAGCAGGGAGCCAGGCTGCCCACATGCAGTCTCTGACTCAAACAATGCAGGTGACAGGGAACGTGGCTGGCTGCTCACACGCAGTCCAAGGCCTTCCCTTTTGAACTGAACTCAGTGAACCACAACGGTGCTTGGGCTGCACAACGCAGTCTCCGTGCCAGCTCAAGTGGCACACGCAATGAACACAACGAATGGATGCATGAACGGTTTGAACTGAATGCAGTGAACCACAACGGTGCATGGGCTGCACAACGCAGTCTCCGTGCCAGCTCAAGTGGCACACGCAATGAGCACAACGAATGGATGCATGAACACAAACACGGTGCACGGGCCGCCACTGCAGGCCCGTGTTGTAGCTGCCAACAGGGCAGTTCTCGCAGCTTGCAAACTGTTGCCTTGATCCTGGCGCACATGGAAATGAACAGGGGGGGCAAAGCAAAAATTGAACGGGGGCTGGTGAACAGGGGCAGTGGGCATGGCATGGCAAAGGCAGCAGGCAAACGCAGCCCGCAGAAGAAGGCCGCTGCAGGCAAACACAGCCGGCAGATGAACTGGCCGGCACAGGCCTTGAAGCAAACACGGCCAGCCGATGGCACAGGCCTTGCAGCAAAACAACAGCTGCCGATGAAGTTGGCCGGCCTCCGCCTTGAAGCAAAACACGGCCAGCCGATGAAGTTGGCCAGCTCTTGCCGTTCAGTGGAGGTTGGTGGATGGAGTGCGGTGGTGCTGGCCACTTGGAGGGCGGGCTCGGACCTACCTACCTGTCTCCCTCCCAACCTATCGCCTTTGCCTGTCACTGTACATACCCACTCCCTTAATTTGTGAAAAACCAATTTAGCCCCAACTTATTTTTTTGTTGTTTTTATTTTTACTCCCCCACTATAAATCGTCCCCTAACCCCCTTTATCGTCCTTGTTCGGCGAACCTATCCTGTCACCTAGCCTACTCCCAACCCCTACGTTCCCTTCCCGGAGGGGAACAAGGGAGAGCTAACGTCCTGTGTCGAGGCCCAACGAAGCCTCAGAATGGCCTCCCCAGAGTTCGGCGATCTTAACACCAAGTGGGTCCAGCGGCCCACAACGACAGCGAGGGGATGGATGGTGCGGAGGGGTACATCTCCTAATCTATCCTAACCATTTAACTGTTAAACTACCCCGGGGCTTTCAACAAGCGCCTCTCGCTTAAACTATTGGTTCTAACAACCCAGATTCCCGTCGCCTGTGTTGGTGTCCTTACAATTTCGGGCCTCGCCCCCCAATTTTCTCTCCGTGCCCTCACACGGTCTCCTGGCTGGGACACGTGGCTCTCTCTGGCAGGCACGACCCTCTGCCGAATCTCCCGCTATGGCACCCCCGGGCACTACACTGCCTCCGAGCCTACCAGCTCCCTAACACCGGGGAGTGCCCCCCATGGCACCTCCCCTGAAACGCACACGTGGCAGGCCGGCCTCCCGGGCCCCTTTCCGAGGGTCACCCGTGCCCACAACACTGCCCACGCGGCTAATGGCGCCCCGGGCCCCCGCACCAAGCAGGCGCACCCGTGCCCACTACTCTATCCCGGCCCCCCATGGGCCCTTGGCCTACCGCGGCCGACTAGCCTGGTGCCCGGGGTACCCACTCAGCGATACTCACCTTTCGCAGCCACGCTCCCAAGCCCGTCAACAGGGCTCCTGCACCCCTCCAAATGGGTCTCGAGCCTACTTTCCCACCAACAACAAAACGACCTCCATTTTTCAATTTGACTAACCCAGCTAACTCACTTTACTCTGACCCCGGGGGTCCCTTGGGCGGGAGTCACTCCTCCCCCCAATCACTCATCGCACCATGCATTCCCCATTCACTCCATACACACAGACCCGCTGGCCTCACTCACTCACCAAGCACATGCTTCCACTTCACTCACCAACTCTTCAACACACACACCACTGAACTCTGCCATCCTCCTAACTACATCCCCTAACTAACTCGTGCTCCCACGTCGTCCCTTAAACTACAGCACGTTCCTTTTAACACTACGTAGCTAAGCTACGTCCCCACTACACATCCAAAGTCTGTCTCTGTCTCCAAATAATTCATTTTATTTCCCAACCTAAATCTGGCTACAATCCCTCTAACTAATCCATTCCACGGACTCCATGAGGACTTACCCCTGCCCCATGAAGTCGGTCTAACTAAGCTAACCCTTCCCCCTAACTAGTTTCCATCCTGTGCCCAGGTAAGGGGGTCTTTCACCCCTTGCCCAGGAATCCTGTACACCCGAAAGTGAAGCTTGCTTTTTTTTTTTTTTCCATGCGCAGCACCTGCGCGGCAACTCAGAGCTCGCGCACTTTGCACCTGCCCGTGACGTCACGCTGCTGCACGTGTTCCTCGTCCCTCCTTGGACGGTACCATTCGGCAGAGATACCCCTCCTGCCGGATTCCAACCACACGTGCAGCCATGACGTCACCGTGCGCAAAGAAAAAACACAAGCCCCACTTCTCGAGGGGTTCCCCACGCGAACACATGTGCTTTGCCCGTTGGAGCTTAACACACACGATCGCGTGGAGAACCCGTCCGGTCCAAATCCGTTTACCTGCCTAAACTTTGTCCGTCCGCGGGATCGGCAAATCCACCGCGTGCGTTTCCGGACCGGGACTTCACTCTCGCAAGCGAGCACGTGGTGGTCTCGTGCGTTGCACAGCACGAACCGCGTGCTCACTGCTGGGTGAACCCGGCACGGTCCACGAAACAACTACAGCCGCTACTCGGCTTTCTTTACTCTGTCGCCGTCTCCGTCTCCATTCAACCCACGCACACCTGCGTGTTACGACGCACACAGTCCACACCATTAAACTCACCCCGGGAGACGCGGCTGCGTGCTCCCGCATGCCAACCGACATCTCCCTCTCATACCGCTCTCTCACACACACGGTCTCCCTTGCACACAGCGACCTTGCACACGGCCGTTCACTCACGCACGGTGCCTCACCACTCACACAAACCATACTACTTACACACGCGGGGGAACTCACCCGCGGTGCCTCATCCACACACCGTGCCTCACTCATACACGCGGGGGCACTTAACCGCGGTACCTCATCCATACACACGGCGACACTCACACACGCGGTCTCTTCCACACACGGTGCCTCACCCACACACGCGGGGGCACTAACCCGCGGTGCCTCACTCACACTCCGTGCCTCACCCACACACGCGGGGGCACTCACCCGCGGTTCCTCACTCACACTGACCGTTTCACTCACACACACGGCCTCACTCACACACACGGTGCCCCATCCACACCCGGCGTGCTGGGAAGCACGCACTCTGGCACCATCGCCACCACACCACTCACACACGGGGTCGCTTCCACACACGGGGACGCACTCACACCTTGCACCACACACACAGGGACAACCACACTGGGGATTCGTGTCCCCACAAGGGTCTCCGGGGCCTCTATACCCCCCAAGCTCTCCGTGCACCCGTCCACAGCACTCCTCCTCTCAACCTCGCAAAGCACGACCGAACTCACCTGGTCGTGACTCACCTCAAGGGGGCATACTCCCTCCCCTCGTTCCTGGAGGAGGCCATCCAGGTGCTCGCACCGGGTCCCTGCACGCTCCGCGAGCTCACCCCCATTATCCTCCACTACCTCCGTGTGTGCGTGCGCGTCACTTACCCCGTCTTCATCGTGTAGTCTTTCCTCTATTTTTTCTATCTCCCGTGTCTCTCCCAACTCTTCACCCTTTACCTCCCTTGTCTCAACTATTATTTCCTTTGTCACGGCCTTCATGCCCGCCTGCAGGCATCGGCCCATGTTCTGCGTCTCACCCCGGAACTTTTCATTTCTTCCTTCATGTTTGCTTCCATTCCGTTTATTTGCTTGTTCATTTCGTTTTTCATTTCATTTGTATTTGTATCCATCTTCTCGATCATTTTCGCATTCATCTTTTCGTTCATTGCCGCCAGCATGGCGCATAGCTGGGCCATGTTGGATGCACTCAGCTGAGTCGTTTCGGCAAGGGTTGGGGAAGGGTTTTGGTGGAGAGGGGGGGGAGGTGTCATACACCGCGGCCGCTGCCGCACCCACCTCGGGCCCTGGGTTCAGTTGGGCGAGTCCGTGTTCCTGCACAATCAACATTTCCTACTCGGGGACTCCATCCTGGACCATGGATTCTACATTACTACACATATACATTTCTAATACCCCCGGCTCCCGCTCGCCTTGAGACGCCATCTTGCTTCTCGTGAAGGGTTAATTTGCTCGCTCGTAATTTGGAGGGAATCGGGGGTCGCTTCTCTCACCCCTGGACCGATTCCCGTGAATTTCGCTGGAGACAGGAGAGCCTGTTGTCCCGCTCTCCAATACCAGTGCCGCGAGGAGGGCGATGAATTTGTATCCCACTCCTGACACCAGTGTTGCAGTCTTCGCGCCCGCCGGCGTGCGAACGGCCACGTAACTCGAATCGCGGCACGTCGCCCACCGGACGGACAATCCAGTCGTGACCCTCTCGGACTAACGCCGGGAACCAGTCACGGGTGGACCTTTCGGTCTCACCGCGATCGAGCCAATCAGCCCCCGCGTGGGATAGGGTTGCTCGCCAAATTCGAACTACCTAAGTACCCACGCGGAGGGTAGACCGGGCGATCGCACCTCGCCGCAGGTCGACTTCGGACACGGGCCACTTAAGCGACCCGTTCCGTACTATCAGAATAACCGAGCGGTGTTATCGTCGACCTCGACGGTTCGATTAATTATCGGGCGTATTCAGCCCACTACCAACCCTTTACGTGAAGCAAGATGAGGGTTCAATGGAGGAAAAGACGAAGCGAAGCGGGAGAACAGTTCAACAATAAAGCACATTTATTCTCGGCACACGGGAAGCACACAAATACAATTCCACCAAATGCACACAAAAAAAAGAAAACACAATTCCATTTACACAAAAAGCAAGCATAAAAGTGAAAACACAGTGCAGAGCTAATACCGACTACCGAGCACACGGCAACACTTATACAATTCTACTTCACAGACGGCGCCGACAACACATACCCAAAACCAAGGAAAAGAAATCCCCCAAGAATGAGGTAGGCCTGGGGCCGAGACCGGGTCGGGCCTACCCGTCTGGTGATGAGACGCGGAGCGGCGATGGCCCCGCAACCGCGGGCCTCGTGGACAGTGCCTGGCAGGGGGTGGGAACGGGGCCCCCTTGGTCGCACTATCTCAGCGCGGGGGGAAACAGGAGGGGGTTACTGATGCTCGGGGTATAGAGGATCTTTATTATGTGCGACGAGCGTCTCCACCTCGGCCAGGTCGCGCTGTCGGCCTCCCTCGGGTGCAGCTTCCTGCACGACGCGAGCACCCCCTCGTCTGGTGTCGCCGCCTTTCCACAGCTCCGTCCCCTCCGTTCCGACTCCAACGCACACGACGAGCAGCTCCACCGCCCGCGAAGTCTTGACCCTCTGCTTCCGACTCTCCTCTTCTTGACTCTCCGACCCGTTCTTGTTTGCGACTCCCTTTGACTGACGAACACCGTCCTTTTATCCCCCCGTAACTTCGCCTTTGACCCCCTCCCTTTGACCTTTCACCTCGCTCCCCATTGGCCCGAGAAAAAGTGGGCGTGAAGGCTTTTTGATCCACAAATTTGCATATATCGATCGCCCTGGGGGCGGGGCCAATTCGCCCCCTCGCTCACCGATTGGACGGCAAAAAGTGGGCGTGTGTCGTTTTTGATCCGTTTTTGAAGCACAAAATCCGTGATTTTGTACACGCTGTTCGACGCGCGTTCTGCATGAGTCCAACACCGGTACCCACAGCGGGGCAAGAACGGTGGCGATGCTTCGGTGCGAGGTGTGACGTGAAGGTCGTGGCGGTTGTGGTGAAGCGGTGGTTGTGGTCGGTGGTTGATGTTGTGGTTGTGATCATGGCGGTTGGTCCAAAATAAAGATGGTAAAAGAAAAACGGCTATCCTAAAGAGTCGCAGCACGTATAAATGACATGTATTCCCACTAGACAACGGGTTTGGGCCTAACTACACATGCACTTACCGAGATACCTCACCTAAGGGACCTGAATGGTGGTTTGCGAATCTGGTAACCACAACACTATGTATGTCTGTACATTTGAACATCTGATCTTTATAGAATCAAAAACAGCTGGGACAATCTCTACCAAATTTTTCATGTGTGCTCAGGGTACCCAGGGTCATGTCATGGGCTCAAAGTAATCTTGCTCCCCCTCCCCCAGCGACAATGGGGAGATGACTTGCGATTTTCTCTGTACATGGAGTATAGTGCAAGTGGTTTAACCACGTCCCCTGTCAGAGGTGGAGTTGGTAATGACACCTTTTTTCACTCCCGGAAGGAACATGTGTTACTATTACTAAAAGGAGATGCATCTGTCCATCCATCATGCAAAGAAGTAGAAAAAGGACCTTGAGTTTTAATTTAGCGGTTCCTGCTGTCGTAGAATAATAAATATAGTACCGTTGGAAAGCTAATAATCAATTTTTTGCATTTGTGCTTGGGATACACAGGGTCAGGTCATGGGCATTAGACAAATCTACCCCCCACCTCCCCCCCCCCCCCCGGCGAGTGTGGGGAGATAACTTGCAATTTTCACTTGTACCCATGGAATAGTGCAAGAGGTTTAGCCATTAATCCCTGCTGGAGGGAGGGGGTATTGAAGATAGTAAACGCCAATTCTGAAAACAAATCCTCTCGCTCAGAGAGGGAGTGCGTATTTCAAGTTTATGAAAATATGCCAATGTGACAATAATAATGTTTATTTTCAAGGTGGCCTAAAACTTTTGCACAGTTCCGTATATGTATATACTATATATACATATATTGTTGTGGGCCGGGGTTCGGTGGCGATAAACGACCACTAGGTGGAGCAGTGGAGTCGTCTCCCACCAAACACCCGGAATGTAGGTCGTGACTCTCGGATAAGTCCGAGAGTTCACGGGTCCCTCAGCGGACCGTGGTCGCCAATATTTCGACGGCGTGGGGTCGGGTTCAATTGCCTAATTTCAATATACCTAAATACCCACGTCGTCCAACTACCGGGGAAAACCACACCCTCGACGGACCTCGGGCGGAACAGACCATTTATCGAGCCCGATCCGGGTGTAAACCGAGCAGGGATTACCAAGATCCGTCCGTCCAAATGAACAATTTACGGCGCAAACGGCCTTACTAATTCTCAATACGCACCTTGCTAGGCCAATGAAAGAAAGCACAGAAAACGAGCTGGTACATTTAACAGGGGTTTATTTATAACAATAATCGGGGAGGGGAGACAGAGCAGAGTTATCACGAATAACGAAATGTAATGTACAATGAACAAGGCACTTAACGATTCTACTTTCACAGACTGGCGCCACACACACAGACACACATACAGACACACACACAGACACACACACACACACACACACACACACACACACACACACACACACACACCCAAAGAAATGGTGGCCACAGCCTGTATTTGCACCTGCCTGCCTCGTGCGGTCTGCTCGAGCTTGTCCGGTGGAGGGACTCGAACCCACCGCCAACAACGCCGCACCAAGCTCCGGGGACCAAGAACGGTGCCACGGACGCCAGCCAGCACGGGCACAGAGCAGATGAGAATGCGAGCAGCTTCCTCTCTTTCTCCTTTATGAAAGGGGGCGAACCTTGCTTGCTTTGACGAGGCGAACCTTTCTTGCTTCGACGAGGCGAACCTTGCTTGCTTTTTCTCCTTGGCTCGCCACTTTCTTTTATCCTCCCCCTCCCCCGCGGGTCGAGGGCACCGCTCTGAGGGACACGCCTCCGGATTGGACGAGGGGTTGTCAGGCGACTCGTGGCCGCCCTTCATTGGTCAGGCCGAACACTCCCTCTAGCCGCCCCTGAGGTGGTCAGCCCCCCTGATTGGCTGGGGCGCGCGTGCGATGCTCTCCCTTCGCTCATTGGCTGGAGGAGACGCTCTCTGCCCTCTTTGGAGCAGAGCCTCGATCTGAAGTGACGGAGGCTCCGCCCACGTCCTCAGCCAAAAACACATGGGCAATGGCGACCGGGTTGAGTGCGAGTCGGCGTCACTGTTGTTGTTGTTGTTGTTGTAATAATCTTAACTATAAAAAAAACTCACAGCGCACACACGAAATTCGCATTTGACAGAAGGAGGGATTGTAACTATAAACACATACTTATCGAAATAACTAAGCTACGGGGACTGCTGTCTGCTTGTGTGCAAAAGGCTTCCAGATTCGTAACAATATATGCACACATGTTTGTATATATTGTTACGAATTTCGCCCGCCCGGCGTGCGATTGGCCACGTAACTCAAATTGCGATGCGTCGCCCACCGGAACGGACAATTCAGTCGTTACCCTCCTGGAACTACCGCCAGGAGCCAGTCACGGGTGGGGGTTTAACCTCACCATAACCCAGTCTGCATTCTACCCGCGCGAAATAGGGTGAATCGCCGAATGTCGATATACCTAAGTACCCGCGCGGGTAGCATATCGAGGAGTTGTACCACGCCGCAGGTCGACTTCGGACACGAACCGCTAAAGCGGCTCGTTCCGTGCTAAAGGGATAACCGAGCGGAGTTATCGCCAACCTCGACGGTTCAGTTTTACTTAACGGGTGTTTCAACCCACTACCAATCCCTTACGTGATGCAAGATGGAAATTTTAACCAGAGGAAAGGACGCAACGAAATGGGAAACAGTTTGACAAGCACTTTTAATTCGCACGCAGACAAACACGTATTTTACAATCATACAAAAATGCACGTACACAGTCAAAGCAAGAACAATACACAGAGTTAAAACCGAATAAAGTAATGTACAAGCACTTATAAGGGTTTACTTAATAGATTGGCGCCACACACACACATTTACACCAAAAGCAAAGAAAATACAAGCCACCCTCACAGGCAAGGAGGCAGACAGGTCCGTGGACCAAATGAACGTGGGACCTGGGTGATCGGCCAGGTCCACGAGACCGAAGGGGTCTTACCCGCGCCCTCATGGCGCAATGGCGGGTTAGCCGCAATGTCCACATAACGCGCCTGACTCCGTGCCACTGGTATGGTCGGTGAGCTCCTTTGGCGTGCGTTGCGCAGGCATGTGTTGGTCGGCACCACGGTTGGGTTGGGGAACAGACGGGGTTACCGGCGCTATCTCAGCGTGGATGGGGGGGGGGATTGTTGATGCTCGGGGTCGGGAGAGGGGAATGGCGACGCTCCGTCCCACAGAGGGGTCTCGGGACCGCACCGACTCCAGCGAACTCTCGCCCCTCGTCCTCTTCCGCGTCCCTACTTCACGCCGCGACTCGTCCCTCGACCTCAACTCTGAGCTCCATCCCCTTCGCCGTCCAATCCCCGCAACGACAACCTCAATGATGACCTTCGTCTTGACTCGACCAGCCCAGCCGGCACAGCACCGCACAGCTCAGCCCAACCCAACACACGCCACAACTCGACACACACACGACGCGCCTCAACTCGACACACGCGAGTCGCCTTGTGCTCGCGTCTTTAAAGACCGGAGGAGGAGCGTGTAAGCTAATTCGCTGATCAAAATGCGCTTGGAGGTGGGGCCACGCCACCCGACGTTCAGCCATTGGTCAGGCCAAAAAGGGGCGTGAGCCTTTCTTGATCTGAATTCCTTCCTAAAAGGAGTCCACATGCATCGCGCTTGGGGGCGGGGCCACACCACCCGACGTTTAGCCATTGGTCGGGCAAAAAGGGGCGTGAGCCTCTCCTGATCCAAATTTCCTCTCCCGTAAAGGCATACATTTGTACTCGTGGCTCGACGCGTTCGGCAACAATTAGCGAACGGGCCCTGGACAGCACGACGTTCGGTGTTGACTGGTGGTGTGGTTGATGGTTGTGGAAGAAGAAAGGCGAAGGTGGTGGGGGGTTTGCTGTGGTGGTTTGGTTGTTGGCGGGCGTCGTTTGGAAATGGCGGTGAAGCGATGTTTGCGGGATGGAGTTGTGGAGGTAAAGAGGCGAAGGGGGTGGTGTTTGAGTTGTTGGCGGCTTAACGGTCCAAAATAATGATAGAGAAAGAAAAATGGCTAACTCAAAGCGTCGCAGCCCAGATGAATCACACATATTCCCTCTAAGCAACAGGTGTGGACTAACTACACATGAACTTATCGATATATCTAACCTGAGGACCTTTCTGGTGTATTGCAAATTTCCACAGCCATCACATATATATATATATATATATATATATATATATATATATATATATATATATATATATATATATATATATATATATATATATATATATATATATATAGATAGATAGATAGATATTTTATATTATACACAAATGTATATCTGAATCACACCCACAAACTTGATGAGGCAGCAGTACACAAATGGAGTCCCATCACAGCGCTTGCTGCATGAACTGCCAGTAACAAGTGTTGCCTGCCACATGAGCACATTGCCTCTGCCCTGCAAATCACCAGTCAAGAGGTTTGCAGTCGGGAATATTAAATTAAACCAAAGAAGCACACTAACCCTATGACAGGATGCTGATGTCATGTATATAAATTATACTGACATTTCCAAACGAGGAGGCATCCGTATAGTCCTCAAGCCTGTGCAGATTGAGATTAAAGCCTATGGTCAGGAATAGACAAAAGCAGAGACGTTGAACTCGATTTTGCCCTTGTTTTGGGCTTATCAGGACAGCATAATGCTGATCGTTTATTTGTGACCCTATTCCAATCTCGTCGTGAGCTCGTCCAATCAACGGCGGCCACGAGTCACCCGACAACCCACCGTCAAATCAGGAGGCGAGTGGCAAGGAAAGAAACTGCTCTCACCTCATGAGAGTAGGGGAATGATCGTGGCGACTGCCGAGTGTCTGGAGTGATCGGCGCGTTTGGTCTGGCTGTGCGCAGCTGCTTAGCCTGGTGTGACCTGATCAAGGGAGCTGTTTCGGGCTCGATCGCCGGTCGCCTTGTCATCTTTCACTCGTCCGCCTTCGTGCTGGCTGGCGTCCGATGCTCTTTCCCTCGTCCCTGGTGCTTGTTGCTGCGTTGTGGCGGTGGGTTTGAGTCCGGCCACCAGACAAGCTCGACAAGACCGCACGAGGTGGACAGGTGCAAATAAAGGCCGCCGGCCATTGAGGTCCATTTTCTTGTATGTGTGTGTGTGTGTGTGTGTGTGTGTGTGTGTGTGTGTGTGTGTGTGTGTGTGTGTGTGTGTGTGTGTGTGTCCGTGGGCCCCGTCTGTAAGTAGAATCGTTAAGTGCCTTGTTCATTGTAAATTACATTTCTTTATTCGTGATAACTCTGCTCTGTGTCTCCCTTCCCGATTATTATTTGTAATAAACCCATGTTAAATGTACCAGCTTGTTTTCTGTGCTTTCCTGCATTGGCCGAGCAAGGCGCGTATTGAGAAATAGTAAAGCCGTTCATGCCGTAAATTGTTCATTTGGTCTGGCGCGGCTTTGGTAACTTCCGCTCGGTTACACTGGATCCGAGTTGGTGATAGCAACTCGATTCGAACATAGTCGGCCGAGGGTGTGGTTTACCCAGTGGTTGGACGACGTGGGTATTTAGGTATATTGAAATTAGGCAATTAACCCTACCCCACGCCATCGAAATATTGGCGACCATGGTCCGCTAAGGGACCCGTGACCTTTCGGAGTTGTCTGAGAGTCACGACCTAAATACCGGGTGTTCGGTAGGAGACGACTCTACTGCTCCACCTTGTGGTCGTTTATCACCGCCGAACCCCGGCCCACAACAATATATTGTTGTAGATTTCCCGCCCGTTGGCGTGCGAGCGACCGCGTCTAGCCAATAGCGGCCGCTTCGCCCACCGAACGGACAATCTAGTCGTGGCTTTCCGGATCAACGCCGGAAACCAGCCACGGGTGTGTTTTTAACCACACCACAACCTTGTCCGCACTCTACCCGCGCTACAGGGTCCGATCGCCAAATCTTTGATTTACCTAATTATTTGCGCAGGTAGGTTACCAAAAGATTGTACCTCAACGGGACCGCTTGGAAACGAGCCGCTTAAGCAGCTCGCTTCCTTTTGGGATAACCGAGCGGGGTATTATCGAGCAGTCCCGTTGGATCCGATCACTTTACCGGCTATTTAAAAACCAACTATATTCCGAGTGCAAGATGGGGCAGTTCAATGAGGGAATGGACGCAACGAACAGGTTTACATTCACACAAGGACATTTATTATAATAAAGCACGTATGCAATTAAACAAGGCAAAAAACGTATGCAATTATACAAGCAACAAAGGCACGACAAAAGAACTACAACCGTCTACTTATTATGTACAGTCACTTGCACTTAACAGCAGTTCCTACTTATTAAACGGGCCCACGGACACACGTATGCACACACACACACACCCAAGAAATGGTGGCAGAGGCCTTTAATAATGAGCTCCTGCTCGGAGGACAGGTGAGCTGAAACCCAGAGCCTATCTCGAACCTTTCCACCTCATGTGGTCTTCAAGTTGTTCAGACCCGGGCTCCAGCGAGAGCGAGCTGGATCCAATCGCCGTGAGCTGCGATCCTTCCCGAGCTCCCGCAAATCCTCCCGCGCTTCTCAACACGTGCTGGTGAGACGAGGCGCCGATCCTTCCCGTCGATGCGTCGCTTCCCCGAGGAACCACCTCCAGGAAGAGGTCGATGAGTCGCACCAAGCCGGGAACCAAAATGGAGAACAAAGAGCTCCACGAACCAAGAAGAAGCCACCACTCGCAGCTCGAGCCGAGCGACCGGCTTAACTTTCTTCCAAACAGGGCAGCTTGAAGCAAAAAGCTTTCCAGAGCCAAGTAGAAGCCGAATCTCACGGAACCATCAAAGCAAAAACCCTCCAAAAATCCTCCTCCCGAGCCAGGCCTCAGCCGAAGCTCACTAAGCCAGCCGAAGCAAAAAGCTTCCGAAAGCCTTAACCCGAACACAAGCCAAACAGGACCCGAAGGTCTGCTGAACGGCTACTTTCTGCCGAAGTAAAAAGCTTACTCCTCCAACTCCGAACACGAACAAAGAGACGATCTCCTCTTATCCTTCTTCCGCCCCCTCCCCCACACCCGGCGTGACTCATGCCCTCGTCATCCATCCCCCCGCTCAACCACGGGTGGGAGGGAGTTGTTGCCATCATGAGTCACGGGACGGCAGGATTCTTCTTCCTCTTCGCAGAAGAGGGGGAGGGATGTCTCCATTGTTCGTTCCCTAACTATTAAATCGATCCGCAGCGCATCTTATCAATTTCTGAACATTTAAACAATGAAAGGTGAGCTATCTAGGGAATAAGCACTTATCGACATAGCTGACTAAAGGAACCTGAATGTTGTGTGCAATCGAATTCCCAAATTCGTAACAATATATATATATATATATATATATATATATATATCTTCTTCTTCTTTCGGCTACTCCCGTTAGGGGTCGCCATAGCGGATCATCCGTATGATCCGCATCGTGATTTGGCACATGTTTTACGCCGGATGCCCTTCCTGACGCAACCCTGGTCGCCTCTTACGACACAGGGATATGGTACACCTATTTTAACCGGGGTATACACCGGCCCAGTACACTGGTACTCATTTCGCCGACCTCGGAAGGATGACAGGCTGAGTCAACCCCCTGGTGTATTAATTCATTGGCCCAACGGGGCTTGAACTCAGGACCTCTTGGATCTCAAGCCGCTGCCCTAACCACTGCGCCAACACCAGGCTTGATATATATATATATATATATATATATATATATATATATATATATATATATATATATATATATATATATATATATATATATATATATATATATATATATATATATATATATATATATGAAGCCTGGTGTTGGCGCAGTGGTTAGGGCAGCGGCTTGAGATCCAAGAGGTCCTGAGTTCAATCCCCGTTGGGCCACTGAATTAATACACCAGGGGGTTGACTCAGCCTGTCATCCTTCCGCGGTCGGCGAAATGAGTACCAGTATACTGGGCCAGTGTATACCCCGGTTAAAATAGGTGTACCATATCCCTGTGTCGTAAGAGGTGACCAGGGTTGCGTCAGGAAGGGCATCCGGCGTAAAACGTGCCAAATCACTATGCGGATCATATGGATGATCCGCTGTGGCGACCCCGAACGGGAGCAGCCGAAAGAAGAAGAAGAAGATATATATATATATATATATATATATATATATATATATATATATATATATATATATATATATATATTGTTGTGGGCGGGCGGGGTCAGGTGAGAAGACCACTAGGTGGGGAAAGCGACGTCAATTCCCACCAGACTCCCCAGAATTGTAGGCCGTCGTTCACGGATAATTCCGTGACGCGGCGGGTCGCTTAACTGACCGTGGACGCCAATAACTCAACCCCGTGATCTGGGGTCCTCCCGTTTATGGAATTGGGTTACCTATTAACCACGCGGTTTAACCACCGGGGAACCACGCCCTCGGTATGCTTTGTCCGAACCGGATCACTCTATCGGATAATCTTTCCGGATCGGATGCAGCCGAGCGACACTGCCAAGGACATACCGGCGAGAAGGAACGGACCATTGGGAATAAAGACCCGGCTAGACTTAGATCCGAACCATGCTGGACCAATGAGAGAAAAGACAAAGGTGAGCTGCGAACATTTCTACAACAATTATTTATTTACAAAACGCGAGGAAAAGCATGT
Organism: Eptatretus burgeri; assembly: GCF_056783735.1. NCBI lineage: Eukaryota > Metazoa > Chordata > Myxini > Myxiniformes > Myxinidae > Eptatretus > Eptatretus burgeri. The sequence goes on along the minus strand of NC_140973.1, from coordinate 10,559,312 downwards.
GGCATAACAAAGGTTTATTGGGGGTGTAATGCAGGGAAAGATGAGAGAGGTGTGGGGTGTGGCAATTTTACAAGCAACTTACAAAGCAGACACAGTGCAGACTTGACGCGAAATTAATAAAAGCAACAATCACAACAATAAAAGATCTTATACAGGCTTACTTAACGGACAGGTGCCAACACTCTCAGACACAGTAAACCCAATTGTGAAAGGGACTTTTGCAGCCAGGGAGGGAGGAAGTTGAGGTTACAGCTTCTCGGTAACTGAGCGTTTCGGGGGAGGGATGCTCCATGGTGCGGCACCCGACAATGGTTGAGTTTTTCGGCCACAACCGTACGTGCGGAGATCGTGTCTGCAGGAGAGGCTTGAGTGGAGAAGAGCGGAGTCCGGGGGGGGTGGGGTGGGCGAGAGATGAGCAGCAGGCAGGACCAGGCAAGACGCCGTTCTTCAAGGTCGTGAGGTTGGAGATAAGGAACAGAAAGCGGGGCCAGACAGGAGGCTTGATCGAGAAGCAAGGGGCAATTCGACGTCGTGTCGGCAGAGACAAGTGGCAGGAACACTCACTCTCAATGACTCCTTCTCTCCTTCAATTTTCCTTGCTCCTTCTTCAATACTCAAAAACCTCTCTCAATTCTCCTTCCACCCAATTTGCAATTCTCTTCTCAACCCACTTGCAATTCTCTTCCCAACCAACTTGCAATTCTCTTCTCAACCAACTTGCAATTCTCTTCTCAACCGCTTTGCAATTCTCTTCCCAACCACCCAACCACACGGAGGTCCGCGCTTTTTCGAACCCGGAGGTCGGGAAGGAGCCTTGCCGAAACCTGACATCATTGGCCAAGCCGAGCATGCTGATTGGACCGGCCCTTCACGTGGTCCATCTTTCTGGGCTGGGTTTCAGCCAAACTCTGGTATGGTCTGCCCATGCCGCGCATGTCTGGCCTTGGCAGGTGGATGGTGGTACAGCTTTAGCGTTTGTCCAGCCGAACGTCGGGATTTTGCCTCTGAAAAGGAGTCGCTGGATAGACGGTGGTACGCTGTGGCCAGCGAAACGAGGGTAGCAAGCGAGATGAAGGCACCGTGGATCGTCATGCTGTGGTAAGCGAGACGAGGGTAGCAAGCGAGATGATGGCACTGTTGATCGTAAAAGGAGGGAATAAAATAAAAGGGGAAAAATGATTTATTAATCCTAACTAATAGCCCATCACAACGCACTCCCTGCTGTCCCGCTAGAGAAAAGGTAGGAATCTAACTACACGTATATTAATGGAATAACTGACTCGGGACAACTGTATGTTGTATGCATACGGGTCCGAGAACCGTAACAATGTGTGTGTGTGTGTGTGTGTGTGTGTGTGTGTGTGTGTGTGTGTGTGTGTGTGTGTGTGTGTGTGTGTGTGTGTGTGTGTGTGTGTGTGTGTGTGTTTAACACACCTCTTTGAGCCAAAGAAAGTTGCCAAAAGCAGCCAAGAAAAGCTACACAAGGTAAGTCCTTTGTTGTTTCAAACCCTACCCCAGCTCCTCTACAACTGCAGGCATTCACAAGTAGCACATACATGAGAATCCCAATTCTACATTCCCCCCTCAGCAACTGGACCAGTTACATCACTTGTTTGCAAGTCATCAACGACAGCAGAGACAAAAACACACACCACTGAGGCTCCCGAGCATGTACCATGTACAATGCCAATAGCAGTTAATAAATAAATATTAACCTAGAAGGGCACTCAGTGGAGCACGTACCTCTGCCACGCAATGCTTGATCCACAAGAACATATCAGGCCCAATACATTTTTGAAATATCATGCTATACAGTGCTATATATTATTTTTGGCCCTATTTCTCAATGATGAAGAATCACTTAAAAAATTAAATAATTCTCATATCCAGATAAGGATTTGGATCTTCACCAAAATTGAATCAATTCGTCCTTGTCACACACACAACTTGTCCACCAAGTTTTGTTTTCAAATCCGTCCACAACTTGTTGAGATATCCTGCACACAAACAGACAAACAAACAAACAACAAGAAGACGTCATGCAGAGCACGATAATTGCAAAATCCAAAAAACAAATTTGAACTCAAAAAATAATTGGTGGTTGAATTCAATGACCAATGACCAATGCAACACCTCTTCAAATTTCAAGTCAATCGGATGAAAATTGACAATTTTATAATTTCGGCCTATGTTGATCTTTTGGCCGATGTGGACCTCAAAAATAACTGGTGGTTGAATTCAGTGACCTGAAATATAAATCCTCCTCAAATTTCAAGTCAATCGGAGAAAAATTTCGGATTTTAGAAGTAACACCTCAGTTGTTGCAATGTTGACCTCAACAATAATTGGTGGTTGAATTCAGTAAGCTGGTATGAAAAGTCTGTTCAAATTTCTCGTTAATCTGATGAAAATTGAGGGTTTTAGAAGTTTGACTGATTTGTTGACCTTTGGCCTATGCTGACCTTTTGACCTTTTGAACTCAAAAACAATAGGCTTCTTGCTTATGACAAACTCTACTGTGTGGTGAGGTTCCATGAAGATCGGTTTAAAATTATGACCTGAAGGTGACAAACAAATTGACAGACAGACAGAGAATAACAAAATCGATTGACCAATATACTTGAAAAATAATCGATATTGCACATAACAAACAGACAAATGAAAAATCACGCATACCTCTGACAGGCTGAACACTCTATGTTTTGTATCCCACTGATGGGCTGGATCTGAACCAAAATATAATCCGTTTGTTCTTGTCACCTGACCAACTTGTCCACCTAGTTTTATCATAACACATCTACAACTTCTTGAGATATAATTAAACATATATATATAATTAAACATATATATATATAGTTTTTGGCCCTATCTATCAATTTTAGAAATCAGGCCTGTGTTGACCTTTTGATCTTAAAAATAATTAGTGGTTGAATTCATTGACTTGATATGAAAATCCTCTTCAAATTTCAAGTCAATCGGATGAAAATTGAAGATTTTTAAAAAATTGAAAAAGTTGTTGACCTTTACCCCATGAAGACCTTTTGACCTCAAAAATAAATATGATTCTGTCAGACCACTAACTCCACCATTTGTTGAAGTTTCATGAAGATTGGTTTAAAAATGTGACCTGTAGGCGATTAAAGGTGAGCGGACAGACAAACAAACTGATCAACATACTTGTCAAAAATAATTTTTTCTGCCAAGTAACAGAGACAGACAAACAGACAGAAAGGGGTGAAAACATAACCTCCTGCCACCTTTGGTGGCGGAGGTAACCACGACCATTTACGCCTATCACCGATAATTGGAGGCAACAACCAATCAGCTCTCACCTTATCAATTACCCCAGGTGGCTAGGATCGTTATATAATTAATCCCCATGCCCTTCTACTCAAAGAAAGCTGCCTGAAGCAACCAAGCAAACCTACACAGGGTAAGCCCTTTGCTGTTTCAAACCCTACCAGGGTTCCTTGTGTAGCTGATACCTTGTGGTTTGAAACTGTACGCAGTGTATGCAACCAGCACACCTTGCCAATGATGCAAACAGCAGCCATATCACATAACAAAATCCTCGTAAAATGTTCGCTGAATAGATATATGCATTTGTTATTCTCAGTGGTAGCGTGTACACATGTTGTGATCACACAATCTTTCCAGTGATGAAAATGTATTTAAAAATATATATGTATTGTAAAAACTATTTTAAGTTTTTAATAAAACAACTCCGACCGGTCATTCTGATGGCCATTTGTGCTATACACTGACCGGAAAAATAATTTAAGGGGTTTTTTTGTTTTGTTTTGTTTTTTTGCCTGAGTTTTCAAGGTTGAAATAGGGTTAAAATACAGAAGGGTCGCCTGTCAATTTGATGGGATTTTCATCTCAGCGCACTGATTGACGCGTATTGTGTTATTGGGGTTGTTGATGTTGTTGGGGTTCCAGACACCTGATTCCTGGCTAGATTCATCCAGTTTCCGTTTCGAGCAGATTCTGATTTTTTTTTTCAGAATCGAATCAAATTTGTCAAAGATTCAAATTCGAATCTGCTGGAATTGGTGAAGGAATGGTTTACAAGAGAATCCAGATTTCAATCCACTTTGTGCACTCGATGACATTCAACAGGGTTCAAGGCCAGAAATTGGATAAGGTTGACATTTATATAGGGCAGCCTTTTTTCTCCCATGGCCAACTGTATGTGGCATTCTCTCGCACAAGGACTGTTACCACGGAGGTTCCATGGATTTCTGCTAATAAGTTGTTGTTGCTGTTGTTTCCTATTCAGCCTGTGGCTACTGGGTGCATCATTTTCTGGAAGCGCAGCTGTGCCGCTAATGCGGTGCTCCTTTTACCAGTAAGCTGGTATTCATTTTGCTGATCTTGGAAGGATGACAGTCTGAGTGAACCCACCTGGTGTTATTTCATCGGGGAAAAAACAGGGGTTCAAACTCAAGACCCTTTGATCTTAAACCAGCCACCTTAACCGTTACGCCAACACCAGGCTTTCTGCTGATAAGTGATAATGGGTGATTATATCTGTATAATTTTTTATTTTTTTACATTGATCTGAGGCTCATAGGGGAGCTGGTCAAAAAAAAAATCAATCAAATGCAGGATGAAGACATCAGTAGACATTAATCTACTCTAACATGAGGATGACAGGATAGCTTCTCGTCTCTTGAGGTATGTGTACTCACCTTTGAGTTGTCTTTTCTGGGTTAAAATCTGAAGCTAGTTATAAACTGTCACCCTGGTGTTTCACATGAAGGACAATGCGTGAATGGGCATGCCATCCACCAGAGGGATGTTAAGCCGGATGAAGCGTCTGGCAGCACAAGGTGGAAGTTAAAGATTATGGATCCCATGGTATATTTCATGAAGAGTAGTTGGGTTATCCCCTCCGGCACCCTGGCTGGAATATAAATTCCTGCATAATCAAACGGCATGCCTAGCCTGTAACTGTAAGTCAATGAAAGACTTGGTCGGGCCAGTATCTTACCCACCGACCAACCCCACCAAGTCGGAATTGGGTTAAATGAAGAATAAGAATAAGAGTACTTCAATGTGAACTAGAATGGCACTCAGAAGAGCGCATACCTCCACCAGGATGAACAGTTTACGTTTTGTTCTTATCGCCAACCAAAATCATCCACTAAGTATCGTCCGGATCCGTCCACAACCTTTTGAGATATCCTATTCCTATACAGACAGACAAGCAAAGAGGGATGAAAACATAATCTCCATCCACCATCAGTGGCAGAGGTAATTACAAGGATATTTTTAAACAAAGGACAAATATATGTGGTGTCAGGGATTTGAACCTGGATTCCCTGCATTATGAGCCATTGATTCAGATGACACCACCAGACAAAAGGACTATTTTAAAGACAAGTTATCATAACGATGAAGTGACTAACAATCTTTGGTTCTAGTTACATTTGAAGTTTCCATTTTTCTTCTCGCAAAATAAAACCTGCCGTACACGACGATCTCTTCTCAATAAAAGATGCTTCGATCAGGTGGAATCATTATCCAGTGACACAGCAAGGCACAGCTATGCTATATGAAAGAAATCGTATGGACAGTGGACTCCTGTTGATGGTTGTCCAGGTGAGCAAAGTAAATTGTCCTGGAAATCACCTTGGTAGCACATCTACTTATTATTCATTTTTATTTTCTGCTTCATCATTGGCAGTTTGCCTGTTCTGTCTGTCTGGTCCTTCCCTTATTAACACCTTCGGGAGGCAAACCTTCCCACCTTTGCTGTTCACTGCTTAGTACAATCTTGAAACTCTGCATTTGACAAAATAGGTGAAAGTTGTTAGGCTCACAGGAAGTCAATTTTGGGATTAGACAGGCAAACCATTCCCAAAAAGCTGAAGAAGAAAGGGCTGAAGCAAATTAGCTTTTGCTTTGAGCATGCTATGCTCGGCTGGAAATGGAAAGGGTTTGTTTAAAGGCAGCTCCCCTTCAAATCCTCCTCGAATGCCCTCATTAGCAAGGTGACGAGTTCATGCGATATCAAACTCAAGCCTTTGGGGCCCGTGGCATGTTAATGAGGTTAACGTTGTTCCATTGGCATGGACAAGCCTCCATCTCCGGACCATGTTTGAAATGAGAGAATGTGCAGACATGTTATACGGCGTGATGCATCCTTGCGATGGAAATATTTCCATCAACCACCTTTTTATTCCTGAGCATCGTTGCTTGAGCTTTGATGTGATATGCCAAATGGTGACATCCACTGGGGGATAGACCCCATAAACATGTTTCTGGCTGATTGGTCATCATCAGCACAATTCAAAAAAGTTATATGTACAAGATACGATACACGACTTTTGAAATGATGTATGAATTAGTCAGGGGGACTATGTTGTGATATAAAGACCCGTGGGATTTAAATGATTACAGCATGCCACCTACCTAGGTAGACTATTTAGGTCCCAAGGAGTAAGAAAATCCATGTTGGCAAAATTGGAAGTGTTGCAGATGGAAGCCATCTTGGATTTCAATTTCTTTCTTTTGTTACCTTAACCCTTTTGTAACTGACTTTCACAACTGCCATAGAGTTAATGTATACAAGTCTGCCAATGGTACTGACAGGGTTAACGGAAATTTTGAACATCATACAAAGCTTACTTTGGTGGTTTCTATCCTGTTTTGATGCTTAATGTGTTGTAAAGAGGCGCACTTGGATTTGCCAGTGGTACATGAATGAATGGCAGCCATTTTGTTTTTCAAAATGGTTGCCAAATTTGATATTTTATTTAAAATATGAGCTTTAACTGTCTCAGGATTTTTTGTATGGAAAAATACACAGTAAGGACCTAAGGTTATACAAGAGGAATAGAGTTTCATGTTCGATAACAATTCAAAATACACATACTTATTTATTACAATTTGGTATGCCCCCTATTTAAAATAGCTGCCGTGATTGGCTTGCAATTTCACATATTGCGTAAAATCACTCATGGCTAATTGTATTTAGGGCATACGTTTCTAGGTATTCAACAAAAACATAGGTCTGGACATTACTACCCAGGATATATTTTTCATAATGGGCTTCCTTTTCCAAGTTCTGAAATGTGGCGCAACTGGGTATCTGTAAGTGAACACGTGTTGTAGAGGGCGACATTGAGGGTACAGGCTGCCTTTATCTGACAATCACCACATGTTATTGGACAGACATTTACTGGCCCATTGTTATTTCAACAAGCCAAACATCTAACTTGATGGTAAGTTTACATGACTTCACTGTTTCTGTTGAATCAATAAATATAGAGAACATGTATAGCACATAGATAATGTAAGTTTACACAATGATAAAAACCTAATTTCACAAAACAGATGCAAGGGCAGTGGTGTATCATATTACTGATTCCACATCAATTGGCAAACTAAGCATGCAGCAGTTGCTTGCCCATGTGTCAACGAAAGATGCATTAACCGCCTATTTGGCTGAAAAGATACTGCAACATGATGTAACAATGGGCAAGTCCCTTGTGGTTGCCTGGCGGAATAAGGCAAGAGCTACACATAGAGCAGTAGTTGACCTCTCAAGTAGTCAAGAAGAAGCAGATACCAAACTCATTCTGCATTCCATTGATGCTTCTGTAAATGGTGCTACCTCTCTAGACATCCACTCACCAGACACCGATGTGCTTGTACTTGCCATCAGACGACACCCCAGTTTATGTCCAAATACTTCCTTTGTAACAGGGGCTGGTCAAAAACATAGGGCGATACCCCTTGAGCCCATCTACAGTGCCTTGGGTCCAAGGAAAGCTGCAGCTCTACCGGAATTTCATACACTATCAGGAGCAGATGTCACAGGAAAATTTGCTGGAATAGGAAAGAATAAATTCTGGAAAGTACTGCAGGAACTTGATCCAACTGATGAGATAGTAAATGCCCTTGTACAGCTTGGAACAACAGATGAACTACCTAACACTTTGTTTGCTGCAATTGAATCATTTGTATGCAAGTTGTATCTCCCTAACACAGAGCTGTTGAATGTAGCTGATGTAAGGTGGTGGCTATTCAAGAAGAAGCAAGTTCAATCAGAAGGTTTACCTCCAACCCAAGCTGCACTGCGTAATGCCATCTTGAGAGCGCACTACCAGGCCATGATTTGGAATAATGACATCATTGCAAATTGTCACCTGCCAGAACCGCTGTCACCTGCCAGAACCACTGGAATGTGGTTGGAATTTGGTAGATGGCCGATATAAACCAGTCATGACAACCTTGCCGTCTGCTCCGCAAGCAGTAATTGATCTGGTGAAATGTTCCTGTGCAAAGACATGATGTTCAAGTAATCGCTGCAAACGCAGAAGGAATGGATTGAATTGCACAGATCTTTGTAGCTGTAGTGAGGACTCAGAATCATGTGACAACTCAGAAGACACAGTTCTCTCCGATGATGAAGAGGAGGATAGTGATAGTGAAGATGAGTTATTGTAACTTCCACAAGGATTGGAGCAGGAAATAAACTCTGGCAACCAACCACACAACTCGCATGTAGTATGGACAATGTATCACTGACTCAAAAGGATGAAATATTGATGTCATATTGGCGGTCATTTTGAATTTTCATATATTCATTCCTTGACTTGATAAGTGTATGTTCAACTACTAAACTTAGCCTAACCTCATAGAGCATTCATGGCCTTATTGCAACAATAGGCCTTAATACGTCCATTTTGAAATGAAAGATGGCTGCCCTATGCAACACTAAAACTGTAAATATGGCTTTTCATGTTCTTTGGTACTTATATTATATTCAGATAGGTTGATAGGGGTGATCTTTTGTCCCATGTTGAGCGTGGCACTGTCATTGAAATGATAATATATATATATATATATATTGTTGCTGATTCGCGCCCGCCGGCGTGCGAACGGCCACGTAACTCGAATCGCGGCACGTCGCCCACCGGACGGACAATCCAGTCGTGACCCTCTCGGACTAACGCCGGGAACCAGTCACGGGTGGACCTTTCGGCCTCACCACGATTGTGCCAATCGGCCCCCCGCGTGGGATAGGGTTGCTCGCCAAATTCGACCTACCTAAGTACCCACACGGAGGGTAGACCGGGCGATCGCACCTCGCCGCAGGTCGACTTCGGACACGGGCCACTTTAAGCGACCCGTTCCGTACTATCGGGATAACCGAGCGGTGTTATCGTCGGCCTCGACGGTTCGATTAATTATCGGGCGTATTCAGCCCACTACCAACCCTTTACGTGAAGTAAGATGGAGATTCAATGAAAGAAAAGACGAAGCGAAACGGGAAAACAGTTCAACATAATTCACATTTATTTCGCGATGGCACACGGAAAGCACACATATACAATTATACACCAAAAGCAACTGTAAAAGGAGAAGAAACACACAATATTACACAAAAAGCAAATATAAAAGAAGAAGACAATGCAGAGCTATCCGACGACCGAGCACACGGCAACACTTATACAATTTTACTTCACAGACGGCGCCGACAACACATATACCCAAAGCAAAAGAAAAGGACCACCCTCAAGGATGAGGCGGGCCTGGGGCCGAGACCGCGTCGGGCCTACCCGTCTGGTGATGAGCCGCGAAATGGCGCTGGCGCCCCGACTCCGCGGGCCTCGCTGGGACTGCCTGGTGTGGGGTGGGGACGGGGCCCCCTTCTCGCACTATCTCAGCGCGGGGGGAAACAGGAGGGGGTTGTTGATGCTCGGGGGGGGGAAGGAGGATATCTCCCTGTCTCGGGTCCCGCGACGAGCGTCTCCACCACGACCTCGGTCGCGCCGCCGGCCTCTCCATCCGCAGCTCCCCGACTCCGACGCGAGCACCCCCTCAACCGCCTTCGCTGCCGCCGCCTCTCCACAGCTTCGTCCGATCGCCCTCTCCGTCTCCTCTCTTGACTCGTCCCAACTCTTCACTGGCTCCGCGAACTCCCAACTGACTCGACTGATGAACGCGGCCCCTTATATGCCCCGTGGCTTCGCCCCTTCACCTTTGACCCTTTACCTCCGACCCTTCACCTCTAGCTGGCTCCCCATTGGACCGAGGAAAAGTGGGCGTGAATGCTTTTTGATCCATGAATTTGCATATAGCGACCACGCTCCAACGCCCTGGAGGCGGGGCCAAATCGCCCCACGCTCACCGATAGGACGGAACAGAAGTGGGCGTGAGTCGTTTTTGATCCGTTTTCTTCGGAAAGTCTGTGAGGTTTCTGAACACGCTGCTCGGTGCGCGCCCTGCACGAGTCCAGTATCGGTGCCCACAAGTGGCGCAAGAATGGTGGTGATGCGATGGTGGCGAGTTGTGACAGTAAAGGTCGTGGCTGTTGTTGTGAAGCGGCGTTGTGGTTGGTGGTTGTTGTGTGATGGCTGTTGAGACGTGGTTGGTGGTGGTAGTAATGGCGGCTGGTCCAAAATAAAGATAGTAAAAGAAAAACGGCTATCTAGAAGGGTCGCAGCCCGAATGAATGACATTTATTCCCTCGAAACAACGGGTTTGGGCCAAACTACACATATACTTACAGAGATATCTCACCGAAGGGACCTGAATGGTGGTTTGCGAATTTCGTCAACCACAACACTACCCCCTCCCCTTTTTACAGACTCGTCCCGAGTCGTCAAATTTTCGTGTGCCATCATGTGTAGTTTTCCCCAAGTACATTTTACCGACGGATCCCTGAGTGCGACATTCATGGTATTCGTGTCCCCAAAATAAATAACCTGAGGGCTGAGTAACTACCTAAACAAACTCACTCACACGGACGACTTAAATAAAATTGCCGGCGCTAGGACAGACATGCCAGGGGCGCACTCATATTTACAGTACATCTTACCTTAACTTACAAATTTTACACTAAACCATGGCCCAGGATCAATGAACTCTGCAAAAAGAAAGCAGTTAGCAGGGAGCCAGGCTGCTCGCATGCAGTCTCTGGCTCAAACAATGCAGGTGATGGGGAACGTGGCCGGCTGCTCACTCGCAGTCCAAGGCCTTCCCTTTTGAACTGAACGCAGTAAACCACAACGGTGCATGGGCTGCACAAACGTAGTCTCCGTGCCAGCTCAAGTGGCACACGCAATGAACACAACGAATGGATGGATGAATGGTTTGAACTGAACGTAGTGAACCACAACGGTGCATGGGCTGCCACTGCAGGCCCGTGTTGTAGCTGCCAACAGGGCAGTTCTTGCAGCTTGCAAACTGTTGCTTTTACGATGATCCCGGCGCGCATGGAAATGAACAGGGGGGGGGGGCAAAGCAAAATTGAACGGGGCTGGTGAACGTGGGCAGTGGGCATGGCATGGCAAAGGCAGCAGGCAAACACAGCCCGCAGAAGAAGGCCGCTGCAGGCAAACACAGCCGGCAGACCAACTGGCCGGCACAGGCCTTGCAGAAAACAGCTGCAGATGATCCGGCCGGCACAGGCCTTGCAGCAACACAACAGCTGCCGATGAAGTGGGCCGGCACAGGCCTTGAAGAAAAACAGCCAGCCGGCAGATGAAGTGGGCCGGCACAGGCCTTACAGCAACACAGCCAGCAGATGAAGCTGGCCAGCCTTTGCCGTTCAGTGGAGGTTGGTGGAGGGAGTGCGGTGGTGCTGGCCACTCGGAAGGCGGGCTCGGACCTACCCTACGGTCTCCCTCCCAACCTATCGCCTTTGCCTGTCACTGTACATACCCACTCCCTTAATTTGTCAAACCCCAATTTAGCCCCAACTTATTTTTTTTGACGTTTTTATGTTTACTTCCCCACTATAAATCGTCCCCTAACCCCCTTTACTGTCTTTGTTCGGCTAACCTATCCTGTCACCTAGCCTACTCCCAACCCCTACGTTCCCTTCCCGGAGGGGAGTAAGGGAGAGCTAACGTCCTGTGTCGAGGCCCAACTCAAGCCTCAGAATGGCCTCCCCAGAGTTCGGCGATCTATAACCAAAGTGGGTCCAGCGGCCCACAACGAGAGCGAGGGGATGGATGGTGCGGAGGGGTACATCTCCTAATCTACTCTAACCATTTAACTGTTAAACTACCCCGGGGCTTCAACAAGCGCCTCTCGCTTAAACTATTGGTTCTAACAACCCAGATTCCCGTCGCCTGTGTTGGTGTCCTTACAATTTCGGGCCTCGCCCCCCCCAATTTTCTCTCCGTGCCCTCACACGGTCTCATGGCTGGGACACGTGGCTCCCTTTGGCAGGCACGACCCTCTGCCGATTCTCCGACGATGGCATCCCCGGGCACTACACTGCCTCCGAGCCTACCAGCTCCCTAACACCGGGGAGTGCCCCCCATGGCACCTCCCCTGAAACGCACACGTGGCAGGCTGGCTTCCCAGGCCCCTTTCCGAGGGTCACCCGTGCCCACAACACTGCCCACGCGGCTAATGGCGCCCCGGGCCCCCGCACCAAGCAGGCGCACCCGTGCCCACTACGCTATCCCGGCCCCCCATGGGCCCTTGGCCTACCACGGCCGACTAGCCTGGTGCCCGGGGTACCGACTCAGCGATACTCACCTTTCGCCACCACGCTCCCAGCCTGTCAACAGGGCTCCTGCACCCCTCCAAACGGGTTTCGAGCCTACTTCCCCACCATCAACAAAACGACTTCCATATTTGTTAATTTGACTAACCCACTAACTCAGTCTACACTGACCCCGGGGTCCCTTGGGCGGGAGTCACTCCTCCCCCCAATCACTCATCGCACCATGCATTCCCCATTCACTCCACACACACAGACCCGCTGGCCTCACTCATTCAACATGTCTCCACCTCATAACTCACCAACAACTCTTCAACACACACACCACTGAACTCTGCCATCCTTCTAACTACATCCCCTAACTAACTCGTGCTCCCACGTCGTCCCTTACACTATAGCACGTTCCTTTTAACACTACGTTCCTTTTAACACTACGTAGCTAAGCTACGTCAACTCTACACATTCACTGTCTGTCACTGTCTCCAAATAAATCATTTTATTTCCCAACCTAAACCTGGCTACAATCCCTCTAACTAATCCATTCCACGGACTCCATGAGGACTTACCCCTGCCCCATGAAGTCGGTCTAGCTAAGCTAACCCTTCCCCCTAACTAGTTTCCATCCTGTGCCCTGGTAAGGGGGTCTTCCACCCCTTGCCAGGGAATTCTGTGCACCCGAAAGTGAGGCTTGCTTCTTTTTTTTTTTTTCTTTACATGCGCAGCACCAGCGCGGCCACTCGCAGCTCGTGCCCACTACGCTATCCCGTGACGTCATGCAGCTGCATGTGTACCTCGTCCCTCCTTGGACGGTACCATCCGGCAGGGATACCCCTCCTGCCGGATTCCAACCCCACGTGCAGCCATGACGAAACCGTGCGCATAAAAAAAAACACAAGCCCCACGTCTCGAGGGGTTCCCCACGCGAACACATGTGCTTTGCCCGTTGGAGCTTAACACACACAATCGCGTGGAGAACCCGTCCGGTCCAAATCCATAATCCTGCCTAAGCTTTGTCCGTCCGCGGGATCGGCAAATCCACCGCTGGCGTTTCCGGACCGGGACTTCACTCTCGCAAGCGAGCACGTGGGGGCCTCGTGCGTTGCACAGCATGGACCTCGTGCTCACTGCTGGGTGAACCCGGCACGGTCCCCGAAACAACTACAGCCGCTACTCGGCTTTCTTTCTTCTGTCGCCGTCGTCGTCGCCATTCAACACACGCACTCCCGCGTGTTACGACGCTAACACACCTCACCATTAAACTCACCCCGGGAGACGCGGCTGCATGTTCACACATGCCCACCGACATCTCCCTTACACACATCGACCTTGCACACGTGGCTCCCCTCACTCGCGGCCTTCCACTCACTCGTGCCATTTCCCTCACACAAACCACACCACTCACACACACGGGGGCACTCATCCGCGGTGCCTCATCCACACACCGTCCCTCACTCACACACGCGGGGGCACTCACCCGCGGTGCCTCATCCACACTGGCCGTTTCATCCACACACACGGCCTCTTCCACTTGCGGTTCCCCTTTTACACACGGCGTGCTGGGAAGCACGTACTCCGGCACAGTCGCCACCACACCACTCACACACGGGGTCGCTTCCACACACGGGGACGCACTCACACCTTGCACCACACACACAGGGACAACCACACGAGGGATTCGTGTCCCCACAAGGGTCTCCGGGGCCTCTATACCCCCCAAGCTCTCCGTGCACCCGTCCGCAGCACTCCTCCCCTCGAACTCGCAAAGCACGACCGAACTCACCTGGTCGTGACTCGCCTCAAGGGGGAATACTCCCTCCCCTCGTTCCTGGAGGAGGCCATCCCGCTGCTCGCACCGGGTCCCTGCACGGTCCGCCAGCTCACCCTCACTATCCTCCACTACCTCCGTGTGTGTGTGTGCGTCACTTACCCCGTCTTCATCGTGTAGTCTTCCCTCTATCGTTCCCATCTCCCGTGTCTCTGCCAACTCAGTCACCTCTTCACCCTTTATCTCCCTTGTCTCAATTCTTTTTATTTCCTTTGTCGTCACCTCGTGTCTTGTCTCACACGTTTTGGTCTCCCCATTTAATTTTTCCCTTTCGGTCATCGTCACGACCCTCGCCCAACACGTCCCCCGAATTATTTTTTCACCCGCCTCCACCGCGGGCCCGACAGCCGTTGCATCCCCTCCCAGCTCGTTCGCTCCCACACGTGGAGTCGCCATTTTAAGCTCCCTGCTAACGGCCTTCATGCCCGCCTGCAGGCATCGGCCCATGTTCTGCGTCTCACCCCGCAGCTTTTTCGTTTCTTCCTTCATGTTTGTTTCCATATTAGTTTTCATGCGTTTTATTTCGTTTGTGAATGTATCCATTTTTTCGTTCATTTCCGCATTCATTTTTGCCAGCATGGTGAATAGCTGGGCCATGTCGGGTGCGCTTGGGTGAGCCGTTTCGGCAAGGATCGGGGGGTTTTGGTGGAGAGGGGGAGGGGAGGTGTCATACACCGCGGCCGCTGCCGCACCTATTTCGGGCTCTGGGTTCAGTTGGGCGAGTTCGTTTTCCTGTACAACCAACATTTCCTGCACGGGGATTTCGTCCTGGACCATGGATTCTACACATTCTACATCCATTTCTATACCCCCGGCTCCCGCTCGCCTTGAGACGCCATCTTGCTTCTCCTAAAGGGTTAATTTAGCTCGCTCGTAATTTGGAGGGAATCGGGGGTCGCTCCTCTCACCCCTGGACCGATTCCCGTGAATTTAGCTGGAGACAGGAGAGCCCGTTTTCCCGTTCTCCGATACCAGTGCCGCGAGGAGGGCGATGAGTTTGTATCGCACGACCTGACACGAGTGTTGCTGATTCGCGCCCGCCGGCGTGCGAACGGCCACGTAACTCGAATCGCGGCACGTCGCCCACCGGACGGACAATCCAGTCGTGACCCTCTCGGACTAACGCCGGGAACCAGTCACGGGTGGACCTTTCGGCCTAACCACGATCGTGCCAATCGGCCCCCCGCGTGGGATAGGGTTGCTCGCCAAATTCGACCTACCTAAGTACCCACACGGAGGGTAGACCGGGCGATCGCACCTCGCCGCAGGTCGACTTCGGACACGGGCCACTTTAAACGACCCGTTCCGTACTATCGGGATAACCGAGCGGTGTTATCGTCGGCCTCGACGGTTCGATTAATTATCGGGCGTATTCAGCCCACTACCAACCCTTTACGTGAAGTAAGATGGAGATTCAATGAAAGAAAAGACGAAGCGAAACGGGAAAACAGTTCAACATAATTCACATTTATTTCGCGATGGCACAGGGAAAGCACACATATACAATTACACCAAAAGCAAATGTAAAAGGAGAAGAAACACACAATATTACACAAAAAGCAAATATAAAAGAAGAAGACAATGCAGAGCTATCCGACTACCGAGCACACGGCAACACTTATACAATTTTACTTCACAGACGGCACCGACAACACATATACCCAAAGCAAAAGAAAAGGACCACCCTCAAGGATGAGGCGGGCCTGGGGCCGAGACCGCGTCGGGCCTACCCGTCTGGTGATGAGCCGCGAAATGGCGCTGGCGCCCCGACTCCGCGGGCCTCGCTGGGACTGCCTGGTGTGGGGTGGGGACGGGGCCCCCTTCTCGCACTATCTCAGCGCGGGGGGAAACAGGAGGGGGTTGTTGATGCTCGGGGGGAAGGAGGATATCTCCCTGTCTCGGGTCCCGCGAAGAGCGTCTCCACCACGACCTCGGTCGCGCCGCAGGCCTCTCCCTCCGCAGCACCCCGACTCCGACGCGAGCACCCCCTCAACCGCCTTCGCCGCCGCCGCCTCTCCACAGCTTCGTCCGATTGCCCTCTCCGTCTCCTCTCTTGACTCGTCCCAACTCTTCACTGGCTCCGCGAACTCCCAACTGACTCGACTGACGAACGCGGCCCCTTATATGCCCCGTGGCTTCGCCCCTTCACCTTTGACCCTTTACCTCCGACCCTTCACCTCTAGCTGGCTCCCCATTTGACCGAGGAAAAGTGGGCGTGAATGCTTTTTGATCCATGAATTTGCATATAGTGACCACGCTCCAACGCCCTGGAGGCGGGGCCAAATCGCCCCACGCTCACCGATAGGACGGAACAGAAGTGAGCGTGAGTCGTTTTTGATCCGTTTTCTTCGGAAAGTCTGTGATGTTTCTGAACACGCTGCTCGGTGCGCGCCCTGCACGAGTCCAGTATCGGTGCCCACAAGTGGCGCAAGAATGGTGGTGATGCGATGGTGGTGAGTTGTGACGGTAAAGGTCGTGGCTGTTGTTGTGAAGCGGCGTTGTGGTTGGTGGTTGTTGTGTGATGGCTGTTGAGACGTGGTTGGTGGTGGTAGTAATGGCGGCTGGTCCAAAATAAAGATAGTAAAAGAAAAACGGCTATCTAGAAGGGTCGCAGCCCGAATGAATGACATTTATTCCCTCGAAACAACGGGTTTGGGCCTAACTACACATATACTTACAGAGATATCTCACCTAAGGGACCTGAATGGTGGTTTGCGAATTTCGTCAACCACAACAATATATATATATATATATATATATATATATATATATATATATATATATATATATATATATATTCAAGAATAAGCCGTAAAGGTGGCCATTTTGAAATTCAATATAGCTGAAAATTTTGAATACAATTTCAGCTGTTCACAAGAAATGTGTATTTCACGAATTGTTTGTCACTAATTTTGAAATGAAAGATGGCTGCCCTCTGCAACACGAAAACTGTAAATATGGCTTTTCATGTTCTTTGGTACCAATATAACATTCATATAGGGGTGATCTTATGAAGCATATTAAACGCGTCACTGTCACTGAAATGATAATATGTACATATATTCAAGAATAAGCCATAAAGGTGGCCATTTTGAAACTCAATATGGCTGAAAATTTTAACGGAATTTCAGCTGTTCACAAGAAATGTGTATTTCACTAATTGTTTGTCTTGATAAATGTAGATTTTACAACAAAAAAAGTTTGTTTTGTGGAACCCGGTTCTGCTCACAGGGAACTTTTAATCCACCATTACTAGTGCGAAATCTGAAATTCAAATCGTCTTTCCAAACATAATTTTCAGCATTTAGACGAAAGAGTGGCAATTTCAAAATGGTTACCATATTATTGTTCTGTTCCTGAATGCAAATCAGACTCACGGAAATATGTGAAATACATATGGATGAGAGGAGTTGGGTTTGTGCCTTTTACTGTTTAATAGTACAATTATCGAGTGGTGGCAGTGGTTATACCCCCCCCACACACACACACACACACACACACACACACACACACACACACACACACACACACACACACACACACACACACACACACACACACACACACACGCTTTTCCTTTTACCAATAGATGCAAAAATCTAGCATAATTTCTCCTGTCGTCCCGAACCAAATAAACAACCTATATTATAAAGGGAGCCGTGTCTGTCTGTCTGTTTGTTTGTTGTGTTATAACTTGAGAATGGATTGATGGATTTCAAGGAAACCAACTATTATTAGCTTTCTTTCCAAGTAAATAGATTATTAGCTTTCCAACGTCGTCATATTTATTATTCTACGACAGCAGGAACCCTTTAGACTGAAGCGTGACAGACACAGACGGATGTACAGACGCTGCTCCTTTTAGTAATAGAAACACATATTACGAAGGTATAAATTGTTTGGCAGTGATTGTTTGTGCCTGGTCCCAATAATTGCCCCAAGGGCATTTATTGCGCTATCTCCGTACCATCCTGTCGGACTTAAAGCACCTTGTGGTCATTTATCTTTTCTTATACCGCCAAACAATTATTTTCATTGAAAGAGGGATTAGCTTGTATGGTTTGTCTTTGCACTCCCAGCAATATGAAGAGCAAAATTTGGGCACGTCAGCATGTAATGGCTTTGTCTTTTCAAAAGGCACCGGTACTTTTGAACATTCAATTATCAGTGCTAGCAAGCAAGACAGTCAGCGAATTGACGCCTCTGGAGGATAGCTTACTATATGGTGTAACTCCGTGCTGTGAACTAACAGGACGACGACACTTTGTAGTTGGATCCTATCAAATTGAGAATTTAATTACCCAAGTAAAGCTCAGATTATGCACCTGTGTACGCTCTACGTCGGTATAGTCAATTGAGCCGTCCTATTGGGTCCTTCGCTTCTTAAGCAGGTACATACAATTGCATTTATACACAATGTTGTCGATCAAGTATTTAAGTATCACTGTAGAGTTCAGGGGAACTCAATCCCACAACTCTAGCATCGGTTCTGAAATCCTCTAGTATGTAATCTAGTCCCATAACCTCAGTCAATCTCCATAGAAACCATCTCAAGTGAAAACAATTCTCGCTTGCCCCACCTTCCACTAATCCCCCCTCTCGTTCTCTTCCTCTGCCAATGACGACCCTTCGCTCAGAGGTTGAGGGTGTGGCGTGAGGCGCAATTTTCGGAGCTTTCAATCTTTCATATTCAGCCTGTCCAGGATTCCAGCTGGGGCTCCACACGCACATGCGCGCGTGCATGCACACACACACACACACGCACACGCACACGCACACGCACACGCACACACACACACACACACACACACACACAGTGTGCCCGCTGCACTGCCGACGATAGCCTGGGTAAGGTGTTCACCGCACATTCAAAAAGCCATGATATTACATTATGTGATATAGTAAATCATATTGTATTATACAGTATTGTGAAGATATACCAATTTAGGGATCATCCTTCCGCGCGGTAAACCCAGCCTCTTATGCGGTCGTTGCGTGCGTCACAGACATTGAGAAGATTTGTGCTAAGATTAAATATCCTCTACTTTTTGCAGTCCTGTGCATTATTGAGTCTTCTTTTGATGCTTGCACTTGCAAGGAGATGAATTGTCCATGTTGCAATTATGGTTGTACCTGTAATTGCCGATGCATGATGGTTTCCAGGTGGTTAGAGAGTGATGGAGATCTTTTAATGTGTTGCTGCCTCAGTTCAAATCCTGAGCCGAGAAGCAACCATCACCTGCTGGAACATCCTGCGTGAATGGAAGCCCCTAATCTCAATGTGATTGCTCTTCTCGAGGATAACTCGATCTTTGTGTTTTAATTGATATTCTGTCCGAAGGTTAAAGTTTGGTGTATATTTGCTAAATGTAGAAAAATGTCAATTGAAATCGTTTAAAAAAAGATTCCCAAATAACAGCTATACATAGTATAATGAATTGGAGCAAATATATATACAGTGGGGAGAACAAGTATTTGATACACTGCCGATTTTGCAGGTTTTCCCACTTACAAAGCACGGAGAGGTCTGTAATTTTTATCATAGGTCCACTTCAACTGTGAAAGACGGAATCCAAAACAAAAATCCTGAAAACCGCATTGTATGATTTTTAAATAATTAATTTGCATTTTATTGCATGACATAAGTATTTGATCACCAACCAACCAGGAAGAATTCCAGCTCTCACAGACCTATTAGTTTTGTCTTTAAGAAGCCCTCCCATTCTCCACTCATTACCTGTATTAACTGCACCAGTTTGAACTCGTTATCTGCATAAAAGACAGCTGTCCACACTCAATCAATCAGACTCCAACCTCTCCACAATGGGCAAGACCAGAGAGCTGTCTAAGGACATCAGGGACAAAATTGTAGACCTGCACAAGGCTGGGATGGGCTACAGGACAATTGGCAAGCAGCTTGGTGAGAAGGCAACAACTGTTGGTGCAATTATTAGAAAATTGAAGAAGTTCAAGATAACAGTCAATCTCCCTCGGTCTGGGGCTCCATGCAAGATATCACCTCGTGGAGCCTCAATGATCATGAGAGGTGAGGGATCCGCCCAGAACTACACAGCAGGACCTGGTCAATGACCTGAAGAGAGCTGGGACCACAGTCTCAAAGAAAACCATAAGTAACACACTATGCCGTCATGGATTAAAATCTTGCAGCGCACGCAAGGTCCCTCTGCTCAAGCCAGAGCATGTCCAGGCCCATCTGAAGTTTGCCAATGACCATCTGGATGATCCAGAGGAGGAATGGGAGAAGGTCATGTGGTCTGATGAGACCAAAATAGAGCTTTTTGGTTTAAACTCCACTCGCCGTGTTTGGGGGAAGAAGAAGGATGAGTACAACCCCAAGAACACCATCCCAACCGTGAAGCATGGTGATGGAAACATCATTCTTTGGGGATGCTTTTCTGCAAAGGGGACAGGACGACTGCACCGTATTGAGGGGAGGATGGATGGGGCCATGTTTCGCAAGATCTTGGCCAACAACCTCCTTCCCTCAACAAGAGCATTGAAGATGGGGCGTGACTGGGTCTTCCAGCATGACAACGACCCGAAACACACAGCCAGGGCAACTAAGGAGTGGCTCCGTAAGAAGCATCTCAAGGTCCTGGAGTGGCCCAGCCAGTTTCCAGACCTGAACCCAATAGAAAATCTTTGGAGGGAGCTGAAAGTCTGTGTTGCCCAGCGACAGCCCCGAAACCTGAAGGATCTGGAGAAGATCTGTGTGGAGGAGTGGGCCAAAATCCCTGCTGCAGTCTGTGCAAACCTGGTTAAGAACTATAGGAAACGTCTGATCTCTGTCATTGCAAACAAAGGTTTCTGTACCAAATATTAAGTTCTGTTTTTCTGATGTATCAAATACTTATTTCACGCAATAAAATGTAAATTAATTATTTAAAAATCATACAATGTGATTTTCAGGATTTTTGTTTAAGATTCCGTCTTTCACAGTTGAAGTGTACCTATGATAAAAATTACAGACCTCTTCGTGCTTTGTAAGTGGGAAAACCTGCAAAATCGGCAGTGTATCAAATGCTTGTTCTCCCCACTGTATATATATATATATATATATATATATATATATATATATATATATATATATATATATATATATATATATATATATATATATATATATATATAAAAAGATCTTCGCAAATATAGTATTATGACCATGTGGGACCACTACCCTGAAAGGGTGTCCGGTATATGCTTCCAAAATTTGTTTGTGTTCCCATCTGAACCCCCGGCTCAAGATTCAAGGAACCCAGGTTCAGATCCCACCATGTACCATTTTTGTTCGTCCATTAGTCTCCCAATGTCCTTGTAATTCATGTACACTGATGTCTACCATTGTATTTGTCCTGCGTGCTGTACGTGTAGAAGCTTCCCTGTGAACCTTCTTATTATATCCAGTTTACAAGAAAACACTTTAGAAACCTTCAATGAACCTTAAAAGGCACAAAAACCCCAAATAAAAGCAGTTTATAAAGGCTGATAAAACGACAAGGTAATAATTCAAAGAGGAGGTCTTACCTGTGGTGAGAGAAGGTGCTCAGATGGGAACAGAATACAGGCCGATCCAAGCTGGCCAATATGTGTCGTGGGTAGCAGAATCTCTTGATAATCCGATGACAGTCCTCTCTAAAGGGCGCCATCTATGTATTATATATGCAAAGGAAGGGAAGGTGGAGTAAAGGTAAAGATGGGAATAAGTGGATTAATAAAACGTTTAATTTTTTTTTTTTTTTGGTGTACAGAGTCGAGGCTCGTGGAAGATCAAGAACACAGAATGGATCAGGAGGACATAGCAGAACAAAACGAACAAGAGAAAGAGGGGGGTCGAGGTATAGTCTATACGTAGGTATCGGTATAGTCTTGAGCTGTTCTATTGGTTCCTTCAGCTTTTTAGCAGGTACCTAGAGCACCATGCTGTAGATCAATATTTTGTTAAACGGTTCGGGTTCATAAAATGATAGAAATTGTTAAAGATAGTTAAACTAGTCAAATCAATGCTGTTTCTCATTTCTCAGGATTCATTATATATTTTTGTACTTTTAGCTGTAAAGGCAACATCATTATTTTTTATATATCTAGCATGATAAGGGCTGTTTAGTGCTGACATTGGTTGGTCCCTGCTCATATATAGATGAGAGTTGGAGGAACCTTCAGGCAAAACGATTCATTATTGAGTTTTTTCTGTATTTTTTGTAAGGAAAATAATTTCACTGGGTTCAGATTGCGTTGTGCCAACTCTGATGCCTCTTTTACCAATATCTTATCGCTAATGTGTCCTTCTTGCTCTTTCCGACAGAAAAAGTCATTCTTTGCGCAGCACCCACTGGGATGGCTACTGGACTGGCACCCGAGAGCAGAACAGACCTGCATGACGGTGAGAATGGGTTTCCTGGGATACTGTACCAGCACCTGGGATACTGTTGTACCTGGGACACTGTTTACTAGTGCATGTGGTTAAAGGGTTTTCTGCAATAAAAACTCATTCTTTGATTGTCATGCTGTGACATTTGTTGCAATGTTTATCTGATGAGCGCAACTTAAAACCCACCGTCTCCTTGTGCACGCGTCCTTTATTACCATAATTTCAACTCACTTGGCATACAAATCTCAATATTCTGACCATCAGTCTTCTTCTCATAGAAGGGTGGTTACAACAGGAAAAAAAAAACAAAGAAAACGTCACGTGACTAGAGTTTGAGATGGCTCAGTGGGTGTTGGAAGGCTAAGCAGCACCAAAGGAGACAAAGCGGATCCATACCCCAGAGGCAGACATCGCACTACCAAGCACGGAGCCAATTAGTGGCTGCACTAATGAGCTATTTGGAGGCCAAGGTTGCTCGTGGAGGAGATATCACATTGTAAGACCTGGGTACAAAAATCTGTCTTCATTACAATAACAGATATCAATGAGAACGACACTCGGTAGAATGCATACCTCCATCACCCTGAATAGTTTACGTTTTGAATCCCACTGATAAGTTGGATCTGTGTCCGGACCTTCACCAAAATCTAATCGGCTTGTTCTTGTCACCGACTCAACTCTTCCACCAAGTTTTTTTGTTTGTTACTGTCGCATTCTGCGAAAGGTTATGTTTTGGTCGCTGTGTATTTAATTTATTTGTGAATATGTGTGTTTGTTTGTTATTCGCATAACTCAGAAAGTATTAAACCGAATTGCATGAAATTTGGTGAGATGATTCGTGAGTATCCAAGGACGATTTGATTAGATTTTGGGAGCGATCGGGTCAAAGGTCAAGGTCATGAAAAGGTCAAAAACACTCTTTTGAGCATAACTTCCTTCATAATACAGCTATCGACATGCAACCACTGCCATATTGTTCTATGACGAGATACCTTTCGGATATGTGGTGTCGGATTTGACGTAACATCATCGGAAGTGCGTCTAAATGACGTCACAAGATGACGTAAATTTTCAATTTTCGATCTCATCAGTTTTGATCATACCGTTTTGTAGGACTTACCTTAAGGACATCACACACCAAATTTGACTTCAATCGGACTGACTGTTATGACGTCATTGACATTTGAACATGACGTTTTTCAATTGTGGCTAAAATGTCCTGATATTTTACATTCAAATATCTATATAATTTATAAAGCAAAGTCTCCCAAATCCAGGCATTAGGATCAGTACCAAAATATCTGTTTATTGATGTGCAGGTTTTGCCAATTAACTCTGTAGTCAAGGTCACACTCAAGGTCAAAATATACTTGTAGGCATCGCTTCAGATCTAATAGAGCTATTGACATGAAACCAACGTTAAAACGTTCAGTGAACTACGAGCTTTCAGAATGGTAGTCCCCGAATGGACGTAACGTCCCCGGAAGTGCGTCAAAATGACGTCAAAAGATGACGTCATTTTCAACTTTTTAATTTTTCAGTGTTTATCATTCCATTTTGTTGGACTGCCTTCAAGGAGGTTACACACCAAATTTGACGTCAATCGGACTGACGGTTGTGACGTCATGGACGTTTTAAAATGACGTTTTTCAAATGTGCCAGGAAAAAAGTTGCGGCGGCGAAGGTATGCGCTCTACCGAGTGCCCGTTCTAGTTTTAATACACATACTGTATATGGTTTTTTGAATTTATTTTATGCATTATCTAGGCTCATGGAAGAGATGGGCACAGAATATACCAGTACACAACATAACAAAGGGAACAGCAGGAGAAAGGGGGAAACGTCAATCTCAAGGTGGAGGAAGGAAGGTAGATGGAGACATATGCAGGTAACAATGAGGAGTAGGGGAGAATGCAAGGTGTGGACAAGATGGATGCATTATAAGCAAAATTTTGGAAGGGGTGAGGGTAGTATAACGATGGAGAAAAGATCATAGCCTTGGATGGGGGTGACCTGAGATGGTGGTGAACAGCTGTCTTGAATGCCTGGTGGGAAGAACGAGATTGAAGCGAGTGTGGAAGGTGGTTCTACAGGCAGGAAAAGAGAGGAATAAACAAGTGGAGGTGAGCAATCATTCTGGAATGAGGCAATTTCACAAGGAGGGGCTGCTAGTGGACCATGTGCATCCTAAAGATATTTGGGGGAGTGGGAGGGAGGGAGGGGACCGAGCATGGAGAGGGTAGGGGGTGCAAGACCAGAAATGAGGTTGAAGAACACAGAGAAACCACCGATCTGTCAGTGATGACGAAGTGAGAGGCTCATTGACTGAGCTTCATCATGAGAGATTCCAATGATATTGAAGGCCTTGGTTTCCATGACATCAAGTTGAGCAAGATGAGAGACAGGTTAGCCAGCCTGGATGAGAGAGGAGTAGAGAGCAGTACTCCATCAAGCTGCAGATGAAAGCCTTTTAGGTGGATAGGAGCTCTGGTGTGCCAAGGAAGGACTTTGCATGACAGAGGATGCCCAGTCGGCATCTGGCTTTGGAGGCCAACTTTGAAATGTGACTTTCCCAAGAGTGATCATGGCTGAGAGTGAGACCCAATAATTAGAATAACTGAACCTCTTTGAGATGATTGCTGAGAAGTTAGATGGGAGGGTTTGTGGAACAGTTCTTTCGGAAAGAGAGAGCGAGAGACAGAGACACAGAGACACAGAGACACAGAGACACAGAGACACAGAGACACAGAGACACAGAGACACAGAGACACAGAGACACAGAGACACAGAGACACAGAGACACAGAGACACAGAGAGAGAGAGAGAGAGAGACAGAGAGAGAGAGAGAGAGAGAGAGAGAGAGAGAGAGAGAGAGAGAGAGAGAGAGAGAGAGAGAGAGAGAGAGAGAGAGAGAGAGAGATATTTCTTAGGAATTAAAGACATGTTCCAAGTGTTTGACCAGTTTGTGATTTTTTCAAGCTCTGAGGAGAGGGAAGAGGGTGCTGCCTGCTTGTCTGAAGGATAAGGGATGGCAGGGCAGAGAGGGGAGTCATCAGCAAAGAGATAAAGAGGATTTTCCAGAGTCAGTGAGATCATTGATGAAGATTAGGAATAGGATGGGCTTAGAACACTGCCTTGGGGGAATCCAGCCTTGACAGCAAAAGAAGAAAGGGTTCTTTTGAAAGCCACACATTGACTACGAGAGTGGAGGAAGTCAGTATATAATCAAAGAGAGGAGTTGGCCTTGGATTCCATAGGCAGACAGTTTGGAGAGCAAAGCAGGATGCCAAACTGTATCAAAAGCTCGAGATATGTCCAGAGAGATGGCCCTGATCTCATGACTGATGTTGAGGGCCTCCATCCATTGTTGGAAGAGCAGAAGCAGCATGTCCAAGTTAGAGTAACCTGGTCTGAATCTGAATTGATGATCTGAAATGAGGCTGTTGGAGAAAAGGAATGATTTTATGTCTCCTACGATGATGGATTCCACGACCTTGCTGATGATTAGAAGCTAAATGATCGGTAGTTAACGTTTTAACAGGTTTTTTTTTCACCCTTTTTATGTTGTGTTGTAATGTTGGCTAATTTCCAAGCAGATGGAAGATGAGCTATGGTAAATGACAGGGTGAAAATGGCAGAGAGAAGATGTGCAAGAGCAGCAGAGCAAGTTTTCATGACACGTTGAGTTGATGCCGTCCGGTACAGTTGCTAAGTCAGAATCGAGGGTTGCCAGAAACTTTTCCCCTTTTCAGGTGCAAAAGAAACAAAATTCATGAACAGTTGGGTAAGACTGGGAATGATGAGTACAGGGAGGGAGGATTTAGGGACACAAAATTTTGAAACAAACACAGAATTGAGATATTCTGTCTTCTCACAAGCGGAGTTGGCTGTGGTGCCATTTGAAGTAAGGAAAGGGATGGAAGGGGAACATGCACCAGAGACTGACTTGACAAGGCGCCACCAGGTTTAAGAGGAGCGACACAAGTTTGAAAGTTCATTAATCCATCCACAAGTTTTGTCCGAATCCGTTCCCAACGTTTCGAGATGTCGTGCTATATATCATTTATTGCACTATCTCTCAACGGTGAAAAATCGCTTTAAAATTCTGCTATCTGGATCTGGATGTTCACCAAAATATAATCAATTCGTTCTCGTCACACACCCAACCTGCCCACCAAATTTCGTCAAAATCCGTCAACAACTTTTTTGAGATATTTTGTTCACAAACAAACAAACAGACAGACAGCCGGTGAAAACAACATCCTTCCACCTTCGGTGGCAGAGGTAACAATTTTCAATTAATGATAAATATAATCACAATAGAAACTAAGGTCGTCTTAAACTTTTCTTTTCATAAACACAGCACCTTACAGGAGTGGTGGCAGGCTCATGGAGTTCTTCCTGGGTGCAACGCGTATGGAAGCAATCCAGTACTGGAGTCTCAATGAGGGAGACAGAAAAACTGGCTAATTGTTGCCAACAAGATGGTGTATCTGGTAGCTGTAGCAACAGCCACGTTCGATTGATTACAGATGGGCTTGATAGACGTCTGAGGATTTCAAATAGTCGAATGCAGTTGGCACACCATCCAGGCACAGATCCACATCCAAATTTTAATTCATTTCAGCGACTTATTGAGCAAGAAAGCAGAAGTGCAAAAACGATGCTTCGGGAGAGACTGAGTTTCCAAGAAGATGGCAACCCCAAATGAATGTGTCTAACACCAAGCAGGTATGGGCAAAAGATACCTCCACCTCAGGTATTGGTGTCAGTGGCAGAGATGATGCAGCATAAAAACATAATGCTATGTGAGGCTTGCACTGGGAACAGTCGGATGTGCTCAACCAGCCACACCACTGCAGTGGCTCGTGCGTGTCAGAACACAGCTGACACCATCCCAGACAAGTGAGATTAACTCTGTTCTCCCTCACCGACAACCTGTCACTGCTCTGCTCTTTAACAACAACCTCCTTATTTCACCAGCCTCCGACGCAGATGAACCTCTCCAAGCTTCAACCTCTCATCTCACCAACATCTGTCATATAATTTCTATCAATCTTCTTCATAAATCTGCCTCCTTCCTCTTCTCCAACCAACCCTGTGGTCTGCCCCCTTCATCTTTCATTCCCACGACAGCAAAAGCATACCCTGTTTCCAGAATTTGTGACATACTCCAGTAATTTGGTAATCATAGAAACTAATCACAGCTGGATGTTTTGGGTATTGTTTTGCATCAAATTCCTATTTGTAGCTGTTCAACTTCCTCATTCTTGTTTACAGAGCCCTCCATTGTCAAAGGTCCTTCCTTGGCACACCTGGACTCCTGTCCACTAACAATGCCTTCATCCACAGTTAGAGGGGAGAACAATATTCCATCATGAACCTTTCATATTTAAGCTCGAACTTCCATCCTCAGTGAACATTTTGTAACTTGTTTTCTATGCCCCCTTACAATTCCTCGATTCAAATAAGCCTGATCTTAAAAATTAAATTATCTTGTTTCTTTCCGACAGGCTAAAATCCTCGAGCACTTCCTGTGCTCTGATTTGCTAATTATACAGATAAATCCAATTAGTGCACACAGGCCCTGAAACTTCCTAATTCATTTTCTCTTACTACTACGAGACATGATATGTCTCAGCCAATTCACCAATTTCAACTCAGACTTCCTTTTGGCTGACGAGAAAACACTGATTTCAACTCAATAAACACCTTAAATTATTTCCTTCCAATTGGAGTTCATTTGGTAATGCAGGACTTTTTAAATGACGTAATCCACTGCACAATGCTCAGCGAGCATGCACAGAAACCCTAAGAACGAGGTTTATTAGGGAGGCCAAACGAAAATCATGCATGCCAGATAAGGATCATAACATGAGATGGCTCACAAAGCTTCTAAAATAAGCTGAAAATACTTGGAAACGTACCTGCGAGAAATGGGTGTTTTTCTGTTTTTTGAGGCTTTGACAAAAGATTTTGAGAACTTTCTGATCAACTCACCCAAAAAAGTTGATATGTTGCAGTCTGTAATTCAAAAACTCAAGATGATGTGGGCCCATGCAAGGTCGAAGGTTCATTGATGGGCATTCTACCCAAACCTTTGTGCTTCTTAACACCAATGGGAAGGACATATCTCGGGCTTGTGAATGCTCAGCGTAAGTTTAAAATGATGATATTTACTTTTACTCATGTTTGGGAGGAGGGGTGGGTGGGATGGGAGGTGTATGGGCTGTGAGTGCCGTTATAGACAGATATTTTTTGTTTGGTTCTGAGGCCACAAGAGATATTATAGTATATTTTTGCATCTATTGGTAAAAGGAGAATCATCCATCTGTGTGTATGTATGTATGTCATATCCACTGCCATTGCGAGCTTGCAACAGGAAATGGTACGAACCTGACACATCTCATCCACGGATATTTCTTGTATATCCGATATTTCCGTGAGTCCGATTTGCATTCAGGAACAGAACAATTATTGTTGACCATTTTGAAATTGGCATTTTTTCGTCTAACTGCTGAAAATTATGTTAAAAAGACGATTTGAATTTCAGATTTTGTACGAGCAGCAATAGGTTAAAAGTGCACATCGAGCAGAACCAAATCACTGAAAACGCGCACACACACACACACACACACACACACACACACACACACACACACACACACACACACACACACACACACACACAAGGCCTTGTCAGCATTCATATGTCATTTTGAAAGTCCTCTGTTGTTGCATTGCATGGAGCCACAGTTCTTCACCTTCATAATATAACCTTCCTTGGATTTAGCATCCTTGTGTGTTAGCTACCTGCTCCCAATCAACAGGCCCCATGCTGCCAAATGCCAAATGATTCCACTAGAAGACTAGATCATGTGGGCCCAACTATCTTAAGGTATGCATCTCCCAGTCTCTTGAAATTCTGAGCCTCAACACCACTCGATACATATTCTAGACTGATCACATGGCAAAGATGGCCTCCAAGGAAGTCACAGACTGGACATCCTCTGTCGTTCAAAATAATTCCTTGAAAAGTCAGAAATATTCATAATATATAAGGTCATTATCCATACCTCATTGGAGTAATGCTCTCTCCTAAGTGGATCATATCTGTCTCTCCTGGAATCTGAATATATATATATATATATATATATATATATATATATATATATATATATATATATATATATATATATCTTTCAACATTATTGGCATCTCTCACAATGAGACTGAAGCACAAAGCTCATTATTCTCACAATGTAGGCAGGTTGGTGGCCACTCCGTTTGTTTGTTTTGTTTTATCTCTTTCTCTTTCTCTTTCTCTTTCTCTTTCTCTTTCTTTTTCTCTTTCTCTTTCTCTCTCTCTTTCTCTCTCTATCCTCTGACCCTCCCCTAGCAACTCCAAAATACCCATGCTCTTACAGTAACCCCTCCCTGGGTAATCTCCTAAATCCTGGCTTACTGAACACCACTATGATGGTTCATGAGCAGCAGAACAACACTACTCCAATCACAAGCAGTGCCATATCCCAGAAAGGCGAGTGGAACTTTGCTCCCTGCTTCATTGTGTATTTACCTCCATATCTCAATTCTTCCTCACCAACGACCTCTTGCAACCCTAATCTCCAATGTTAGCCTCCATTCCTCACCAGACTACCAAATAGATGAGCCTTTCCAAATTCCAACCTCACTACCCTGGCTGTCTGCACCATCACCTGTTATGCCTCACTACTCCTATCATTCCCCTTTTCCAGAAGTTACTTGGTCCCATGCCAATGTCCATGGGGTCATCATTCATCCGGCCAATTGGGTTCATCTAGTGGTGCCTCAATAACCAGTTCTATGGTGATGACTTGCAAAGTTACCTCACTCTTCCAGCATGCTGCAGGAATTTAGTTACCATGGGAAGTAATAGGAAGTTTTGTTTTTGACCCAGCAGTTCAGTTGCCACATCCTTGTCTGCTGGGTTGAATATAACCTTGTATGAAACTAAACCTTAGCACTAATAATCAAAACCATTCCTTTCACACCGTGAGGTGCATAGGGCTGTCGAGGCAGTTTCATTGGCAAGGAGTACAGTCCTGGATAGGTCACCACCCTGACACAGGTTACCCCAAATGGTTAATACCCCAGTAAGCTGGTACTCATTTTACCAACCTCGGAAAGATGGCAGGCTGAGTCAACCACACCTGGTGTTAATTCAAC
>NC_140973.1:10413415-10518415 GCF_056783735.1 Eptatretus burgeri | reverse complement strand
ACCTCGGGCAAATGATAGGATGAAAAGGGCAGAGAGGGGATGTGCAAGAGCAGCAAGGGGAAGTCACAGCCAAAGGTACTCCTGGGGTTTGTGAGGTGTAAGATCATTACACAGACAGTGAGAAATTGAGCTCTTGATGTGAAGGGAACTTCGCCGACGGGGTGGTGATCTTGCCCATCAAATTGGACGAGACAACAGCAAGGGGGAGAGACTAAAATGTTGGGGATGTCCTGTGGGAGGAAGGATTCTACTAAACTGATTATTTCTGGTTTATCAGATGTGTCCTGGATTGAGAGATCTGTCAGGTTGGAGCAGAGGCCTCGGATGTCTGAGGTGCCCACAGCTAGGGACAGTGGAAGGAGGAGTTGGGAGGATGCAGGATGGGGTGATGGGAGGCTTTGAGGGGATGGGGTGATGGGAGGCTTTGAGGGGATGGGGTGATGGGGAAGTTTTGAGAGGGTGATGTGAGAAGGGATGTAAAAAGGGGGGAACATGAAGTGGAAGGACACTGAAGAGGGGGACACATAGAAGGGATGGGGTTTGAAGGACGGCGGGGTTGTTGGAGATGTGGACGTACTTAAATCAACACAATATTTTGGATGAAACTATTGTTGTGGCATCATCAAAGGTGCCCAGAGAGGAACATCAAACAGGGCAAACCAATTTGGTGTTCATGTAGTTGTAATTATCCCATGATATTCACTTTTACAAACATTATCCTTGCGGACAACATCCATTGCTACGATTCCAATTTATAGCCCCTATTGTTGTTTTCTGTTCGTCCTATTTTCAGTGCTGTGTTGCCACAGTGACCTTTTAATAAGCACGTGAAAACTAAGCTGCCCTCCAGGGACTGACATTTAATGAACTACCCTTTTTTTAGTTTGGCAAAGTGTTCGGGTGAGGGAAAGATTTCAGTCCATAGGGTTTGGAGTAACTTTGTATGTGGCACAGTTTGAGGAATGACAAGGGATGCCGATTGAGATTGTCTGGGTTGTGTTGAATAGTGTCGTTGAATGGATCAAAGGTCACACAAGGAAATCAGACGCAGGTGGAGGCCATTCAGCCCACCATGCCTGCGTCACATCAACAACACACCAATTTATCAACACAAGATCAACAGAAGAAAATACAAAATGTTTATTTTGGTTTTTTTTAGTAAGTGTTTTTTGTATATATTTTTTTCTTTCCAGGGGAAGGGATAAAGGCGTATACTGTCTTGTGTAAAAAAAACACACACACACAACATCAACCACCCAACACCCTTTGACGAGACCCCCACCAACAGCACTCCGTACACATGCACACAATCACCCATCAATGCTCAAGCTACCTATAAGTCCTGCCAGCATCCCTATACTCCTATATATCCATAACTTACAGGTACCTATCTAATTCCAATTTAAATTTATCTACTATTTCTGCTGCCACCTCCTTGCCAGAAAGATCATTCCATGCATCAACAACTCTCTGAGTAAAAGACCCCGACCTTACTGCCGTCTTAACTCTCCTCTTCTTTACTCTCAGGCTATGGCCCCTGGTCCTATCATCGTCTGCTCTGCTGAATAATTCTTCTGCACTTATTTTATCTATACCCTTCATTATATTAAACATCTCTATCATATCTCCTTCCTCAAAACCGCCTCCTTTCTAGTTCTAGTGTATAAAGCTCTGTCTCCTTCGGCCGCTCATCATAGCTGATTCTAGCTCTCTTGTCACCCTGCGCTGAACCCTCTCCATGGCAGCTATGTCCTTCCTGAGTTGTGGTGACCAAAACTGCACACAATATTCTAGATGTGGCCCTCACTAAATTCCTGTACAATGTTAACACCACCTCTTTTAATTTATAAATGATCCCCATCCGAATACAACCTAAAACCCTATTTGCTTTACCATAGTTGCCTGGCACTGTGCTGCTTACCTCCCGTATGTATTACCACCCCCAGATCCTTCTCCTGTGTGACGCGCTCCAAAATTACCCCTTACATCCTGTAATCTCGATTTTCATTGTTCTTTCCCATCCCCAACAAATCAAGTCTGGTGTACCCATTTCCGGACAAATATAACACCTAATATCCATTCCCATATGGATAAAAAGGGAAGATTATCGAGGGTTCTACATGAGCAGAAAGATTCAGAAACTTTATTGTTACAAATCATTCAGAAAAATAATCATGTCATTTGGTGGACGTGAAAGATCCCAGGGTGTCAGTTGTGAAAAGTGGACTAGTTATTGCCTGCCCCCTGGAAAAACTACAATTCCCTGTCATCTTCAGTCGAGCATCAGGCCTGGCCAGCCAGTTTGTAAAAAAAAAAAACGAACCAAATATCATCCCCGACTGACCCACAAGAAGGTAGGACTGGGCCCAGAACCCTGCCTTGGGGGCACCCAAGCCTTGATAGACCAAGCAGATGAAAGGATTCCGTTGAGAGCCACAACCTTCACTGCCAAAGGTGGACGTGGCTACATTTTCACCTCTGTTTGTTTGTCTGTGAACAGGATATCTCAAGAAGTTGTGGATATATTCGGACGAAATTTGGGGGAGAGGTTTGGTGTGTGACACGGACGAATTGATTCGATTTTGGTAAAGATCTGGATCTGGAGACACGAATTTTTAAAGTGATTCTTCACCATTGAGAGATAGGACCAAAAACGAGAAAGCATCCATCCAGCTTTTGGGACCATCCTCTGCGCAGAGCGTTGGTGCTGCCGAAGCGGTCTCCTTGGCTATTGGGCACAATCCTGGATGGGTCGACACTCCGACACAGGTTGAGAAAACATATATCAAAAAGTTGTGGATAAGTTACGACAAAACTCGGTGGATGAGTTGAGTAGGTGACAAGAACGAGCTGATTAGATCCAGATCCAGCCTATCAGTGGATACAAAACATAAACTGTTCAGCCTGGCAGAGGTATATGCTCTACTGAGTGCTGTTCTCGTTTAAATTTTATTTCATATCTGGTAACATGTTTTTTTTTGCACCTCTTTGTAAACACAGCTTGTCTGTCTATTCCACTGCAGGTTACCGACGTGCCTTGCCAAAGTACTCACGCATGGGCGAGCGGCTGCGGCGGACTGTCCCTGGCCCTGTTCAATGTTCAGTGTCGTGTAGGGGTCGCTTGTGTAAGTATGAAAATCCTGAACGACTTCGCCCTGAGGATCAAGCGCTCTCTGGGGTCTATTCATCTTGGTGAGTGTCCCAGCCATCATCCTTGGATTCGATTCACAGCATTATTTTCTTCACCAATGATCCTCATCATCTAGAAAATAATTTAGACCCCACTGAATGATAAACTATGACGGATATTGACGAGGAGTGTATTTTAGGGGTTTTTGTACAACTCCGCAGCTTTATCATGCCTCGTTTGCTGCAGGGTAACAGATGGTATCCTGGCCATGGCCCGCCCATCTACAGAAGTCATTCACAAATATGACATCATTACGCAGTTCCAAGAGTGAGTTGTGCCATTGTGTCATTCTATTTTATTACCTAATGTTGCGTAGAATCCATCACAGTTTATGTACTCACAACTGAAACTTCACTCTATCCCAGGCAAACATAGCATTCCTTGCCTGTAGTAATTCTCTGCAGACCACTGTAGCAGGACCTTTTCCCAATGATAGTATATGAGAGTGCAACTCTCATATGCTGTAGGTCCAACTGTAGCATTTTTGCCTGGGATACTGCCAGGTTTGTTTTTTTCTCAGACAATCAAAACCATAATCGATGTGACACGGCTTGGGGGATGTTTTACATGGAAGGTGTGTAGCTCATAAATCCTGGTTTTAATGAAGCACCTGGGATATGACAGCGTACGAACATCAATAATGGATTATTTTGGACACAGTCCAGCATCCATGATGATTCATTGGCCAAGCTGTTTTTATATTGTCACGAAGTAGCCATAAACCGAGGTGATTCATCAATTCAAATCCCTGGCCATTCATTTCAATGATGTTGGAGCTTCGAACACACATAAGTTGTTGATCAAAGACTTGGAATATATCTTCCAAAGCAGGAAAATCCCACGCTCTCACTATCCATCCATCCATTGGGACCATACTCTGTGCAGAGCGTTGGTGCTGCCTAAGCAGACTCCTTCGCTATTGGGCACAATCCTGGATGGGTCGCTACTCTGACACAGGATACCAGCAAGCTGGCATTCATATTGCCGACCTCGGAAGGATGACAGGCAGAGTCAACCCCACCTGTTATTAATTCAACAGCTGAGTGCGATTTGAACTCAGGATCCTAGGATCCCACGCCTACCACCCTAACCATTAAACCAAGACCAGGCATTCTCTCATGATGTCCCTCCACAAGGACTAGCTTTCAACACCATGCCCCCTCTCCCCACCCCTTCCATCCTTCAGCCTACATCTCTGGTTTAAAGTTCCTGGAGCTCTTAGGCCACAAAATTTGTCATAAAACCTGTCATGGATGGAGCACATCGCCCAAACTGGGCGGTGAGACTGGCTGCCACTTGGTATTCTCTGGATCGAGCAAAATCCATTTAAGTCACTTCAGCTCATGACAGTGTATAACTAGAGGGGGAGCACTCGGTAGAGTGCAAAACCTCCACCGCCAATACTGCCAGGTCACTCAAGTTAACCTGATATCCTATTCATTCAATTTGACGTCAACAGTGCTCATAGAGTTATAGTTTGCAACTTTCCCTTTTACTTTTAACTTTTACATACTCAATTCATTCGTCATAACAAGATTCCTTGAGACAGAAATTGATTTTACGTGGGTATATCCACCTGAAGTTCCAAAATCAGCCGCAATTATAATTTTGGCATGTGTTTTTGTTGGAAATCACTTATCACATGTAGAAATGCAAAAAAAAAAATCGAAATTTTGTTGAAAAATTTTCTGGTTTTTTTTTCTCAAACAATTTTTTTTTGGGGGGGGGGGTTGGAAATCACTTAAAACATGTAGAAATAGTGGGGTGGCTTTGCCCACATATTCAAAAGAATTGTGCATTTTGTGATACAAGCACCAAATTTGGCACAAATGTACATTAATATGTTGCAAACATTTTCAGATATTGGGCCACTTGAAATTCTCTCTTTATGTCCGCTATATTGGATTTCAAAATGGCTGCCACTTGGTATTCTCTGGATCGAGCAAAATCCATTTAAGTCACTTCAGCTCATGACAGTGTATAACTAGAGGGGGAGCACTCGGTAGAGTGCAAAACCTCCACCGCCAATACTGCTAGGTCACTCAAGTTAACCTGATATCCTATTCATTCAATTTGACGTCAACAGTGCTCATAGAGTTATAGTTTGCAACTTTCCCTTTTACTTTTAACTTTTACATACTCAATTCATTCGTCATAACTAAATTCCTTGAGACAGAAATTGATTTTACGTGGGTATATCCACCTGAAGTTCCAAAATCAGCCGCAATTATAATTTTGGCATGTTTTTTGTTGGAAATCACTTATAAGATGTAGAAATGCAAAAAAAAAAAAAAAATCGAAATTTTGTTGAAAATTTTTCTGGTTTTTCTTTCTCAAACAATTTTTTTTTGGGGGGGGGGGTTGGAAATCACTTAAAACATGTAGAAATAGTGGGGTGGCTTTGCCCACATATTCAAAAGAATTGTGCATTTTGTGATACAAGCACCAAATTTGGCACAAATGTACATTAATATGTTGCAAACATTTTCAGATATTGGGCCACTTGAAATTCTCTCTTTATGTCCGCCATATTGGATTTCAAAATGGCCGCCACTTGAAATCTACATTTGCTATTATCTCTGGACGTAATGCAGCTATTGACTTGATTCTGGTATCTAAATGTATGTTTTTGGGAGCAAGGAATCCAATGGTACCATTTTCAACTTAATATTATCTATCACAGTCTGTTATATAATTTTATTTGGAAATTATCTCGGCAAATATTGGATTCAACACAATACTTTGAAAATAATGTCTCAGTTCTGTAAATATAAATAAATAAATAAAAAACGATACTAAATCACGAATAACAACTCAGACAAGCTCATATATACTGGCAGTCTAAAATATAAATTCACATTAAGTGATTGCAGCAGCACTGTACATCCTGCAACACTGTGCCGACACAACCACTACTGTCTGGGAGAAACCAGGGATGCAGGGGACTTTCCGGAGTTTGAAAACTGGTGTTGCCAGGGAGGAGAAGACATCCCCCAGTTTCACTACTGGGCAACCGTGCTGGAACTAGAACTGTTGGTTCTAGTGTATGTGCGTTCTCTCAGGCAGGGAGCGTTAATGATGTACCTCGATACTCTGACAGAGCTGGTCCCCTGGTTCCATGCACTGGATCACATCCACTATGCTAGGTGGATACCAGTGCACCTGAAGGACATGGCTGAACTCACCATCAAACACCCAGGTGTAGCCAGGAAATTCAGGGAAAGCCACTTCACCGTTCAGAAAACACAGAACGTGTTCTCTTCAATCCCGATTGACCAGGCACATGAGCAGAATAATGCCTGCATCAAAGGAGACGGTGGAGCAGTTGGGCTCACTGACAACCCTAGTGCCCTACGTCGCTGGATGGTTGCGGGACCAGAAGTTGCCAGGGTGATCGAAGAATTCCAGGATGGGAACCAACACTGGAGACGGCAAACAGCAGACACACGTCATCATGATCAGATGCCAAGTGTACAGGCCTCATTTGTGAAAGACGTTCGCTCTCTCGTCGGTGTCATAGAGGAGATGGGCAACCCATTCGAGGAGGAGAGTCAGGATGTAGTCAAACTAGACACAAAGGAGATCGCAGATCCTGCTGCTGTGGAGACCGTGATGAATGCCAAGAGGATTGGCCAA
The DNA here is from genome assembly GCF_056783735.1 of Eptatretus burgeri. Taxonomy (NCBI): domain Eukaryota; kingdom Metazoa; phylum Chordata; class Myxini; order Myxiniformes; family Myxinidae; genus Eptatretus; species Eptatretus burgeri. The sequence continues at coordinate 10,511,589 of NC_140973.1, read as the reverse complement.
GAACAGTTCGAGGCTTTCACCAGAGAGTGTTTGTTGGACAGAACAAAGGCAGTGGACGCACCCATTCCTCGTAACAAGCTGAAGGTGTTCAGCACTTCCACTCCAAGAAGCCGGAGCATAGGTCAGCAACAGCTCGCCTCCATCAAGAATGACCGTGAACTCTTCGCACGCCTGTACATTGGCTGCCAGACGAGGGATGGAAACCTTGAGTTCTTTTGTCACGAGAATCAGGCATGTCCTCCTGCATTGTCTGATGGTGGAAGCCTCTGCACTGGAACCAAGAGTGATGTCCTCACATGCTTGGAAGAAGTCTCCGATGCAAAGACAGAGACTCCTGTCACGACCTGTATTGTGCTTGATGGAGCAGCCATCGTCCAGATGCTGAAGCCGGCTGCATCAAAGACCTTTGAAGAGTATGCACAACAGATCTTCATCCCATATATGTCCACGAAGCTGCAAACAGTGTCACGCCTGAATCTGGTCTGGGATACTTACCTTGCTGATTCACTGAAAGGTAGTACACGTGCAAAGTGGGGACAAGGTGTGCGGAGACGTGTGGTGGCTGCCGCAGCCATACCAGGAAACTGGCAGAACTTCATACGAGTGGACAGCAACAAGACCGAGCTGTTCAGGTTCCTCTCGGCAGCTCTCACGGAATGGTTTGACCAGAAGGACAAGCAACTCGTCATTACTGATGGAGAGGCAGTGCTCAGCAAGCCACTACTGCCAGATCTGACCTCACTCGCCCCATGTAACCATGAAGAAGCTGACACTCAGATGTTGCTGCATGCATCTCACGCAGTCCAGCATGGACACCATGCAATACTCATCCGGACTGTAGACACCGAAGTTGTGGTGCTGGCAGTGTCCCTGGCACAGGAGTTGCAACCAGAAGACAAACTGTGGCTGGCATTCGGAACAGGACAGAATTTCTGATACCTAGTGTAGTGTCGTGGTCGGGATGCTTAGCAGGCAGACACGAGCGGGGGAACAGTCGAGCCGGGCTGTGTTGCACAAGCGGGAGCGCGGGCGTACTTTGCCCACAGCTCTCCTTTATTAGGCACTCAGTACACACACAAGCCGTGGCGACTACGGCATCCACTACGACGCCTCAGGCGGCGCGCACTCCTTATATCCCTGGCAGCCACGATGATCACGCCGACCACTCCCCCACCATCATGCCCTGCCCCGCAGGCCCGCAGGCTATACCACACTCCTCCCTCCTAAAACTATGATTATTAAATGATCACCATCATGATAAGCATAAGCAGCACGAAGTACTACGGTATAACAGCAGACATGGTACAAAAACGAAAACAGCGAAGTATAAAAGCACATCACATCATATAACGTGTCGATGCGAGCGAGTGAAGCTGCAACGGCCAGGTTCCGAAGACTGTGTTGCACAAAGCACCTACCAAACTCTGACCGCGTTACCGATATGAAGCAGCAAGGCGAGAAGCACAGCAGCACTACGCAGCAAAAACGCCCCCAGGCGGCTCACGCTTACATGGCCTTTGGCGAGGTCGCGGCGACCTCCCGAGCGAACCTCCCCCGGCACCATCAAACGCCTCCGGCCCACAAGGCGGCACATCTCCCCCAGCCAAACCTGAAGCAGATAAACATTCCGAGGCCGGAAGCCCGCTGTCTGGAAGCCGTGGCGCCAGCGCCAGACCCGATTGACCCTGGGTGGGGGCGCTGAACAGCGCCGCTGGCTGGATGCAACCAAGGCCCCACAACAACCCACGCACCACAATCAGTTGAGACTCCAACGCATGTCCAAACGGCCTTGAGCGAAAACAGAGAGCCGCATCCCAGGCGCCAGGCACGTCTGACCTTGCCGAAACCAGAGGTGGGGGTAACGCTGAACAGTGCACCAGCCCCGGCTCCGAGTCGATCTCCGAGACCCACACGGCAGTTAGACGGTAGCAACTCCATTTAAACCACACTTCAACCACAGGCTCGTCATAAATCAATAAGAATATCGTCGGTACAATCACAAACTCATTTTCTCGTACAGCGCGTTCTTTCGATAAAATTCCTGCACATGACAAAGCAACCACCTGCGGCCCGGGGCAATGGAAGGCCAACCAAACTTCTTTATTCGCCACCATCGCTCCCAAAGCCTCCACCTCATATCGATCATAATACAAATCCCATCGATTGATCTCAGGCAAACCTATTCCCACACATGAACTGTCGGCATTCATTTCAACAACGTTAAACCGCATCACTCGAGCAATGAAAACCAAATATGCAATGAACAGCAACCCATAACCCACATCACGAGTCCGTCTCTTGGTTGTCGACTCGATGTTGTGACCCGTGACTTCCTTTAACGCGACGGGCTCGCCGCAACTCGTTGAAACTGCCCGAACAACACAGGCGCACCTCGCACCATGAATGCAGCCGAAGCGCGAGAGCTCATCGCGAGAGCTGGCACGGCTTCCGTTGCTTCCGCACCGCACATCACCGTTGCAGGCAGCAACGAACGGCTGCTCCCGTTGCATCGATGCGGCCCCCGCTGCCAGAACCTCGCCCTCAGAAAATGAAGAAAGCACCGAAGGGAGCACCGGCACACCTGGAGGTACGAACTGGAGATCCAGCCCGACGCGCGTCAGCCAGTCCCGACCCAAAAGGGCGGGCCCCTCCCCTCGCACCACGAACACCGAGAGTAGGGCGCTCCGACCCCGGTCCAGCACCGAGCCGTCGGCCACCGCAAGCAGTGCAATCGCTTCGCCGGTGTACGTGTGCGATGCGAGGGCAGCACGAGTGGACTCAACTCGACACCCGAACAGTGCCCCGATCACTTCGACCTTCCCTGCCATTGATCTTGTCACCTCCGGACCAATTGAAGGCAGGTTTAACATGGGTAGCAGCATCAGTGCCCCGGTCATCTCAACCTCCCCTGCCACTGATCTTGTCACCTCCGGACCATCTGCAGCGCACCGACCATCGAGACCCCGGACATTCCTCAGAGCTTGCGCAACGTCCAACGCCGCGCCCGTGCCGAAGTGCGTGTCCTCGTTCTTTAGCCGTGGCCTTGCAGAAATCATTCCCCCGATTTGTCGTGCCTCAATAAAACGAACACTGAGCGCGGCCGTTGCCCACTCGACGTGGCCGAAGTCGACTCCGACGAAGGCGGCACGCGTCCGCGCGCCGTGCCCCGACTTCCTGTCATGCCTGAGCTGGCCGCGCTGGCGAGCCTCCTGGCTCCGGAGCCTGTGCGCGCGGCGAGCGAACCTGCGACGCTCTTCGCGATGCGTACTCCTCCGGAACCTCGAAAAGCGCGAGGTGCGCTGAGTTACTCGCTGCCACTCCGAACCCAGCCACCACCCTGCACACGCCATTCCGAAGATCCTCGTCAGCCAACTGTAGTGTCGTGGTAGGGATGCTTAGCAGGCAGACACGAGCGGGGGAACAGTCGAGCCGGGCTGTGTTGCACAAGCGGGAGCGCGGGCGTACTTTGCCCACAGCTCTCCTTTATTACGCACTCAGTACACACACAAGCCGTGGCGACTACGGCATCCACTACGACGCCTCAGGCGGCGCGCACTCCTTATATCCCTGGCAGCCACGATGATCACGCCGACCACTCCCCCACCATCATGCCCTGCCCCGCAGGCCCGCAGGCTATACCACACCTAGCAACACACGAAATAGCAGCTGGATTGGGACGAGAGAAGGCTCGTGTACTGCCAATGTTCCACGCTCTAACTGGATGCGACACTGTGTGTAGTTTTCATAGACATGGCAAGAAGACTGCGTGGGCAGTCTGGACGGTACTGCCAGAACTCACTGAGGCGCTGCTGCTGCTATCCTCTGCACCTCGTGATATACCAGACGATGCAATGCGCATCATCGAGAGGTTCGTGATCCTGTTGTATGATCGAACCAGCAAATGCACAGACATTGACAAGGCCAGGAGGAAACTCTTCGCAAGGAAGAACAATGTGCAGCTCATCCCTCCAACGAAGGCAGCTCTGGAGGAACATGTCAAGAGGGCAGTGTATCAAGGTGGACATGTGTGGGGCAGATACTGCTGCCAGCACCAGAGCTCCCTCCACCAACCAACTGGGGTTGTTCAAGGACTGGAGAAGGACAGTACACACCTTACTGGACCAGGCTAACTGAGGCAGCTCACAGCTGCATTGAGCTGGTTTCTTGCAAGTGCAAGAAAGAGTGTGTGAGGCGCTGCAAGTGCAAAAAGGCTGCCCTTCAGTGCACAGCCCTCTGTGTGTGTGAAGGGGACTGCACATGACGATGAGTCAACAACATACATGTACTAGTGGCAATGCTGAACTTGTTAACATGACACTGTTTATGTACACGTATCTTCAGTACTGGTATATACCTAGCCTCAGATACCAGTACACCGAGCCTCAAATACAAGACCATGTAGCATGTCAGTATTATACCTCAGACATTTACAGAACTAAGACATTCTTTTCAAAGTATTGTGTTGAATCCAATATTTGCCGAGATAATTTCCAAATAAAATTATATAACAGACTGTGATAGATAATATTAAGTTGAAAATGGTACCATTGGATTCCTTGCCCCCAAAAACATACATTTAGATAACAGAATCAAGTCAATAGCTGCATTACGTCCAGAGATAATAGCAAATGAAGATTTCAAGTGGCCGCCATTTTGAAATCCAATATGGCGGACATAAAGAGAGAATTTCAAGTGGCCCAATATCTGAAAATGTTCGCAACATATTAATGTACATTTGTGCCAAATTTGGTGCTTGAAATGAAAACGAGAGAAGAACCTTCAGAGTGTAGGCTTTATTCCATTTGATTGAAGCCGCTTCTACGGGCACATCAGGGGATACAGGTGCAGCAAGGAGTACATAAGCAGTAAGGTATACACGTGCAACTAATCACCGCAAAATAAATCAGTATAAGCCCGGAGTTCGATATACTCTCAATTCTCACCATTCAACGAGCACCAAGTGAATCGCCGCCGTAAACGACAATGCCCCTGGGACAATCCCCCCAACCGAGTGGAACCTTAGCTTTATCTATTCCGTGCTCGAGCCGTGCAACATGTGATCACACGTCACGACCTTCAATTCACCACATTTTCCCCGTCTTTAAAATGTAACTAGAGGCCCAACTAACGCACCATGATTACTTCAGCGCTACAGGAGTATACATTTCAAGCAACGCGAACTATCTAAACTACAGAAGCATACATGCCAAGCAGTGAGGATTATTTTGAGTTGTAGGAGCATGGTAATGAGCATTGATATATTATGTAACGAGCATATAGGAGCATGAGCATCGAGGATGCCGATAATCCCCTTTACAGATTGAGTCGGCGAGGGGGTATTATCCGTCGACCTCTCCGGGAGTAAATGGCGGTTTCACTTGAGGGAGGCTTCCGATCCTCTTGGTGAGCCTCGACTCGTGCCGGGGATGACTCCCCGATCGCTCTCGGGTGGAACGCGGCAGCTCCGTCGCCACCATTCTCGGGTGGAGTTCCTGGGGGGGGAACACCTGGGGAGGGGATGTCAGAGGGAGGAGTGCCAGATGGTGGTGTACCTGCGGGAGGAGTACCTGAGGGAGCCAAATGGCAAACCGACACAGTGGTCTCCCTGCCATCCGGGAGCCTGACATGAGCATACTCTGGATTAGTATCGATGAGTTCGACCCCCTCCACCATGGGTTCATACTTGCTTTGTGGTACCGGGCGTTTCATGAACACTGTTCCGGGATGGGTTAGCCAGTTGGGCACCGATTGGCCGTCAACATAACGTCGCTGGTGAGTAAACATTCATTCGTGAGGAGTTGCATTGGTGGACGTGCAGAGCAAAGAGCGTATGGAATTCAGAGCGTCGAGAAGGGTAACCTCCCACCGCTCGGGGCCCAGTCCTCTCGATTTCAACGCCAGAGTTACGGCTTTCCAAATAACTCCATTATATCGTTCCACCTGCCCATTACCCTGTGGGTTGTAACCCGTCGTTCGACTAGTTGCTATGCCGTGCTCTAATAGGAATTGTTTTAGCCCGGCCGACATGAAACACGGGCCCTCTGTCTGAATGTATGTACGAAGGTTTCCCAAACATAGCGAAGAGGTCAGACAGACATTTCACGACAGTGCCCGAGGTCATATCCGAGCACGGAAATGCGAAAGGGAACCTTGAATATTCATCAACAACAGTGAATATGTATCTGTTGTCTGTCTCGGTCAGCAGGGGCCCTTTGAAGTCAATGTTTAGTCTCTCGAAGGGAGAAGTGGCCTTGATCAATCTGCCAGAAGCCGCGCCATAGAATCTGGGTTTTAGTTCAGCACAAACAGGGCATGAAGCATTCATTTGTTTAATATCTTCGATAGAATAGGGAAGGTTTTGTCTGCGCACGAAATGTGCCATTCTGGTTACCCCCGGATGGAACAGAGACACATGGAGGTCTTGCAAAGCCCGACTGATTGTTGCCGAATAGTAGACCCGAGAGAAGGTGTCTGCAGCAGGGTTTTCCCTCCCGGGCCGGTGAACTATGTCGTAACTATAGCAGGCTAGGTCTATCCGCCATCTCATAATTTTTTCATTCTTAATTTTCCCGTTATTTTTCCCATCAAACATGAATGCCACCGATCGTTGGTCCGTGACGAGCGTGAAATGGTTTCCCAGTAAATAGTGTCTCCATTTACGTAGGGCTTCGACAATGGCGTACGCTTCCTTCTCTATTGCCGAGTGTCTCTGCTCGCTTCCAGAGAGAGTTCTCGAGAAGAACGCGACGGGTCGCCCAGACTGATTAAGCGTAGCAGCTATCGCGTGATCAGAAGCATCTGTTTCCACCACGAAGGGCACCGAGCTATCGATCGATAATACCACGGAATTACTGATATCATCTTTGAGGCTGTGGAAAGCTTTTACAACAGCGGCATCTGGTGGGAAGTTTTTGCAATGCACTAGGGGATGTATTTTCTCGGAGTATTGGGAAATCCATCTTGCATAGTAAGCGAACATGCCGATCACCCGGCGCATTGTCTGCAGGTCCTGAGGTGGGGGTAGCTCACGAAGTGGGCGCAATCGTTCAGGATCAGGCTTAATCGTGCCGTCGGCTATTGTGTAGCCGAGAAGGTCAATTGACCTTGCCGAGAATACGCATTTCTCGTAGTTGAGGGTCAGATTATATTTTCTAGCAATGCTCAAGAATCTGTCCAGATTCATATCATGTTCCCCCTGATCCCTACCGCACACTGTGACATTGTCCACGTAAACAAAAGTGTCTTTGAGGTTTTCATCTGAGATGATGTCATCCATAACTCGTTGGAAGCAAGCTACTCCATTCGTGACACCGAACGGAATCCTCCTGAATTGGTAGAGGCGTCTACCTGCCTGGAATGCGGTGTAAGGTTTGTCTTCCTCTCGGATGGGAATTTGATGATAGGCGCTTCGCAAATCGATGGTGCTGAATATCTTATAATTGGCCACGCGTTCGACCATCTCGTCTATGCGCGGCAAAGGGTAGGCATCGAGTTGGGTGAAACGATTGACCGTTTGGGAATAATCGACAACCATTCGTTTCTTATGATTCTGATTGGCGGTGACCAACACCTGTGCGCGCCATGGCGAATCGCTCGGTTCTATAATTCCTTCTTCCAGTAATCGCTTGGTCTCTGAAGTGATGAAGTTCATATCAGCAGTGGTATATCGCCGCGATTTAATCGCTATCGGTTTACAGACCGGCGACAAGTTAGCAAACAGCTGGGGGGACGTTACCTCTGCGGTGGTCAAAGCATTTAAAATTAGACGAGGTTTGCTTCCTCCAAAGGGTATTTCGACGCTCGTGTGCTGCTTGAGGACATTATGAACCAGAATTACGTCTGCGCATAAATCATGAAGCACCAGTACCCTTACATCCCGATGCGTGTACCCTTTTACGTCCAATTCAACATTGCAGTACCCTCGTACGCGGGACTGTAGTGATGTGGCGGCCATGCATACCGTATTGTCTGTCGGGTGGATCTTCCATTTCCTGCCCTTCACTAGCGAGCTGTTGACAAAACTTTCAGAGCTACCAGTATCAATCAGAGCCTCAGCCATATGCCCGTTAATTCGTACGTTGATGATAGCCTTGGATAGATTCCCCGGTAAGGCTGCAGTTAGTTTCTTTTGTGAGTAGAGAGCCGCAGAAGTGGGTTTATTTCTCCTTAGAGTAGATTTACATACCCTGGCATAATGCCCTTTCTTGTCACAATTCATGCATGTGGCATCTCTGGCGGGGCATTTGTGGCGGAAGTGTCTTTTGTACCCACAAAAGAAGCATTTACCAACCGGAGTAGTTGCTGAGGAGTTTGGCGAGGTCTGGGTATCCGACTCCTCGGGTTTTTCTCCATCCCCTGTGTCAGGCTGTTTCTGTGTCTTTGGGGTTCCTTGAGTTTCCACCATAGCGGCGTTCATTAGCAGCATCGGTGTCCCAAATGACTCAGATTGCTGCTGAGCTGTATCCATCACTTGAGCCTGGTCGACTACCTTTTCAAGAGTGGGTTGCGCTTTCTCTAGTAAGCGTTGCCGTATGTGGGCTGATCTGAGTCCTTGGATAAATGCCTCTCGGGTCGCTTCATTTCGGTGTTCCTCGGCGTTTACGGCCCGGAAGCTGCCGTCTTTTCCCAGCTGTTTCAGAGCTTGCAGGAACTGATCGATTGTCTCCCCGGCTGCTTGCTTGCGTGTGTTGAGAAGATGTCGTATGTATACCTCGTTCTTGCGCTTCACGTAGAGCGCCTGCAGCACGTCGATCGCTGCTTCGTAGGTGTCACACTCCGAGAAGAGCCTGTATACGCTGGGCGAGACATGATTCACAAGGGCGGCCAATTTGTCGGCTCCCTCTTCGATGATGGTCAGATAGTTTGAGAAGGAACGGAACCAATGCGACCATTTCATTTCTGAGTCAGTCGCGTTTGGGTCTGCGTCGAACCTCTCTGGTTTGTAGATCTTGTCCATCGTTGGTTGAGAGAGCCGAGAAAACCAAATGGAATAAATTGAAATGAAAACGAGAGAAGAACCTTCAGAGTGTAGGCTTTATTCCATTTGATTGAAGCCGCTTCTACGGGCACATCAGGGGATACAGGTGCAGCAAGGAGTACATAAGCAGTAAGGTATACACGTGCAATTAATCACCGCAAAATAAATCAGTATAAGCCCGGAGTTCGATATACTCTCAATTCTCACCATTCAACGAGCACCAAGTGAACCGCCGCCGTAAACGACAATGCCCCTGGGACAATCCCCCCGACCGAGCGGAACCTTAGCTTTATCTATTCCGTGCTCGAGCCGTGCAACATGTGATCACACGTCACGACCTTCAATTCACCACAGTGCTTGTATCACAAAATGCACAACAGGTTTGCTTTGCTGCTACACTAATATGCAAAAACAAAAATTCAAATATTTTTTTCAAAATGGCCGCCATAGCGGCCATATTGGACTTTGGACTGAGTCCAAAATCTAATGGCATGATCCTTGGACCAGACCTAATCCCCCCACCAAGTTTCGTCAAAATCCGTCGAGGAGTTTTTCCGTAATCCTGTTCACAAACAAACAAACAAGCAGTCATAGACTGGTACTTACGAAATTGTCAACTTGACCTCTGACCTTGTCTAATAAAAGCTGTCTCTCGAGAAGGTAGCGACGCAAACCAGAAGTTTCTACGATGATTCTGTACCAAACCATCAAAAATCGTAACGTCGACCGAAGCAAAAATCTCCATTTCTCCACGCAATTATTTAATATTATTTTATCAAAGTCACAAAACCGTAATATTCGGCCATCCACCAACAATCTTTCCATAATCCGATGGCTTAGCGAGTCAGGCATGCGACGATAACCTTTATTGGGATAAAAAAAGACTTTTAAACACCATCTTTATCGAAAACACCGTCAGCGCACACACGCAAAACCTTTACGTGACTCAACGACGCGTCTGCTCGAGCGCGCTGCACCATGTGACGAGCCGTGACGCGGCGAGTGAAATTTTTTTTATACAATCTTAAAACGTCTCCAACACATCCGATTTTTAGCAGAATTTTTACAACCGAGTGTTAAGCATCCTAAGCGATCGCAAAAACCGAAGACAAAATTAAAATCGAAGTTAAAACGAACTCGTAACATTGAGCGAAGCAAAAATACTCCATTTCTCCACATGAATTTACAGAGTTATGTCTGACCTCACTGTGACCTTGACCTATGACCGATTTTGACCAAAATCTAATCGGCGCGAGCCATCACCCTCCTGAATCAGGTGGTGTAATTCGACATTGGTAGGTTCTTCCGTTCTCGAGTTATCGTGCCGACAAACAAACACACAAAAACACAAACAAGCAGTCACAGACTGATACTTACGAAATCGTCAACTTGACCTCTGACCTTGTCTCATAAAAGCTGTCTCGAGAGAAGGTAGCGACGCAAACCAGAAGTTTCCACAATGATTCTGTAACAAACCATAAAAATCGAACGTTTGACCTCATTGTGACCTTGACCTTTGACTGATTTTGACCAATATCTAAGCAGCGCTAGCAATCCCCCTCCTGAATCACGTGGAGTAATTTGACATTGGAAGCTTCTTCCGTTCTCGAGTTACCGCGGATTAACGTTAATGTAAAGGTCACACTCGACGGCCCCCCCAACTCGAAAGGACGCCGGGGCGAGTGCGATGACGTCAGTGCGCGCACACAAAACCTTTCCGTGACTCAACGATGCGTCTGCTCGAGCGCGCTGCGCCACATGACGAGCCGTGACGCGGCGGGTGAAATATTTTTATACAATCTTAAAACGTCTCCAAAACATTCGATTTTGACCAGAATTTCGACAACCGAGTGTTAAGCGTCCTAAGCGATCGCAAAAACCGAAGATAAAAATCAAATCTAAGTTAAAACAAACTCGTAATGTGGATCAAAGCAAAAATACTCCATTTCTCCACAGGAATTTACGGAATTATTGAATATTATTTTATCAAAGTCATAAAACAGTAATATTCGGCCATCCCCAAACAATCTTTACACCATCCGACGGCTTAGCAAGTCAGGCATGCGACGATAAGCTTTATTGGGATGAAAAATGACTTTTAAACGCCATCTATATCGTAAACACAACGCGGCCTACAACTCGGCAAGGCGTTCTGCGCCATGGGCGCGAGCACTGAAATTTTTAAAACAGCTGTAACTCGACAAATTGACACACAAATTCCGCCGAACTTACCTCGATCTTCCAAACTCATGCTCCGTCAACAATACCTGTGGTAACTTATCTCAAGTTATCATGTTTTGGATGTTTAACCTCACTGTGACCTTGACCTTTGACCGATTTTGACCAAAATCTAACCAGTGCTAGCCATCACCCTCCTGAATCACGTGGTGTAATTTGACATTGGTTGCTTCTTCCATTCTCGAGTTATCGTACCAACAAACAAACGAGCACACACACACACAAACAAACAAACACACAAACAGATGACGGAAGTCATCAATATACTTACGAAATCTTTAGATTTCGTAAGTAACAAGCAGTCATAGACTGGTACTTACGAAATCGTCAACTTGACCTCTGACCTTGTCTAATAAAAGCTGTCTCCAGAGAAGGTGGCGACGCAAACCAGAAGTTTCTACGATGATTCTGTACCAAACCATCAAAAATCGAATGTTTGACCTCACTGTGACCTTGATCTTTGACCGATTTTGACCAAAATCTAATCAGCACGAGCCATCACCCTCCTGAATCACGTGGTGTAATTTGACATTGGTAGCTTCTTCCGTTCTTGAGTTTAACTTTCTTTTGGATGTTTGACCTCACTGTGACCTTGATCTTTGACCGATTTTGACCAAAATCTAATCAGCGCCAGCCATCACCCTCCTGAATCACGTGGTGCAATTTGACATTGGTAGCTTCTTCCGTTCGAGTTATTTGCGCCAAACCATCAAAAATCGAATATTTGACCTCAATGTGACCTTGACCTTTGACAGATTTTGACCAAAATCTAATCAGCGCTAGCCATCACCCTCCTGAATCACGTGGTGTAATTTGACATTGGTAGCTTCTTCCGTTCTCGAGTTATCCTGCCTACAAACACACAGAGTTCGGAAGTGATCAATATACTTATGAAATCTTGAGATTTCGTAATTAACAAACAAACAAGCAGTCATAGACTGGTACTTACGAAACCGTCAACTTGACCTCTGAACTTGTCTAATAAAAGCTGTCTCGAGAGAAGGAATTGCCGCAAACCAGAAGTTTCTACGATGATTCTGTACCAAACCATCAAAAATCGTAACATCGACCGAAGCAAAAAATCTCCATTTCTCCACGCAATTATTTTATATTATTTTATCAAAGTCACAAAACCGTAATATTCAGCCATCCACCAACAATCTTTACATAATCTGACGGCTCAGCGAGTCAGGCATGCGACGATAACGTTTATTGGGATAAAAAATGACTTAAACACCATCTTTATCGAAAACACCATCAGCGCGCACACGGAAAACCTTTACGTGATCAACGATGCCTCTGCTCGAGTGCGCTGCACCACGTGACGACCCGTGACGCGGCGAGTGAAATATTTTTTATACAATCTTAAAACGTCTTCAAAACATCTGATTTTTACCAGAATTTCGACAACTGAGTTTTAAGCGTCCTAAGCGATCACAAAAACCGAAGACAAAATTAAAATCGAAGTTAAAACGAACTCGTAACGTCGATCGAAGCAAAAATCTCCATTTCTACACGCAATTGTTTTATATTATTTTATCAAAGTCACAAAACCATAATATTCAGCCATCCACCAACAATCTTTACATAATCCGACGGCTCAGCGAGTCAGGCATGCGAAGATAACCTTTATTGGGATAAAAAATGACTTTTAAACACCATCAGTAGGGTGAATATACTGATTCTGGCTCACTTTTCTCTATGTAAATGAATGGAGGATTTTCAGCGATTCCCTTTTTTTTTCCCTAAAAATAAACCCCCTTTTTATCCCGAGGTATATTTATTTGTCTCCCCTTTTAACCTGGAGGTTGAACCTCATTGAATTGAACACCTGGGGGTTGAACAGCTCACTCATTGAACCTATAAAGATTTGTTCATTCTCAAATTCCTTCAATAGTTTAATTTTCTTTGCACAATAATCCACATCTAAAATATTGACAAACAAAACATTTGAATCTTTATATTTTTTAAGATACCCCTTTTGTGCCATTACGAAATGATAAACTTCTCTTAATGCTCTTGTTTGACCACCTCCTGAGCCACACATCATTTTGAGATTATAGTAAATTGTTTTTTCATTGTTCAATTGATAACCATCAAAGTTTTCAGTCCATTCAAGGATATTCATTTTTTTCTTTACATCCTCTAACTTACTAGTTTTTAAATTGATTCGCTTATTTGTTTTATTTACCTTTGTTTTAGTTATTTTTTCAATAAGACTTATTTGATATTTTTCACATTCATTATGTTTTCCATTTTTATACCAAGACTGAGATTTTCTCCACTCTTTAGTTTGATTAATACTTGGTTTGACCATTTATATATTGCAAAAAAACGTGGCGGTAGCCCTTAAAAAACCCTAACCCATCTTCCCATCGTTAAAACACAATCTATTTTATACACTCTATCATACAATATCCATATGGAACACAATCTATTCCATTATCGAAAATAAATCTCTTATCATCAAAGGCTCCTAATGCCTTTTTATTTACTTCTTCACTATATATGTTATGTTTATAACTTCTTATTGTATTCATTTTCCTATATTCTTCTTTCTTATTCATCAAACAATTATAATAATTTCTAAAAGTTATTGATTTCTTTATTACATATTTCTTTATTCCCTTTAACCTCTTATCAATCTGATCACCATACTTATAAGCATATGCCTTTGCTCTCAATCCAATAAACTCACTCATTACTTTTCCACCCAACTCATCCTTAAACTTACCAATAACCTTTTCATTCTTTTTGGAAAATAACTCACTCTTCTTGCTGAAATTACTTGTACACTCCAATATTTTTCATATCTCCAATATTTTTGTATCATATACTCCAATATTTTTCTTCATATCTTCATACACATCATCAGTTTTTATATCTAGGATAAAACTATCAGTGTCCATATACAACAATGAAACATTTTCACCATACTCTTTCTTTAAGTCATTATACAAATAATCATACATCAATATCTTTGATAAATCAAGAACTGCTGTTCCAATATAAATTGGTTTATCCATTACAATACTTTCCTTTTTCATATGAATTGCAGAAAAGTTCTCTGAAAAAACCTCTTCTCTCTCAAAATTTGGTTTATTTATCAATCTCGAAGCTTCTTTCCAAGATGTTGCGAATGTAATGTTTTGCCTGTTTCTAACATTTTCCATAGTCTTTCCAAATACAGCATTATTCATTAATTTAGAAAAGTCCCCTTCAAATTTTACTTTTGTATTTGCTCTCATATCTGTATTGAATTGAATATACTTTTTCACCCAAGGACTTTGTTTAAATTTTAAAACTCTATGAATTTTAGCTACTCTCAATCCTTCTCTCAAAAACTGTTTTAAGCTTCTCTGATGCAAAACGTATCCCTCTTTATCATAGAATGTTGTTAATAACTTTTCTGTTGATTTACCTTTAATATTAAAACTTTTATGATAATCACTTAACCATTCTTTCTTTGGGGTTTCTTTCTCACATGCAAAAGGAAGATCTTTATGCTTATTATGAAGATCACTCGGGTACCTAAAATCAACTTCAAAATAATAACCTTCTTCTTCCTCATTCAATTCCTCTTGAGAAGAAATAACAATATTCATCAAAGCCTTTTCATAATCCTTTTCTTCCACCCACTCTAATTTACCATAAGGCAGAGATTGAGACATTGCCCATCCATACAAATTATTAGCATCAAAATACATCAAATAATTACTATCTTTTTCACTCATAATTTGGAAGATATTTATTATTTGCTTTTGCATATCTTTTTGAACATACTTGTGATATTCCACCTCTCTTGGACTTCTCAATCATCAAAAGCATATCAACATCACTGATTAAATCTATATCTTGTTTTGTCATTTTCAACATTGCACTCCAAGCTAAACCAGGAGCTGTGAAATAGTGGGCAGGATCTAATCCATAACAACTTTTATTATGACAGAGTGATCTAAAAGCCTCAAACACATCAGCTAACAATAAAACATCTGTTTTTAGATATAAATCATGATATTCTCCAAGGTTCTTTATCTTAAATATTTTCCATATTTCTTGTGCGTGTTTATATTCCTTATCACTTATCTCTTCTTCATAAAGGTTATTATAGAAACTTTCTTTTGAAGGAAGTTGTGTTTCTTTAAATCTCATAAATGAATCCATATAATCATAAGGATAAATTCCCTTACTTGTAAGAATTTTCTCTTTACTTTGAATTTCATTCCTTGTTTGAATTTCCTCTCTCGTAAGAATTCCTTCTTTAATCAGAATTTCATCTTTAATCTGAATTTCCTCTTTAGTTAGAATTTCATTCATTGTTCGAATTTTCTTTATAATTAGAATTTCATCTTCAGTTAGAATTTCTTCATTAATAAGAGTTTCCTCTTTACTTTGAATTCTCTCTTTAATCTGAATTTCCTCTTTAGTGAGAATTTCCTCTTTTGGAAAGAATGAATTAAGATTTGGAAAAGAGTCCATGGAGCTTAGATTTGATGCGAGGTAGGCTAGTGGTGTTCCCATAAACTTGTAAGAATCTAGAAACCTAATACGAGTTAAAGGTTTTGTGAATATCATTTTTGTAAATGAAATATACTTTTGACTTGTGTTTGTTATGGCAGAAATATTCCCTGGTGTTTTTGAAAGTTCATTTATAAATAGATGTGTATCATAGTTGGCGCTGTTGTGAAGAAAGACTGGAATAAAAGAAGGTAATTTATAATTAAGATTACAACAGGAATGAGCGGGACCTCTATATTTACCAGTAAGATGACAGTAGGGTAAGAATACTGATTCTGGCTCACTTTTCCCCATGTAAATGAATGGGGGATTTTCAGCGATTCATATTTTTTTTCCCTAAAAATAAATCCCCTTTTTATCCCAAGGTATATTTATTTGTCTCCCCTTTTAACCTGGAGGTTGAACCTCATTGAATTGAACACCTGGGGGTTGAACAGCTCACTCATTGAACCTATAAAGATTTGTTCATTCTCAAATTCCTTCAATAGTTTAATTTTCTTTGCACAATAATCCCCATCTAAAATATTGACAAACAAAACATTTGAATCTTTATATTTTTTAAGATACCCCATTTGTGCCATAACGAAATGATAAACTTCTCTTAATGCTCTTGTTTGACCACCTCCTGAGCCACAGGTTATTTTTTGTTAAGCCCCGCCCACTTTTCTTTAAGCCCCGCCCACTTTTGTTAAGCCCCGCCCACTTTCCACAAGGTATTCAATAAGCCCGCCCACTTTTCTTTAAGCCCCGCCCACTTTTGCTAAGCCCCACCCACTTTTGCTAAGCTCCGCCCACTTTTCATAAGGTATTTTTTCTAAGCCACGCCCACTTTTCCTAAGCCCCGCCCACTTTTGCTAAGCTCCGCCCACTTTTCATGAGGTATTTTTCTAAGCCACGCCCACTTTTCCTAAGCCCCGCCCACTTTTCATAAGGTATTTTTTCTAAGCCACGCCCACTTTTCCTAAGCTCCGCCTACTTTTGCTAAGCCCCGCCCACTCTTACATCATTTCCAGTTCATCTCTGACTCATAAAGAAATCACTAGAAAATTACAGGATGTTATGGTTTTGAAAAATTTCCCAATGAAGGCTTGCCTAGGCTTGCCCAGGGAATTTCCAAAGGAAACCACACCCACCAGTCTTTCTCTATAAAAGCTTCAAACCCAGGCTCCATTTTAAACATTTGTTTTTGCTGGCAATGGTGTTTTGTGTGCTTGTCTCGAACTCTCTGTCTTCTATGGAACTAAACCTTCAAGTTGATGAACTGGATTCAAACCTCTTATCTATTGAGGTAAGATTTTTTATTTTCCTATTTTCAAACTTTGATTGAAGCATACTCATTTAATAATTAAATAACTTAATTAATACATTATTATTTTCTCTCACAGGAAATTGTGTCTGAAATACGAAAATGAAAATACTGCTTTTGCTACAACTTGGGGGATGTTGTTGGCTTGGTTGAAGACCTTATGAGCGACCAAGACCTTGAGTGGGATGACTTTGGTGTTCCTTGGAACTCTCTGTCTTGTATGGAACTAAACCTTCAAGTTGATGAACTGGATTCAAACCTCTTATCTATTGAGGTAAGATTTTTTATTTTCCTATTTTCAAACTTTGATTGAAGCATACTCATTTAATAATTAAATAACTTAATTAATACATTATTATTTTCTCTCACAGGAAATTGTGTCTGAAATACGAAATGAAAATACTGCTTTTGCTACAACTTGGGGCGAAATTGTTGGCTTGGTTGAAGACCTTATGAGCGACCAAGACCCACAGAACGAGTTCGTCCTTGATGACCCAACCAAAGAGTTATACCTTGGAGACCAGCAAAATCCTGAAAAAGAGTTTTACAGCAATAGTACTCATTGTGAGTTATCAAGACAATACCCACTGAACAAGTTATACCTTGATGAGCCAGAATACAAGTTTTACCTTGGAGACTCACAAATTTTGAAAAATCAAGAAATGAGTTCTGCCTTGATGGTTTAAATAACTACCTTGGAGACTCAGGAAAAGGGTTCTGCCAAGATGGTTCTAAATATGGGGCCTACCTTGGAGACTCACAAATTTTGAAAAAATCAGTAAATGAGTTCTGCCTTGATGGTTTAAATAACTACCTTGGAGACTCAGGAAAAGGGTTCTGCCAAGATGGTTCTAAATATGGGGCCTACCTTGGAGACTCACAAATTTTGAAAAAATCAGTAAATGAGTTCTGCCTTGATGGTTTAAATAACTACCTTGGAGACTCAGGAAAAGGGTTCTGCCAAGATGGTTCTAAATATGGGGTCTACCTTGGAGACTCACAAATTTTGAGGAAATCAGTAAATGAGTTCTGCCTTGATGGTTTAAATAACTACCTTGGAGACTCAGGAAAAGGGTTCTGCCAAGATGGTTCTAAATATGGGTCCTACCTTGGAGACTCACAAATTTTGAAAAAATCAGTAAATGAGTTATCCTTAAGAGACTTTGTAAGTTGGTTTTACTTTGAATATTTGAAATGTGGGTTCTGGATTGATAACTCACAATGTGATACATATCTTGGAAACTCAACGGGAATGTGGTTATACCTTGAAGACTTGGAAAGTTGGGTTTATGTTGGACACTTGAAACTTTTTTGGGGGCTTTTATTTATTTATTTATTTATTTATTATTATTATTATTTTATTTATTTATATTTTGGAGACTTTTAGAGTTGCTATCACTCTTTGGGATCTAAACCTATCGATGTAGTTCTTTGTCGGATGGTGCTTGATGGGAGCAAGATCAAGAAAGTTCTGGGAAGAAAGTGCAGGCTTACTCCCCCTTTTTACGTCATCAAACCTGAAAGCCTTAAAAGACAGAATTGGAAGAAGAAAAAAAAAAAACGTAAAAATATATATATATAGGTGGAAATCTCATTTTGAAAAAGACATTGTGTTGGGCGAGGATTGAGTTGGGGTTGAGATTTTGAATGTGAGGGTTGGGGTTGAGATTTTGAATGTGAGGGTTGGGACACACACACACATACACATCAACAAACAAAAGTTAAGCCTTGACTATTCAGTTGAGGATTCTGTGTTTGGGGTTCACAGATCTAAGAACGTCCCCCTTGACACACATTATATACTGTTATACACCTCGGACTTGGCCCTCGAGTGTCCACAACGGTGTATAGTAGGAGGGAGTGAAGCGCCAACCTATTGCTCCCATTGCACACACACACACAAACAAAAGTTAAGCCTTGACTATTCAGTTGAGGATTCTGTGTTTGGGGTTCACAGATCTAAGAACGTCCCCCTTGACACACATTATATACTGTAATACACCTCGGACTTGTCCCTCTAGTGTCCACAAAGGTGTATTATCTGCTTAGTTTTGTCTTTTGTAATTCCTGTGAATAAAATGAACCTAAAATCTCTTCCCCTTCCAAATCATATATTTTATAAGTCCAAGGAACTGTATCTATTACATCAACAATTTTAAAAAGTTCTTTCGTCCATCGTTCAGTAAAACCCTTTTCAAAATGAGATTTCCACCTATATATTCTTACGATATCACCAACTTTGAACTTAGGTTTTCTGACATTAATCTCTTTTTCATATTTTAATTTTGTAAATGTTTCTGATGGCTTCATATTCGTTGACGTGTGAATCGTGTCATTATACTTATCCACAATATCCTGAATAAAAGATGACCATTGTTGTGAACAGAGTTGTGTGAATTTTTTATATAGTCTCTCTTTTAAGGTACGATTAAAACGTTCAACAACAACTGCCTTCCCTTCATTAAAGGTACTGTATAATGTAATACTGTTATTTTTTAGAAAATTCATAAATGTCTTGTTATAAAACTCTCTACCCTCATCAGTCCACAATTTCTTAGGTTTTCTCTTACTTTTATTAAATATCTGTTGAAAAGCTAACATAAGAGTATTACCTGTTTTGTTTTTTAAAGGGACAACCCACGCATATCTACTCCTCAAATCAATAACGGTTAAAGCATACTTGTACCCCTTATCATTATTGAGTTCAATCAAATCAGCAGACCAGATATAATCAACTTCCTTGGAATAAACTTTCCTTCTCTGAAACTTTGTGAATATTGGTTTATGTAATTCATCAGCTAATTGCTCTTCAGTCTTAATGGCATCATTAGAGCCTATAAGTTTTTTGAATTTCCAAGTCCAAGTTTCAATTTAGCACTAATCATCTTCTTCACGATGAACCTATCAACTTTTTCTCTCAAGGTTGGATTTTGTATCAGAGACAAATTATATAACATTTCTCTATCGGCTTCATGCTTTTCTTCCAACGTTGTGGTATTCCCATAATCAATATCGTGTCTCATGCACACTTCATCAACTCTATTGATTGGTTTACTCCAGGATTTAGGATTGTCTGCCTCATCTAATCTTTTATCCAAGTTTGTGCCTGGACCACAGAAAGAATACCCTGGAAGATGTAATTCCCCTGGTATTCCAGTAGTTGTAAATTTACTTCCTGATAAAAACTTTTGTATATCTCCTCCGAGTTTGTGTTTGGAGATAAATTGATTTTTTTTTGAACCACACACCGAACATATACCTTTTTGTATAACCCTGTTATTTTTACTTTTAATATATGAAATATTTTTAGTATTAGTTTTCTTTTTACATTTGAGACAATAACTCATTTATTTATGAGAAAAATTTCTGCAGAGTGCAAAAACCTTTTTAGTTTCCAACATGCACATTTGAATCTTAATTTTTAAAACATAAAGAATCCTTAGAAATGCCTTCACTCTCTCCTCCATTTATTTAAGAAAAAACTTGAATTAAAATGAATAGCTTGACGATGCTAATAGTTTTGTTGAAAGTATTGCAAATAGACTTGTTAATTCTTTGTATTCCTCCCTGGTGAGATAAGTTATTTTCTTTAATACCTCTATTCTTTTTTGAATCTCACTGGTTTCCATACTATAATATTTATTTATTCTCTCTCTTTCCTCCCTCTCCTCCCTCTCTCTCTTCTCTTTTTCCTCCTTCTCTTTCTTCTCTCTTTCCTCCCTCTCTCTATTCTCTCTTTCCTCCTTCTCTTTCTTCTCCCTCTCTCTATTCTCTCTTTCCTCCTTCTCTCTCTCCTCCTTCTCCTTTTCCTCCTCTTCCCTCTCTTCTTCAACTCCTTCCTCATCCCTTACTATCCTTGAATCGTTTACACCCCATAGAATATTATACATATATTCATCAGGATTTCTTGTTATTCCTGTATCCAAAATAATTTTTTTTACAACAGGAAACCAATAAAATTTCTTTTGAATTTCTAAAAGAGCCTTACCTTTTCTTAACCTTATAATTTTTTCATTATTTAACATTCTAATTAAATCTAAAGTTGTCGGTTTATCAACATCAGCATAATGCCAATCTTTTATTGAAAATACCTCATTCTTATGTTGTAGAACATATTTATTAAAATACCGAATACCCTTTTTTTGAAGGTATGCTTGAACACAGAAATGATAATTTTCTTGAAGCCTTCTTGCTGTCATTTATGTATTAGAAATATATGTTAGAATAATATTATGGCACGAAACACCTCCCCATCTTCCCATAGTTAAATCATTTTGTATTTCCTTACTTATTATATATAATCCTGTTTTTTCTGTTTTCATGAGATAAACAAGGGCAAAACCATTATTATATTTACCCTTATTAAATTCTTTTATTTGTTGTTTACTAATCGTGGCTCCACAAAACTCATTCTCGATACCAAGTGGATAATATTCTTCCTTACGAGACTGATTTAATTGTTCCAGGTCTTCGAGGTTAATTTTAAATGACCAATTATACCCTAAATCATTCATATCATACCCCCATTGTTCTATTCTCATACAAACGATACGCCCTTCTTTATAAAAATTTATTTTAATTCGAACTGTGAATTCTGTATGACCTGGAGATAATATCAACACTTCTGTATCTTTAGAATACACAGCCGTTTTATTTAAGTATATATATTGTGATAAATCGCTTAATCTCACCAAGTCATTCGCGTCAGTCGGGCTTGGATAATTTTTTAATTTATAAGCATTTTTCATGTTAATATTTTTGTTTATATTATATTTATGTCGTTCAGCCTGTGCCTTTGTGTAATAATTTGATAAATCAATATCCAGTTCTTGAGATACACCAAAGATAGAACCATCTTTACCAACATAAGTCATTTATATTAGATTAAAAATAATATCATAAAATTTTTTATTTTTGTTGAGTTGAAATAACACATATAGACATAATTGACCACAACACTTGGAATTTAATTCTTGGACTTGAAATGTTTGATAAACACCATTCTGTAAGAATTTTATGACTTCAACAGGTGGTGGAAGACCAAAACTATCAAAATAATATTTGTCTTGACTATTAAAAATACAAACCCAATGAGAACCGTTCCCATCATTATCTTCTAAGTTCATAATAATATTCTTTGTATGTTTCGACACATTTGTTAATTCATCTCTCATACAAATAACCACATTATGAATTTTTAATTTCTTACAATATTTGGCAAGTTGTAAATTTGATGTTGTATTCTTTCCAAATTCTTTCAACCACTCATCAATGCTCATTTATTTATTAGAAAGATATAATCCATTACCTCTTTTCGTTAATTTTACACCTGCTTGTGCTATAGAAGAAAGCATATCTCCAACTAACAATCTCGCTTTATCAGGCAGACCTTCAAGTTTTTCAGCAAAATCTACAATTACACCACTTCCACTAATTTGTTTCTCCAACTCTTTGTTATGTCTTTCCAATTCTTTTTGAGCCTGGAGTTGAGCCTTCCTTTCGTTGGCAGTTTTGACCGCTGTTGAAATACCACCTGTCAATGCTCCAACCGCACTTAAACCAGCAAATAAAGGAATTAGAAATGGGAGAAATCCTCCACTCGTCTCTCTTATTGAATATTTTTTCAACATTGGTTTTGTCATTTTAATTTTAAGTGAGCCAGTGTCATTCAAGATTTTAACCTGTTCTCTTGTGAGCAAAACATCAATTCTTACTGCTCCTTTTCTCTGAATTGTATTAACGTTAATCGTACAAGGCTTTTGATTTTGAACACAAGATGATAGTTTATGAAGATTGATTTGATTAACATATACCCCAGTTGGTACTTTGCCACTCATTTATTTAACAAAAAATTATGTGAGACTAATCATCACACCATTATCTGTATTAATCTGCAATTCTGTTTCTTCCAAAAGCAAACAATATGTATCAACTTCTTCACTCTCTCCTCTTTCAATGTATAGGGAAGTATCCACTCGATTAGACTTTGTAGTTTCTTTTTGAGCGCTCAGGTCAAACGTATAGATTGTATACAAACTTTTAAATGCTGTCATATCCAAAATAGGTTCTTTATTTCCATTACTTTCACACACCTTTTGGTAAGACTTGTATGCTTCAGCAAAATCATTTTTTCCCAATTAATTTCCAATCTATCTCGTGGATAAAATGTTCCATCTAGAGAAACGCGAAGTTGTTTCACCTTAGCATTATCACTCAATGCATTATTCTTATCAGTCGCAGTATCACCATCTGGCTTTTTAAAAATCATCCACAGATATCGTGGCTTTCCTTCCAGAACACCCAAATTCCACGTGTAAGTAGTTTGATTGAGTTTAACGTGTTGACATCTTCTTTTGAGGTATGATACACTGAGTGGTTTTTTTGAGTTAAGTCTTCGATTCAACATCTCTTCTGTTTTAAGATTAGGAGTATATTCACTGATATACCAACTCATCTCCTCAATTACAAATTTATTCTGATCACCAAAAGCATTACCAACACCAAAAAGCAATCTATTTTCATTATCATTCCTTTGTAGTTGAAATCTAATTTTAAGACCATACAGAACTTTATCATAATCACAAAATCCAAATATACCTTTAAGAGGAACTGCCACAGTAAAACTATTTTCTGCTTTTGTATCATCATTATACATTCCTTTCCTTTGAATATATCCAGGGTCTGTGTTTGTTCCCGTTGACATATCAGGAATAAAACCTTCGACAGACCCCTTTCCCATTCTATCACTGAATGTATAGAGTGTAAATTTCATCATTTCAGATACAGCAGAGACATAATCAACCGCTTCAACTTCTTGTGTTCCAATATACAATCGCACACTATCAAACATTTTCCAGAAGAAATCATTTACAAGTGTAGCGTTTGTGTTATTCCCAGCCTTAGTGAATTTAAATTTACACAACAAGAAACTTTCGGAGAGATTCAAATAGGTTTGTTGATTATTTATTTCAAAACTTTTTGTACCATTTGTATTCCAGTCTGTTCCAGTTATTGCATTTACCTTGAAGTAATCTTCTTTTTTAGTGGAGTTTGAGATAATAATAGTATCATCCAAATCATAGATACTATCAATTGCTTCCATACTTGTATTTATTTAGGAAAAAAGATGTTAAAACTTTTGAAACCCTGATCCAAGTATTTGAATTATTTTCTGTCGTTCTTGGGGGGACAACTGAGTTTTACCTTTCTTAATTTCTTTTATTGCTTGTAATTTATGAGATTCTTTCTGAGCATCTTTTATACTCTTTACAGCACCTGCTACATTTCCCACAGCAGAAGCAGTTGAACCAATTAGGTCTTTATGTTATAAAATAGTTGAACCAATACCCATGAGAGTATCAATTATCCCATCTCCTCTAAATTGATGTCCGACACCCCTTTGTCTCTTAGGTTTATAGTATCCTCTACCAAGATACATACCTTCACCCTTGTAGTACGGGGAAAGGAACATCCCATCCCCTGTAATTATTTTATATTTTCCCAACTCGTGCTTCCTCACAATAACCATCGTATTTATTTATTGAAAAACTTCACGTAGGTGAATTCTGATGGATATAACTTCTCCATTAAAAGAAATCACACGATTATCTTGGTCGGTTATCCTAAAATTTACTCTGTGTATGGTTTTTCCTGACACAGGTGGATAAACCAAATTTTTAGGCTCCATATTGAATTTATAACCAATTGGGGTTGAGTATGCGCTGAATGAAAATATTGTATTTGTTTTTAATCCATCATTATAAGCACCATCAATCAAATCACAGTGAATTAACACCGAATTTATTCCTGAGGATATTTGAATGACATTATCACTGTAAAACGTCCCATTAGTTTCAATCTTTTTTGAGGAGAAACCTAATAACTCTCTAAATGAATTATCAATTGTGAAATCAACCTTGTAGTTATTTTTAACTTTAATCGTTGATTTTGAAGTATGTTTTTGAATGTTTATAACAATATTTTTTTGGTTCATCACCCTGTTCTTTCATAAGACGAGCAATTTCGGAAGATATTTGAGAAATCTCGTATGCTCCGGGTGAGACTGTTATCGTTTTGTATCCACTTCCCGGATTATAACTAAACTTGTCATTTTTCTCGGTTATATTAAATAAGGTATTATAAGTCTCCATGGACAATAAAGATGCCTCATATTCTTTTGTTGTGTCAAGTTGTAGTGGGTATGGGAATGAAGATGTGTGGTCGCTTGTTGTGAAATTAAAACTCAGGATTGTGCTTCTCATCTTATTTAATATGAGATAAAATGTCTTTATATTGAGATTTATTAATTATTTTCATGTTCATCAACTGGTCTAAAATGGCTGATGCTTCATTAAAACAATTGTTATTTCCAGCCTTCTTACTGCCGAACAACAATAACAGTCTATTAACTAATTGCGATGGGTCATTTGGAAGAAAACTAATACCTGAACCAAGGATACTTAAAGCCTGAATAATGTGTTTCTCCTTCTCATTCTTCCTACTTTTACCAGAAAGAATAACCTTATAATTTAGAGTGTTCAGCAAATCAATATATACTCTATCATCATTATTTTCCATATCCAATGGTTTATCAATATACTTTGATTCATCCCTCACAGTTGAACCTTGTCTTCCATCCTTGTGAGAAGAAACATTAATCTCGGAGTTAGTTTAACAGGGGTTGAGCAGAACTTAAGAACCTTAATTCATCATTAAATATCAATACCTTTTCTTGAACAAGATGAAATATTGCTGGTTGTTCTGTTGGAATGAGTCCTGCTTTGGTTTTTGAATCCGCTGAATATTCATTGTTTTGAACAGCATTCACAATATAATCAGGGGGTTGATTAATCTCTTCCAGTTGTTGAAATAAACCTTCATCATGTTCTAATTCTCCAATATGCTCTAATTCTTCCTCCGTCATTTGACTGAAATCTTTTAACATTTGAAGCTTTCTAGGAGTATATTCTACTGTGGGAACTGTGGAAACATCTTTCATTTTTTCTTGGGAAGTTTTTAAAAGTGGTTTAAAAAATTTCTCTTCTTTTTTTTCAAATGCTTCTTCGCCCGTTAGTTTCTGTCTGCGTTTCTTCTTTATGTCTTCCTGTTGTTTTACAACTTTTGAAACCAACTCTTGATGTTCCTTAAATCTTCTTGCTCTTTCTTTTGTATCCATTTATTTATTGTAAAATATCATTTAATGAATTGTAAAGATCAACAGGGAAATTTTCCTTTTCTTCATCATTCAAGTAGATGTGTTCAAATAAATCCTTTTCTTTAAATATTTCATCAAATTCTTTATTAACATTAATGCGAGTTGTAATTTCTTCTTCACTAATCCTTGCATCTCTGCTTTTCATACGTTTGTGTTGAGTTTCTTTATCAACATCAAAACCGAATGATAAAATCTTCACTCCGCTCAGATATTTAATAATTTGTCTCGGTCCTTCTGGATTAGTTTCTAATATCCCAACACCACCAGATTTTAGTTTCTTTAACTCACTCTTACAATGTGAATATTTTGTTGTACCAAGAGAAACCTCCTCAAATATTTGTCCTTCATTCCTCAATCGCATATGTTCCTCCACTGAAATATAGTGATAATCTTCACCTTTTACTTCTCCAGGTCTTATTGCTCTAGTTGTTGTTGATACAATGCGTATCACGGGGTGTTTTTTAAGTAAATTTACAATATTCTCATTTGTACTACACAAGAACCTTGATTTATGAAAGTTTTTTCCAGAAGCAGATTTACCCACAAGATTTATAATAATAGTTGTCATTTATATATGTAATTGTTTATAAAACAAAAAATATATCCCTTAATATCTCATCTTGTTTCACAACAATATATTTATATTTTTCAGTCGTGTGCTTCATATTATCCTCAAATTTCTTTTTACTACATAATGTAGAACAATTATCTCTCCAAAAATTATTGATATCTATTGAATTTAACTTGAATAAAATAAAAGTATGAGCATTGTTTCTGATGGAACGACGAGGAAGTTGAAAGTACGATTGACTAAGATAAATACAATTACAAGAAGAATGTCTCCCTCTTGTGTAGTAGCTGTCCATTACCGTTTGGTTTCTCTCATTAACACATTCATCAAAGATAACGAGGTTCTTTTTTGATTTATCCAAATCTTGGGGAGACGGTATATCATCCGTATTATCACTAAGAATACAAGTTATAAGATTTGATTTCTTTTTACATCTCTGTGTATCACAAAATAGTTGAATTATATCTTCAATGTTATAATCATTTAGGTTTTTTTGACGTTTAAATAAACCTATTATATCTTCTTTTTGAAGACCAGCATTAAAACCTTGTGAGAGTAGTTGATACTCTGGTTGAAAACTCGACTTTGTGAAAATTATTAAATTATCATAATCTAAAAAGTTGGGAGTGAGGAGCATTTTTAAAAGTAAGCAGGTTTTTCCACATCCACTTGAACCAACTATGAGACATCTTAATGAATTTGGGAGATTTTTATGGTTGTTAAATTTTATCTTATTTTCCCAAATAGGTAAAAAATCATTCATTTATATATTTGAAAAACAGGTTATTTAATTTATTATTGGCTTTTTTAGAAACTCTATATTTTATCCTAAGTTCAGGTTTAATTTCAAGATAATCCATTATTTTATTTATACAATATCTTGTGTTGATATTTCCCTGAAAATTACATCCATGAATAATATACAACAACAATCCTTTGAACATTTCTCTTATACGTTCAGTTTCTTCCCTTGTAAGGAAAGGTGTGTTATCATCCTCATACTTTACATTCATTTCTCTAATCAATCTTGTAAAGTAATTCATTTTTGGTGTAAATCTAAAAGAATTATTTTCCTTTTTATATTTTTTATTATCATTAATTAGAAGATAATCACAGAATATACATTGTTTATAGGCTTTTGACTCTGTGTTTAATCCCCGTCTTTCACACGCAGGACAATTCTCAAATTTGTCATATGGAGAATCAGGAAAGTCTAGCATATTTATAAAGTAAAACTTTACTTAAACTGAAATTCATCTATACTTTCAGTTGTATATTACCATCGATATCGATATACTTTTTTTCATTATCAGATTCAACGACAACATTTTTTATATTAAAGGTAATTTTAAAATTATCGTTAACTACTATTGAACGAAATGTCATTTCACCTGATATATTAACATCCTTTATTTCATCAGGATTTACATCTTTAGGGTTGTTGAAAAAAATACAAATTTCTCCTTGCATATTACAGATGGTCTTATCTTTTCTTTCTAAAGCTTCATCCATAAGGTTTTTGTTCTTTGATACTTTTTCTTGTTTCATTGCTTTTTCTAGTTTTGAATATATTACTAGAAGGAGAGGAGAAACTTTTGTTAGAGATACTTTAATTGATGTTCTACCAGGTATACTAAAAGCCCTTCCACTGAAGGAAATTGAAGAACTCATATTATTTACCATAATAGTTTTTAGCCAATAGTTGTTATATTTATCTTTGTTCAATTTTACATCCTTGACATATTTCTCAGTATCTTTAACAGATGAAGAGATTGATTGAAACTTGTCTTTTGTGTCTTGAAACATTGTATTTATTAAGTGAAAAAGTTGGAGGATAAAATGTTTTTAAGCACAGATTCACCTATAAATTAAACGAAATTTTCATCAAGAAAATTTTAGTTTAAGCAAAGTTTTATTCTATAAATATGGTGAATACAACGTACTGCGATGTTTGTAATCACTAATATAAACATTATAGAAAACACCTCCGAACCAACAAACACACATTTAATCTATTTCATCAAATATCTCCTCTTGAGTTGGAAAGAAAACATTGTGATATCTGTTCAAAGGATGTTTTGAAGAGTAGTTATAATCAACATCTTCAATCACAAAAACACAAGAAAAATGAGTTTAAAGTAAAGGGAGACTATTATATTAAAAACACTGATGAGGCATTTAAAGGGCATATAAAAATAAGGATTTTTCAATTTGGAGAACCCGGTCCATCATCAATAGCTGAATCAATTGAAATAGTGAAACCCGATGTTGAAAAATTTATTAAAAAGACATTAAAAGAAATGAAAACTTTAAAGTTTTATATGGGAGTGAAAATGAATATGAAAAGACAAGATGAAGAACAAACTCCTTATATGAGAACAGATCTTCATTTTATAACATCATTTCAAGATTTTTTGAATAGTGGGGTTTATGAAGAACTATCAAGACAAGAGGAGGATGTTGATAATACAGTGGTAGGAAGTGGATTCAATATTAAAAAAATCATCTTTTAGATATACACATTCTAAAATCAAACCCTCTTAAAGCTTCTTCTTATATTGAATTACCAAAAGAAATAAAACTAAAGAAGGCAGTTGTTAATATTAAGAACAATGATAATAAATGTTTTCTCTGGTCTGTTCTTGCTCACTTACATCCACCAAAATGTAATTCAGAAAGAGTAAAACAATATATGAAATATGAGAATACCTTGGACATTAAAGATTTTAAATTCCCAATGCCATTAACAGATATTCCTAAATTTGAGAAAAAGAATAATCTTTCTATTAATGTATATGGATTAACGGATACAAACAAAGTTCAAATATTAAAAATTTCAAACAACTATAAAAATGAAGAAACACACATTGACCTTTTATATTTTAGTGTTGGAAAGAATTCACATTACACATACATCAATAATTTATCAAGATTAATCTCTTCTCAGGTATTCAGAACAGCAAACAAAATATATCCTTGTAAGCGATGTCTTAATTCATTTCATACAAAAGAACGATTAGAACAACATTCAAAATATTGTAGTAATCATAAATCAGCTGTAATTACAATGCCTAAACCTGGTGAAAAGATTTATTTTGAAGATTATAATAAATCTATCATGCACCCATTTGTGATATACGCTGATTTTGAATGTATCCTTAAAAAGATAAATACTGCTTCTCCTAATCCAAAAGAACCATATACAAATAAATATCAAAAACATATTCCTTGTGGTTTCTGTTATTATATCAAATCATCTGTTGGAGAAAAGTATAACAAACTTGAACATTATCGTGGAAAAAATGCTTCACAAGAGTTTGTAAAACGATTAGAAAAGGATTGTATAAGACTCACTAAATTAATGAAAGAAACAAATGAACCGATGAAATTAACCAAAGAAGAAAAATTAGAATTTAGAATGAACAATATCTGTCATATTTGTGAGGGGGAAATTAAGGAGTCTAAAGTTAGAGACCATTGTCATCTTACTGGTAAATATAGAGGTCCCGCTCATTCCTGTTGTAATCTTAATTATAAATTACCTTCTTTTATTCCAGTCTTTCTTCACAACAGCGCCAACTATGATACACATCTATTTATAAATGAACTTTCAAAAACACCGCGGAATATTTCTGCTATAACAAACACAAGTCAAAAGTATATTTCATTTTCAAAAATGATATTCACAAAACCTTTAACTCGTATTAGGTTTTTAGATTCTTACAAGTTTATGGGAACACCACTAGCCTACCTCGCATCAAATCTAAGCTCCACGGACTCTTTTCCAAATCTTAATTCATTCTTTCCAAAAGAGGAAATTCTCACTCAAGAGGAAATTCAGATTAAAGAGAGAATTCAAAGTAAAGAGGAAACTCTAATTAATGAAGAAATTCTAACTGAAGATGAAATTCTAATTATAAAGAAAATTCGAACTAAAGAGGAAATTCAGATTAAAGATGAAATTCTGATTAAAGAAGGAATTCTTACGAGAGAGGAAATTCAAACAAGGAATGAAATTCAAAGTAAAGAGAAAATTCTTACAAGTAAGGGAATTTATCCTTATGATTATATGGATTCATTTATGAGATTTAAAGAAACACAACTTCCTTCAAAAGAAAGTTTCTATAATAACCTTTATGAAGAAGAGATAAGTGATAAGGAATATAAACACGCACAAGAAATATGGAAAATATTTAAGATAAAGAACCTTGGAGAATATCATGATTTATATCTAAAAACAGATGTTTTATTGTTAGCTGATGTGTTTGAAGCTTTTAGATCACTCTGTCATAATAAAAATTGTTATGGATTAGATCCTGCCCACTATTTCACAGCTCCTGGTTTAGCTTGGAGTGCAATGTTGAAAATGACAAAACAAGATATAGATTTAATCAGTGATGTGGATATGCTTTTGATGATTGAGAAGTCCAAGAGAGGTGGAATATCACAAGTATGTTCAAAAAGATATGCTAAAGCAAATAATAAATATCTTCCAAATTATGATAGTGAAAAAGATAGTAATTATTTGATGTATTTTGAAGCTAATAATTTGTATGGATGGGCAATGTCTCAATCTCTGCCTTATGGTAAATTAGAGTGGGTGGAAGAAAAGGATTATGAAAAGGCTTTGATGAATATTGTTATTTCTTCTCAAGAGGAATTGAATGACGAAGAAGAAGGTTATTATTTTGAAGTTGATTTGAGGTACCCGAGTGATCTTCATAATAAGCATAAAGATCTTCCTTTTGCATGTGAGAAAGAAACTCCAAAGAAAGAATGGTTAAGTGATTATCATAAAAGTTTTAATATCAAAGGCAAATCAACAGAAAAGTTATTAACAACATTCTATGATAAAGAGGGATATGTTTTACATCAGAGAAGCTTAAAACAGTTTTTGAGAGAAGGATTGAGAGTAGCTAAAATTCATAGAGTTTTAAAATTTAAACAAAGTCCTTGGGTGAAAAAGTATATTCAATTTAATACAGATATGAGAGCAAATACAAAAGTAAAATTTGAAGGGGACTTTTATAAATTAATGAATAATGCTGTATTTGGAAAGACTATGGAAAATGTTAGAAACAGGCAAAACATTAGATTCGCAACATCTTGGAAAGAAGCTTCGAGATTGATAAATAAACCAAGTTTTGAGAGAGAAGAGGTTTTTTCAGAGAACTTTTCTGCAATTCATATGAAAAAGGAAAGTATTGTAATGGATAAACCAATTTATATTGGAACAGCAGTTCTTGATTTATCAAAGATATTGATGTATGATTATTTGTATAATGACTTAAAGAAAGAGTATGGTGAAAATGTTTCATTGTTGTATATGGATACTGATAGTTTTATCCTAGATATAAAAACTGATGATGTTTATGAAGATATGAAGAAAAATATTGGAGTATATGATACAAGTAATTTCAGCAAGAAGAGTGAGTTATTTTCCAAAAAGAATGAAAAGGTTATTGGTAAGTTTAAGGATGAGTTGGGTGGAAAAGTAATGAGTGAGTTTATTGGATTGAGAGCAAAGGCATATGCTTATAAGTATGGTGAACAGATTGATAAGAGGTTAAAGGGAATAAAGAAATATGTAATAAAGAAATCAATAACTTTTAGAAATTATTATAATTGTTTGATGAATAAGAAAGAAGAATATAGGAAAATGAATACAATAAGAAGTTATAAACATAACATATATAGTGAAGAAGTAAATAAAAAGGCATTAGGAGCCTTTGATGATAAGAGATTTATTTTAGATAATGGAATAGATTGTGTTCCATATGGATATTGTATGATAGAGTGTATAAAATAGATTATGTTTTAATGATGGGAAGATGGGTTAGGGTTTTTAAGGGCTACCGCCGGTTTTTTCACAATATATAAATGGTTAAACCAAGTATTAATCAAACTAAAGAGTGGAGAAAATCTCAGTCTTGGTATATAAATGGAAAACATAATGAATGTGAAAAATATCAAATAAGTCTTATTGAAAAAATAACTAAAACAAAGGTAAATAAAACAAATAAGCGAATTAATTTAAAAACTAGTAAGTTAGAGGATGTAAAGAAAAAATGAATATCCTTGAATGGACTGAAAACTTTGATGGTTATCAATTGAACAATGAAAAAACAATTTACTATAATCTCAAAATGATATGTGGCTCAGGAGGTGGTCAGATGAGAGCATTAAGAGAAGTTTATCATTTCGTAATGGCACAAATGGGGTATCTTAAAAAATATAAAGATTCAAATGTTTTGTTTGTTAATATTTTAGATGGGGATTATTGTGCAAAGAAAATTAAACTATTGAAGGAATTTGAGAATGAACAAATCTTTATAGGTTCAATGAGTGAGCTGTTCAACCCCCAGGTGTTCAATTCAATGAGGTTCAACCTCCAGGTTAAAAGGGGAGACAAATAAATATACCTTGGGATAAAAAGGGGATTTATTTTTAGGGAAAAAAAATATGAATCGCTGAAAATCCCCCATTCATTTACATGGGGAAAAGTGAGCCAGAATCAGTATTCTTACCCTACTGATGACAATGATCCCTAACTTTAGACTCCTCAATTTCCTCCTCACAAATATGGCAGATATTGTTCTTTCTAAATTCTAATTTTTCTTCTTTGGTTAATTTCATCGGTTCATTTGTTTCTTTCATTAATTTAGTGAGTCTTATACAATCCTTTTCTAATCGTTTTACAAACTCTTGTGAAGCTTTTTTTCCACGATAATGTTCAAGTTTGTTATACTTTTCTCCAACAGATGATTTGATATAATAACAGAAACCACAAGGAATATGTTTTTGATATTTATTTGTATATGATTCTTTTGGATTAGGAGAAGCAGTATTAATCTTTTTAAGGATACACTCAAAATCAGCGTATATCACAAATGGGTGCATGATAGATTTATTATAATCTTCAAAAGAAATCTTTTCACCAGGTTTAGGCATTGTAATTACAGCTGATTTATGATTACTACAATATTTTGAATGTTGTTCTAATCGTTCTTTTGTATGAAATGAATTAAGACATCGCTTACAAGGATATATTTTGTTTGCTGTTCTGAATACCTGAGAAGAGATTAATCTTGATAAATTATTGATGTATGTGTAATGTGAATTCTTTCCAACACTAAAATATAAAAGATCGATGTGTGTTTCTTCATTTTTATAGTTGTTTGAAATTTTTAATATTTGAACTTTGTTTGTATCCCTTAATCCATATACATTAATAGAAAGATTATTCTTTTTCTCAAATTTAGGAATATCTGTTAGTGGCATTGGGAATTTAAAATCTTTAATGTCCAAGGTATTCTCATATTTCATATATTGTTTTACTCTTTCTGAATTACATTTTGGTGGATGAAAGTGAGCAAGAACAGACCAGAGAAAACATTTATTATCATTGTTCTTAATATTAACAACTGCCTTCTTTAGTTTTATTTCTTTTGGTAATTCAATATAAGAAGAAGCTTTAAGAGGGTTTGATTTTAGAATGTGTATATCTAAAAAGATGATTTTTTTAATATTGAATCCACTTCCTACCACTGTATTATCAACATCCTCCTCTTGTCTTGATAGTTCTTCATAAATCCCACTATTCAAAAAATCTTGAAATGATGTTATAAAATGAAGATCTGTTCTCATATAAGGAGTATGTTCTTCATCTTGTCTTTTCATATTCATTTTCACTCCCATATAAAACTTTAAAGTTTTCATTTCTTTTAATGTCTTTTTAATAAATTTTTCAACATCGGGTTTCACTATTTCAATTGATTCAGCTATTGATGATGGACCGGGTTCTCCAAATTTAAAAATCCTTATTTTTATATGCCCTTTAAATGCCCCATCAGTGTTTTCAATATAATAGTCTCCCTTTACTTTAAACTCATTTTTCTTGTGTTTTTGTGATTGAAGATGTCTATTATAGCTACTCTTCAAAACATCCTTTGAGCAGATATCACAATGTTTTCTTTCCAACTCAAGAGGAGATATTTTATGAAACAGATAAAATGTGTGTTTGTTGGTTCGGAGGTGTTTTCTATAATGTTTATATTTGTGATTACAAACATCGCAGTATGTTGTATTCACCATATTTATATAATAAATCTTTGCTTAAACTAAAATTTTCTTGATGAAAATTTCGTTTATTTTACAGGTGAATCTGTGCTTAAAACCATTTTATCCTCCAACTTTTTCACTTAATAAATACAATGTTTCAAGACACAAAAGACAAGTTTCAATCAATCTCTTCATTTGTTAAAGATACTGAGAAATATGTCAAGGATGTAAAATTGAACAAAGATAAATATAACAACTATTGGATAAAAACTATTATGGTAAATAATATGAGTTCTTCAATTTCCTTCAGTGGAAGGGCTTTTAGTATACCTGGTAGAACATCAATTAAAGTATCTCTAACAAAAGTTTCTCCTCTCCTTCTAGTAATATATTCAAAACTAGAAAAAGCAATGAAACAAGAAAAAGTATCAAAAAACAAAAACCTTATGGATGAAGCTTTAGAAAGAAAAGATAAGACCATCTGTAATATGCAAGGAGAAATTTGTATTTTCTTCAACAACCCTAAAGATGTAAATCCTGATGAAATAAAGGATGTTAATATATCAGGTGAAATGACATTTCGTTCAATAGTAATTAACGATCATTTTAAAATTACCTTTAATATAAAAAATGTTGTCGTTGAATCTGATAATGAAAAAAAGTATATCGATATCGATGGTAATATTATTAAATATGAGTCAATATACAACTGAAAGTATAGATGAATTTCAGTTTAAGTAAAGTTTTACTTTATAAATATGCTAGACTTTCCTGATTCTCCATATGACAAATTTGAGAATTGTCCTGCGTGTGAAAGACGGGGATTAAACACAGAGTCAAAAGCCTATAAACAATGTATATTCTGTGATTATCTTCTAATTAATGATAATAAAAAATATAAAAAGGAAAATAATTCTTTTAGATTCACACCAAAAATGAATTACTTTACAAGATTGATTAGAGAAATGAATGTAAAGTATGAGGGTGATAACACACCTTTCCTTACAAGGGAAGAAACTGAACGTATAAGAGAAATGTTCAAAGGATTGTTGTTATATATTATTCATGGATGTAATTTTCAGGGAAATATCAACACAAGATATTGTATAAATAAAATAATGGATTATCTTGAAATTATACCTGAACTTAGGATAAAATATAGAGTTTCTAAAAAAGCCAATAATAAATTAAATAACCTGTTTTCCAAATATATAAATGAATGATTTTTTACCTATTTGGGAAAATAAGATAAAATTTAACAACCATAAAAATCTCCCAAATTCATTAAGATGTCTCATAGTTGGTTCAAGTGGATGTGGAAAAACCTGCTTACTTTTAAAAATGCTCCTCACTCCCAACTTTTTAGATTATGATAATTTAATAATTTTCACAAAGTCGAGTTTTCAACCAGAGTATCAACTACTCTCACAAGGTTTTAATGCTGGTCTTCAAAAGAAGATATAATCGGTTTATTTAAACGTCAAAAAAACCTAAATGATTATAACATTGAAGATATAATTCAACTATTTTGTGATACACAGAGATGTAAAAAGAAATCAAATCCTATAACTTGTATTCTTAGTGATAATACGGATGATATACCGTCTCCCCAAGATTTGGATAAATCAAAAAAGAACCTCGTTATCTTTGATGATTGTGTTAATGAGAGAAACCAAACGGTAATGGACAGCTACTACACAAGAGGGAGACATTCTTCTTGTAATTGTATTTATCTTAGTCAATCGTACTTTCAACTTCCTCTTCGTTCCATCAGAAACAATGCTAATACTTTTATTTTATTCAAGTTAAATTCAATAGATATCAATAATTTTTGGAGAGATAATTGTTCTACATTATGTAGTAAAAAGAAATTTGAGGATTACATGAAGCACACGACTGAAAAATATAAATATGTTGTTGTGAAACAAGATGAGATATTAAGGGATATATTTTTTGTTTTATAAACAATTACATATATAAATGACAACTATTATTATAAATCATGTGGGTAAATCTGCTTCTGGAAAAAACTTTCATAAATCAAGGTTCTTGTGTAGTACAAATGAGAATATTGTAAATTTACTTAAAAAACACCCCGTGATACGCATTGTATCAACAACAACTAGAGCAATAAGACCTGGAGAAGTAAAAGGTGAAGATTATCACTATATTTCAGTGGAGGAACATATGCGATTGAGGAATGAAGGACAAATATTTGAGGAGGTTTCTCTTGGTACAACAAAATATTCACATTGTAAGAGTGAGTTAAGGAAACTAAAATCTGGTGGTGTTGGGATATTAGAAACTAATCCAGAAGGAACGAGACAAATTATTAAATATCTGAGCGGAGTGAAGATTTTATCATTCGGTTTTGATGTTGATGAAGAAACTCAACACAAACGTATGAAAAGCAGAGATGCAAGGATTAGTGAAGAAGAAATTACAACTCCCATTAATGTTAATAAAGAATTTGATGAAATATTTAAAGAAAATGATTTATTTGAACACATCTACTTGAATGATGAAGAAAAGGAAAATTTCCCTGTTGATCTTTACAATTCATTAAATTATATTTTACAATAAATAAATGGATGCAAATGAAATTTTTTTATACAATCTTAAAACGTCTGCAAAACGTCCGATTTTTACCAGAATTTCGACAACCGAGTGTTAAGCGTCCTAAGCGATCGCAAAAACTGAAGACGAAATTAAAATCGAAGTTAAAACGAACTCGTAACGTCGAGCGAAGCAAAAATACTCCATTTCTCCACATGAATTTACGGAATTATGTTTGACCTCACTGTGACCTTGACCTTTGACCGATTTTGACCAAAATCTAATGAACGCTAGCCATCACGCTCCTGAATCACGTGGTGTAATTTGACATTGGCAGCTTCTTCCGTTCTCGAGTTATCGTGCCAACTAACAAACACACAAACAAGCAGTCATAGACTGGTACTTACGAAATCGTCAACTTGACCTCTGACGTTGTCTAATAAAAGCTGTCTCGAGAGAAGGTAGCGACGCAAACCAGAAGTTTCTACGATGATTCTGTACCAAACCATCAAAAATCGTAACATCGACCGAAGCAAAAATCTCCATTTCTCCACGCAATTGTTTTAGCAAAGTCACAAAACCGTAATATTCGGCCATCCACCAACAATCTTTACATAATCCGACGGCTTAGCGAGTTTGGCATGCGACGACAACCTTTATTGGGATAAAAAATGACTTTTAAACACCATCTTTATCGAAAACACCGTCAGCGTGGACACGCAAAACCTTTACGTGACTCATCGACGCGTCTGCTCGAGCGCACTGCATCACGTGACGACCCGTAATGCGCGAGTGAAATATTTTTAATACAATCTTAAAACTTCTCCAAAACATCCGATTTTTCCAGAATTTCGACAACAGAGTTTTAAGCGTCCTAAGTGATCGCAAAAACCGAAGACAAAATTAAAATCGAAGTTAAAACGAACTCGTAACGTCGAGCGAAGCAAAAATACTCCATTTCTCCACATGAATTTACGGAATTGCGCACTGCATCACGTGACGACCCGTGACGTGCGAGTGAAATATTTTTTATACAATCTTAAAACGTCTCCTAAATATCCGATTTTTACCAGAATTTCGACAACCGAGTTTTAAGCGTCCTAAGCGATCGCAAAAACCGAAGACAAAATTAAAATCGAAGTTAAAACGAACTCGTAACGTCGAGCGAAGCAAAAATATTCCATTTCTCCACATTAATTTACGGAATTATGTTTGACCTCACTGTGACCTTGACCTTTGACCGATTTTGACCAAAATCTAATCAGCGCTACCCATCACCCTCCTGAATCACGTGGTGTAATTTGACATTGGTAGCTTCTTCCGATCTCCAGTTATCATGCCTACAAACAAACACACAAACAAACAAACACACAAACAGAGGACGGAAGTCATCAATATACTTACGAAATCTTTACATTTCGTAAGTAACAAACACACAAACAAACAAACAAACAAACACACAAACAGAGGACGGAAGTCATCAATATACTTACGAAATCTTTAGATTTCGTAAGTAACAAACAGACAGGGGTGAAAACAGTAACCTCCGTCCATCTTCGATGGCGGAGGTCAACTCGAAGAGCACTCGGTAGAGCTGATAGCGCCGCCACGTAATGCCTGATCCACGAGAACATATCGGGCCCAAAACATTTTTGAAATATCATGTTATATATAGTTTTTGGCCCTATCTCTCAATGGTGAAGAATCACTTTGAAAATGAAATAATTCTCATATCCACAGCTTGTTTCGGATCTTCACCAAAATTGAATCAATTCGTCGTGGTCACACACCCAAGGTGTCTACCGAGTTTTGTCCGAATCCGTCAACAACCTTTCGAGATATCGTTTGGTCCTATCTCTCAATGGGGAAGAATCACTTTTTTAAATTCTAGTACAAAGATCCGGATCTTCACCAAATTTCATCTGAATCCATCACAACTTTTTGAGATATCCTGCACACAAACAGACAGACAAACAGACAGACAAACAGACAGACAAACAGACAGAAAGGGGTGAAAATAACCTCCTTCACCTTCGGTGGTGGAGGTAATAACTTCATCCGAAATATAATGGAATATGGGTGCCCAATCTGGGCTTGGTGCAACTGCTTCCCACCTTGCTTTCCTCAAGGTGATCAAGTCCTTGGCGCTCCATGTTGTTGGTGTATCACAGCATGAGGCAAAATGCCAAAGTCTACTTCTTGCGCATGCAGGCGTGTTGGTGAGCTCTCAGTTTTAATTTCCTTACTTCTCACCTCTCTCTTCCTCCTCTTTCATCCCTCGATCCTCCCTCCCATTCAGATCTGAGGTCACATACATTCTTCGAGAAATCCACACCTGGTTAACCCACCTCCTCCTACCCTTCAACCCTAAGCTGAATGCTCCCTTGGTTTTCTGGTCTGTGGAACCGACTCCCTGTGTCTGTTGTCTCGTGTCCCTCTCTCCAGTCTATCGGGAGTATGCAGCCCATGGTAAACTCGTTTTTATCTCCCATACCCACTCCGGTTTTATTATACTCTCACTAACCTCCTCCTCTCCCATCCCACCCCATACCTTTCTGCCTCTCATCCACTCATGTATGATAATGTTCTCCTTTCATCCTCTGTCAGTCTGCAAACCTTCGACCCTACATTGTTTACATATATCAAGAGCCGAGATTTGTGTGTACAAATAAATAATAAAAGTAAAATCAAGCAATAAAATCACTTTCTTCGATAACACCTTTCATTGAGGAACAAAATATCAGGGTTCAGGAACAAATAGAGTGCAAGAACATTTGAGAGTAAAATTTTACAAAACAACAATTAAAGATAAGATTTTTAAGAAAAGGATTTACCAAAAAACAACTGTATGAAGATGGGATTTGAATATCGATTGAAAAACTATCGTTGAGGTGGCTGTTCGGGTCTTAAAAGGCAACAAAACCGAAGCATTAGGAGCATATCAACAGAAGAAAAAATAAATAAAAGGACAACACCTGGGATTCACGACTGGGTGGATTATCTTTGAATGGCGAACACCAAAGAAATGTGCCAATCAGTCATTGCCTGGGATTCATATGGACGATGTCACCTCAATGGGCTGGCAGGATGACCTAGAGGTGAGCACGCTCACCTCTTAGCCAGATTCTGGGTTTAAATCTCAGCTTCGCCTCAAACTGTCATCCTGGTGTCTCACAGGTATGGCGAGGCATTAATGTGTCTATTCCATATATCACACGAAGGTGCCGTCCATCAGATGAACATTAAACTGGGAGTCCTGTCTACCGGTATTAGATGGCGCGCATTGAATATCCCAGTGGTCCTTCACAAAGCGTAGACGAGCTATCGCCGGCACCCTGAACAAATTTCAAAATCCTCTGCTGACCTACAGAGGGTGTTGCATCAGCGACACATTCGCACCATTAGCTGGTATTACTCATAGCCTTGTGCTGGATAATTTAAATTTCTGGATAACAAAACTCAAGGTTGAATTAAAGCTTACAGAAGAACAAGTTTCCAACTCAGATAGTCTTCCACAAAGTGGTGGCCATTCAACAAATCATGTATGAGCATTTCGGTTTGGTTGAGCTCTTTTTTTGCTAATACAGTGAAGATAATATTGCACACTCTCAGCTTCCCCCTCCCCCCACCATCCCCTCTACAAGCTACTTTCCACATTTCTACACCCTGTCAACAGCACACCTCCTTCCCCATCCCTAATTGTGTCGACCTCAAACATCCGAGGCCTCTGTTCAAAGCTTACCGATCTCTCAATGCAGGCCACCGTAGATAAACCGGACATCATCAGTTTAACAGAATACTTCCTCCCACCAGACATCCCTGACTCCCGAGTGTCTCTCCCTGGCTCTTGTCTCGTCTGATGTGATAGGCTTCAACCATACCCCTGTGGCGGAGTTGCACTTCACATCAGGAACTCAATTTCTCACTGCCTGTGTACTGACCTTACATCTCCCAACCCTCACAAGGACCTTTGGCTGCGACTTCCCCTCTGCTTCCATCTCCTTTTACCGATACCACCGAAGGTGGACGCAGGTTATGTTTTCACCCGTGTATGTCTGCCTGCCTGTCTGTTTTTTTCTGTGAGCAGGAAAGCTCAAATAGTTGTGGAAGGATTCAGACGAAATTTTGTGGACGGGTTTGGTGTGTGACAAGGACAAATCGATTAGATTTT
The DNA here is from genome assembly GCF_056783735.1 of Eptatretus burgeri. Taxonomy (NCBI): domain Eukaryota; kingdom Metazoa; phylum Chordata; class Myxini; order Myxiniformes; family Myxinidae; genus Eptatretus; species Eptatretus burgeri. Next base: position 10,469,977 of record NC_140973.1, on the reverse strand, counting down.
GGTGAAGATCCGGATCCCGATCCGAATACAATATTTTTTTAAGTGGTTCTTCACCAATGAGAGATAGGGCCCAGAACGATATATAGCACGATATTTCAAAGGGTTATGCACGGATTCAGACAACACTTAGTGGACAGGTTGGGTGTGTGACGAGGAAGGATCGATTCAATTTTGGTGAAGATCCGACTTCAGATCCAGACACGAGAATTTTTTTAATTTCCTTCGTGATTCTGCACCACTGAGAGATAAGGCCAAAAACGATATATAGCATATTTCGAAAAGTTGTGGTCATTAATTAGTATGTATTTATTTAAATGCTTCCTCATCCGGTCTGTAATTAATGTCTCCAACACCTTCCCCATAACTGAAGTCAAACCAACAGGTCTATAGTTTCCAAATTCTTCTCTGGATCCTTTCTTAAATAATGGTATTACATTTGCTACTCTCCAATCCTCCGGTACCTGCCCTGACTCCAATGAGTGATTGAAAATATCGGTTAATACTTTGCTTACCAGCTCAGCCACTTCTCTCAAAACTCTCGGGTGCATATTGTTTTATTTGTAGGGGAGGGGGGTAGATATCACCATAGAGCAGATAGGAATGTGTAGAGTAGCATAGTCTGTGTACAAGTAGATAGCTATCTTGATGTATATATAGGGAAACGTTAACTTAAGAATTGTCCTGTTTGCACGTGCGCCATACATGGGGTGATGCATGATAATAATTAATTAGGGATTATGGTAAGGAAATTGTGTGTAAAACCTCCACGTCAACCTCTACCTGGAGACGCCGGGAGACTCGGCACAAGAGCAAGGGGAGGAGCGTTTGACGTCTCCCAGGGGCGGAGCTATGGATCGCCTCGGAGGGGTGGAGTGTTGCCCCGAGAAAAGAGGGTGAAGCTAATTGGGCAGTTGGTCAGAGTTGGAGATGACTGAGAACGTGGCAGTTGGTTTTGAGGAGAATGGAGAACGGGGTTGTTTTGAGGAGAAAGAGTGTGGAGTGTTCTGACGTGGTCATCTTGCCTGCCTGTTTCTGCCAGCTTCTGCCTGTTTTCTTCACCCTGTGCCCATTTTGCCGCATCACCCTAGTTTTCCTCTTCCCATCGTCTGTTTGTCTCCTCGTCGTCCTGCTCATCACCTGCTCAATCCCGCTGCCACTAGAGCTGAGTCCCCCAGTTTTTTGTTCCCTCTTCCTGTCAGTGACTGAATGTGGTGTGTGGTGCCCTAGTTCTTTATATTTATTTTATACACCTTGTAAATATATATTTATTAATTGCATCCCTTTCCTCCCAACCCGCCATCGTCTCCTTGTACTTCCACCATCCCCTGGTTGTTTGGGTTACGGGAAATAAACCCGTTGGCTTTAAAATATTTTGGAGTTTCTCGTGTCTCTTCATGCCCTGTGCACGCGCTGTCTGCCATCAATTTGGGACGTCATCTGAGGGAGTAAACCACCAGTTTGGCTCATCCGACCAGTGTCAGTGTTAACTGACCTGGACCACGACAACATTATCTGTCCCTGAGAAAGAGCCTTTTCTTCTCTTAGATTTCCTTGCTGTTCCTTTACTTCCTCCACTCTAACCTGGATCTTCTGTAAAAGCCCTTCCTCACCTCATCGAGAGATACTCTCAGCTATTGGCAATTCTCCTGACTGTTCTTCTTTAAAAGTTGAAGCAAAATACCAGTTTAATAAGCCTGCTATCTCACTTTCATCACTAACCACTCTCCCGGTGCTATTCCCCAATGGACCCACACTGGTCCCTAACCTGTTCTTTTTCTCTGATATACTTAAAGAAAGCCTTGCTCTTATGTTGAATATTCTTAGCCATGTCCTTCTCAAACTCTCTTTTGGCTTGTCGAGTTATTTTCTTCACTTGCCTCTGTTTACTCCGATAGTGATATAAATCGAACTCCAGTCCTATTATTTTAAACCTAATAAGTACCTTCTGGATTCAATTTGTACCTGTTGCTGTGTTTGAGCCTGGGGAGTAACTGCTAAAAACTGTCTATTTGGGTTCTTCCTGACATCTTTGTTCTTTTTACTCTTCTTTCTAATTCTTTCACAAATCTCTTTATTCATTCTAATTCTTGCTTTTTATTCTCTTTTATCCCCTTTACTCTTTATTTCTCTCTTTCTTTATCGATCTCTCCAAAGAGAAGTGAATTCTTGCCAAAAAATTTTCTGTGGGGCTCACTTGGCTGCGTCTGCATGGGTTTGAGGGTTGTGGAGTAGCAGCTGAAACCCGAATCCTATTCAGGTTCCTCATGATGACTCAATATTTGCTCTTCACTTATTCGGGTTCATTCTAATAACTCCAATGCAGTATTAGGTTGTCCGTTTGATTCTGCTTCTCCTCAATAACATTCCTTATCTCACTACTCAACCACCCTGGCCTCGTTCTGCTTAAATTTTACACCTCATTGGAATGTACTTACTCTTTCTTAACAATCCTCCTGAGGAAGTGCAGTCACTTCAACTTTTGGGTCCTCACTATGAGCCATGATCTTTCTTCGGCAAACCACGCTTCAAAGTTGGCCTCCAAAACCAGCATCCTCCATCGTACAAGAACCGCATTTTAGTGAAATGACCAAAATCCAGAATCACTGCTCACGTCCATTCTTTCGTTCCTCTTTTTTCCCCCACCTGTGGGACCAACTTCCTCATTCTCTTCTTCACGCCAGGTCTTTAATACATCTGTTCACCGTCATCTCAGATCATCCCCAATCCAAAACCATGATCGTTTCTATCCCCGCTGACACTCCTCAAGCCCACCTCTTACCAAGTTTCCAATTTTTCCTTCCTGAGTGTTTGCAGACAGATGTATCCGTTGTTCACCCCCTGTATTCCTCCCTTGTCCTCATTCTTCCCAACATTCCTTCTTTCTCTGAGTCTCCCTCTATTTTGTCCCTCCTCCCTGCTGTTGGTATGTTTTTCCCTTCTCTTTATATTGTCCCTTTTGTTCTGTTACATCCTGATCCTTTGGAGTCTTAGCACCTCCAAGTTTCCATTTCGTTTACAAAAAAGCCACAGATAATGTGACAGCTGGGTCACTAATTCATAAACAGAGTTTTATATTTTTACTCTGATCCTTAAATGAACCAAAGAAAATCTTCATGGTTTGGCACTGCTATACGACTGCCTTTTCCGCTGTACATGAAAAACAGAGAGAAATGACTCACCTTGAACAGCTTTCAGTTCAAACAAACATACATGCTGTGACAGTTGCCTTTTGTGCCTGAACATGCCTCCATGGTTGACTCTGGTATATGCTACACACACACACACACACACACACACACACACACACACACACACACACACACACACACACACACACACACACACACACACACACACACACACACACACACACACACCAAATTTGATTACCTTTGTATTGGATTTGGAGGTGTGGTTGGGGGAGAGGGGGGTGAGGGGGAGTGAGGGAAGTGGTTTATTTGTGTATTCCTTGAGGGCATGACAGCCTTCCTAGTTCCCTCCAGGCTGTTTTGACCCCCCCCCCGCCCCCAGAGTCACGTGACTGGATCCACATGCGGGCGAAACAACCCACAGAGCATTTGGAAGTTGAAGCATGAATTATCACATATACTACGTAGTTTTTCAATGATTAATAACGTAGGTACATCTCTCACCTGCCACTATCTTAAGCAATCAATAATTACTTGTAAAATCAACAAACAAGAGATGTGATTAAGATTATATAATTATTGTGAAGATAATTATGCACTCGCCAAAAACAGTTTGTATACATTATTCTAATGGGGTATGTATGTATGCTTAAACATTGTGAGCATATGAACCGTGCTTCCCCATTGTCTTGGGTCGCTCACCGACATTTATTTATATTTTCATTTACGGATGTTTTTTGACGGCTCTGAGATTTTTCTTGGTGTATCGGCTTTGATGTCCATCGGTATGTAAAATTACCATGCTCCCCCATTGTCTCGGGTCGCTCACCTTTATTTATTTTTTTCATTTATTTATATTTTCATTTACGGATGTTTTATGATGGTTCTGTGATTTTTCCTGGTGTATTGGCTTCGATGTCCATCGGCAAGCAAAATTTCAGCTTTCTACGTCAACCAGAAGGTACCGATCTCCAATATCAGTGAATCAGTTGTTCAAATGAGCCTTATATTTCGATATCTTTGACAGGGTGTCCAGTTGTATGAGATGGAATATGGCTAACCATTTTGCTCCATATGTTTTGACTTTGGGCAAGTTGTGTGATTGGTTCTAATTTTTTTTGATCATGGTATTGATCTTGGTATTTTTTGCTAATTGGTATTGATCATGGGCTGTTATCCAGGAATAACATCAAGACGGTGATCAATTTACAGCAAAGGGGTGAACACAGCAGCTGTGGTTTTCCGTTGAAGCCTGAGAGTGGCTTCACCTACTTACCTCGTGCATTTATGGACAATGGCAGTAAGAATCTCAGCTTTTATACTCTTCTGTAAATTGGCCACTTTCCTGGTCGCCCGGATATTCTAATTGATTCTTTCTATCGCATAATCCTATAAACTGTCTTTTCTGCCCATTTTGATACCTTCAACCTCTTTATTTGTGTACTTGTACTCCATTTCTACCTGCAAGTCATGCTATGATGGAGCTCTTACACGGAAATGAGCATTCAGGGCCTTAACATTTGGCACTGTTGCAATTACACAAATTCCTTTCTCTTGTCCTCTCTTCTTCCTGTCTAACCATGTAATATTGTCTCTATTATCCAAGTCATGGTGCACATGACTTCATGCCCTTTAACGTGAAACGTAAATCTCATATTGGTGTGGATTACCATGATTGGAGCATAGACATTGCAAGGTTGGGCAACCTGATTTCTTTTTTCAATGATTAACAAACACCTACATGAATGCACATGATGCACCCACGATTGTGAATGCTGAAAATTAGCTTGGTAACAGAAGGTGATGACTTCCGGAGTGAGTTGTGATAATTGATGCTCCGAGCAAGGCGAACACCAGGACAACACTTCATTGTAGAGGCCTTTTCTCCTTTTAACATGGCACAGAATACGGGACTTTCAAAATGACAGAATCTGACCCCAGAATGTTTGGCGTACATGCGAGAAACCCCTGGAAAGAGATACTGTATCTTCAGGGCATGAACTGCTAAAGTGCATGTGCGACAGGGTTTATCAACTAAAATGGCTCACAAAGCTTCTAAAAGAAGCCGAAAATACTTGCGAAACTATCTGAGAGAAAGCTGGGTAGTACCTCTGTACAATGACAGAATTTGAGGGAGACAGTGTCTGGTTTGGATGTTTTTGAGCACCGATAGGAAGGTCATATCTGGGGCTTGTGAATGCACAAAGTAAGTTTAAAATCAAATTTTAAAATGATGATATTTACTATTGATCATGTTGGGAGGTTTGGGGGGCGGGGGTGGGAACTGTGAGGGCTACTATAAATACACTAGACTTTTTGGTTTCGGGGCCAAAAAACTTGTACTAGATTTTTATATCTTTTGCGAAAATGAAAGTGTGTGTGTGTGTGTGTGGGTGTGTGTGTGTGTGTGTGTGTGTGTGTGTGTGTGTGTGTGTGTGTGTGTGTGTGTGTTTTTTAGTGTGTGTGTGGTTTTTTTATTTATTTATTTATTTACTGTCACTGCTCGCTTGTATTACCAGGAAATGGTACAAACTCGATACCTCTCATCCGCAGATATTTCTTGTATTTCCTCTATTTCCGTGAGTCCAATTTGCATTCATGAAGAGAACAATTATGGTAAACCATTTTGAAATTGCCACTCTTTCATCATTTTGAAAGTCACATATTCTTCAAGACAAAAATAAAAAATACCAAACAAAGTGAGGTCAGCTTATCTTTCAAGTAAGAATATACAATTAATCTCATGATGTGGCTGTTTATAAACCTGTATATTTATTTGTTTATTTTTTTACCTTGCCAGTATTTTTCTACAATTTCTGCTGGAAAGACTATGGTGTGGTTTCCCTCACTGCCATCTTGGATATGGTGAAGGTGTTGACATTTGCCTTGCAGGAGGGAAAGGTTGCCATTCACTGCCATGCTGGTCTGGGCCGCACCGGTAAGATAAGATACCTGTTCGTCTGAGTGAGACTGTCAGTGGAAGACTAGAAGTGAACTGATGGCATGGAAATACTCATTCCAGATCACTCCTTGGTCATTATACCTTATAATTGTATTGATTTTCCGATCATGAATTTCCTTTGCTCTCCTATCATGCATTTTCTTTCCCACCACGGTTTTACATCCTCATGGATGATCTCTAAGTCTTACTCACATTGTCGTTGTTCATCTTCTTCTTGTGGACTTTTTTGTTTCACAGCCTACAGTTTTCATCGAAACTTCCTGAGACTTGGCATATATATATGTAAAAATACCCTGCGCAGACATTAACCATCTCCGATTTTGAAAATTCCTCTGAGAAAAAAAAAGTTATGACGTCAAAATATCTCCGCTAATGGAAATCGCCTAAAAAATTATCTCCGAAACTAGGCAAGCTTTTTGAATTCTGTTTGCAGGAATCAAACAGGGCATTAGCAGAGATTAGTTACTGCACATATGATACATCACTATGACGTCATATCAATTTTTATGACGTCATTCCTATTTTTTGTTTCACAATCCAGAGTTTTCATCGGATCTTCGTGAAACTTGCATGTATATGCAGAAAGCCCACGCACAGGCAGGAACCATCTCCGATTTTGGAAATTCTTCCTAGAAAAAAAGTTGACGTCATAATATCGCCGCTAATGGAAATCACCTATATCATTATCTCCGAAACTAGGCAAGCTGTTTGAATTTTGTTTGCGGGAATCAAGCCGGGCATTAGCACAGACAATTTATCGCAAACCTGATACATCACAATGACATCATATTCATTTTTATGATGTCATCATTAAGAGGACGAGGATCTTAGCTCATTTGAGCTTGTTTTTTTGTTAGTGCTGCAGTGTAACTTTTTTATGTGTACTGTCATCATTGTTATCAATGCATGTCCTGATCTCCATCAGGCATTAGTTATATCAAGTAAACTAGAATTTTCCATGAAACCATCTTAAGAGAAGCAATATACCTTTTACAGTACTAATATTGTTTTATGAACATAATTAGCGTGGATCGGCTCGCTGCGCTCGCCTCTCCACACGTCGTTGCAGAGATTGACGTCACAGATTTGCTGTGTTGACATGATTTACACCAATCATTATACAAACATTTATTTTCTACAAATGTATTTGTAATATTGGTGATATTACATTTTTTAAAATTTATTTGTGATATAAAAAGGTCCAAATGGTCTTAATGATGAAGGGTCGAAGCTGTCTAATCTGTCTGAAGGGTGTAAGTGGTCTAAATGGTGTTAAGGTCGAAGGGGTCGAAAAGGGTCTACGGGAACTTTTGGGTCCTTTGGATCTTTTTGGTCCTCTGGGTCTTTTGAGTCGTCAGGGTCTTATGGGTCTTTAGGGGGTATGAAGGGTCTTGGGGAATTAACGTTCAAACAGAACGTGATTACTAGGCATATAGTCTTCACGGACTGACAGACGGCTTCACCACTTCACAAGTTTACCACCTCACTACCTCACTGACTCACCCTGCTTTTGTTTTTATATATACAGTATATGTATGTATGTGTGTGTATATATATATATATATATATATATATATATATATATATATATATATATATATATATATATATATATATATATATATATATATATATATATATATATATATATATATATATATATATATATATATATATATATAATGATTGCATTGCATTTTTGATCATCTTGCAACATTCAAAAACTTTCAAACCTATGAAAAAAAAAATTAAGATTTCAGCAAAATGATGAACAGCTTTGATTTGCATTCCATTCCATCCACCGTTGCAGGAGTGCTGATATCATGCTACCTGGTGTATTCTGCTCGAATCTCAGCTGATCAGGCCGTGCTCGCTGTACGTAGACGCCGCCCCAATGCTGTGCAGACACGTGAACAGCTGTTGTGTGTACAAAACTTTGCGCAGTTCCTCTGGCCGCTGCGTCCTGTGTTCCCTGGTGTTCCAGGGCTTCCTAGAGACAACGAGGGCAAGCCCAGAGCATCAAATCAACCTTTCAACCTTCCACAGTTCCTTCAGCACCAGCAGCATCTCCTCCATGGGTATGTTTGTGTTGTGCATATTGTTTCCTGGTTTTTACCTGGTATTATAGAAGGTAAGCGCTGGCAGGATGTCCTAGAGCTAGGCACGCACACTCGCCTCTAAGCTGTCTGGCTTAGGTTTGAATCTCGAACCAGCTATAGCCTGTCATCCTGGTGTTTCACAGGCAAAGTCATTCATCATTGAGTGTGCCGTCCATCGGATGGATGTTAAACTGGACGTTAAAGATCCCACGGTGTCCTGAGCGAAGAGTAGGTGAGCTATCGCCGGTACCATGAACTCTGCCCTGACTACTGCTGGGAAAGCAATGGCAAACCTTCCAGGATAACACTTGCCAATAAATTGCTTCGGCAGCACCGATCCTCTGTAACAGAGTATGGTACATCAGAATCAAAAGAGAAGGAAAGGTGTCTTCTTACTTTTAGTGTTAAAATGGACATTTCGGAGACACAGTTGGATACAAAATTTGAAGGCAAAGCAAAAATGTGCAATTCATCATTTGTCACATTCACATTATCCTGTTACTGCAGAAACCAAAAATGATCCTCTTCTCAACCGTTCATGTGTTTCAATGAGATGAGTCGTTGAGATGTAAACTGGGCTTTCACCATGATGCACATTTTGAGAGAAAATAAAATGTTTCAAACATGGAAGTTCTCATTTCGAATCCCCTCAAGCTGCCACTGATCAGTATCTGCCTCGAACTGTGCACTAAACTCAAGACTTCTGGTGACGATCGAAATCGTGCGAAGAGAATGCAAATTCGGACTGATGTACAAATGTTATACTTCTTCATAGTTTGCCCCATCCATCCATTGGGACTATACTCTGTGCAGAGCGTTGGTGCTGCTTTAGCAGTCTCCTTGGCTATTGGGCACAATCCTGGATGGGTCACCACTCTGACACAGTATACCAGCAAGCTGGCACTCATTTGCCCCGCAACTATGAAATCTCAGATTCATGATGTGCAGGGTTTTGAATTATTAGTGAATCGTTCCGAGTGTGCAGAATGTCTCCACAGTTACACGAAGAGATGACCACAAACCATTGGCAAAAATTCCCTTTTTTGTATACATAGTCAAGGTTCATGGGAGAGCTAGTATACTGAACGGATCAGGATGTAACAGGCAAAAACAGGATGCAAAACATGCAAAAGGAACAGCAGAGAGGGGGGGGGGAAACACCAACAGCAGAGTTGAAGGCCAAGATAGAGGGAGACTTGGCTAAGCAATGGGAGTGGGGAGGAATTGGGGGGGGGGGCAGGAGAGCATGCATGGGGTGGACAAGGTGGATACAGAAGGAAACTTCAAGGAGGAAAGACTGGAAATTTGGAAGGAGGAGGTATTTGGGTGGGGTTAACAAGGGTCGAAAACATCATCATTTTGGATTTTGGATTTTGGAGCATTGTTACTCCATTACCCAGGATAAATTTGCTCGTGTCTTGCATTTCCATTTAGAAGTGGACCCTGATGGATTTTTCATCGTAAGAAATGTGGTCTTGGTTTGCATAAAGGAATACAACCAGACTCTGTGGGGTTATGGCTCGAAGGTCCGCTCTGAATCTGGGAGGACTATTGAAATGGTAAGAGCTGCTTCCTTGATTGATGGTCAGCATTCATAAAGGATAGTGCATGGACCGAACAACCATATGTTGACAACCATTGCACAGGCTTTGATTGTCCTAATGGCCTCCTCCTGCATTGAAAGTCCTTGGAAGGGAATTCATATTATAATACTTTGGCTTTGTAAGCTCATTTTGATGTCAGCACCTTGCCATGTATATACATAGCTACAGAGGTAGTGTGTCGTACCTTTTTTTTTTTTTTTGTATACCTTGGTCGAGGCTCGTATGAGAGCTAACACACAACTCACAGCAAGGAGGCATGAGACAAGAGGGGTGGGAGTGGAAGGGACAAAACAGTGGGGAACAGACACATGAGGTGAACTGTGGAAGGGAGAGGGATGGAGATGGGACGGGGAACATGGCGAAGAGAAGATGGACATTATAGGGACTTTCAGGAAGGAAAGCAGGGGAATTGAAGGAAGTGGGCTTGGGTGGATTATCGGGGGTAGAAAAGATCGAGGATTTGGATGGGGGAAGATAAGAGGTGGTGGTGAACAGCTGTTTTGAAAGCCTGGAGGGAAAAATGGGAAAGAATAGAGTGAGGAAGTTTATTCCAAAGGCGGGAAAAAAGAGGAATGAAAGAGTGAAGATGAGCAGTGATTCGTGATTTTGGTAGTTTTACCAGAAGGGAGTTGTTGGCGGACCTTGAGCGCCCTGTGGAAATGTGGTGGGGACAAATCGCAGAGAGAGCAGGGGGGGCATGGCTGGAGAGGAGTCGGTAGAAGACAGAAAGACCACCGACCAACCTACGGTGATTGAGTGAGAGGCCCAAAGACTCAGCTTCATTGTGGGAGATGCCGATGATCTTAAATGCCCTGGTTTCGACAGGGTGAAGCCGAGAAAGGTGGGAGGCAGGAGCACCAGCCCAGAGGGGAGAACAGTACTCCATCAGGCTACGGACAAAAGCTTCGTAAGTGGTCAGGAGCTCAAGAGGGCCGAGGTACCTGATAGAAATAAGAATAACTAACACAGTAAATATGAAGTTTGGACAAAATATTGTTGCCCATTGAATCGATCAAAGTTAATGCAAATTATGCAGTTTTGTACATTTCCAACCTGATCCTCTAATCCTCTTGTTGATGTTGTCTGCGGCACGAACCAGGTATGAGGCACGGAAGCTGAAATTTCTCCCAAAGATCGTGCATGTTGTCTGCGGCTGTCTCCTGAAGGTGGCCGCACAGACATACGAGTAAGAGAAATGGCATAGTTTGGTAAAATAATTTCAAATACATTTTGGCCCAAATAATGTTGGTTATACCAGCCATTGTGGACGTCGGTTCTGTTTTTGGCGAATGGCAATTATTCATTCATTAATTCATTCCATGATAATATGATGGTCTTGTTCATTTTCAGGTTTCATTCACTGGCGTTTTGATTGCATTTATTGTTCAAAATCTTTCTAAACTTAAGGGGACGTGCTGTTTAGGTTGAATAAGCCTGGTGGTAGAACCACCTTGTGGAGTATGGTTGGATGATTTCCCAAACGAACATACACTTGGGCAGACTAGAAAGCTCAACCGCATAACGTTAATTTCGTTATGCATAACCGCATAACGTTCATCTCAACTTGGCGTTAATTTTTTTTATTATATTCTATCTGGGGTTCCCTTCCCAATATAAAAGGATCCATTCATAAACTATTTCAATTAGTCACAGACAGAGAGTCCGACAAGATGGCACAGAGGCCGGTGTACTTCCCTCATAGCTGTCCAATCTGGGTTTGATTGTCAACCCATTATAAACAGTCAGACTTGTGCTTTGCAAGAAGGGTATTACGTCAATGAATGAACCATCCCTTCGATGAATGTGAATATCTGGGCCTTGTCAATGCACAGGGTGAATTTAAAATGATATTTACAATTATTCATGTTTGAGGTGGGTGGGTAGGAGTGGGAGTTGTATTGGTTGAGAGGGCTGTTATCTAATACATAAAGCTCATTCTAACCACTTACTCACTCACTGACCGACTGATAATGTTCGGAACCTTCTCGGTGACGTAGCAAGCTAAAATTCCACGTGCTGATGGCCATCGAAGTCGATACCAGGGGGTGGAGGGGGGGTCACAGAACTGTCAGAAAGCATCCGTTAATGAAAATATAAATAAATGAAGAAAAAAAGATGGAAAAATCAAATGCAGGTGTGTGACCTGAGACAATGGGGAAGCACGATTCGTATGCTTACACTGTGTAAGCATACCCAGCATATATATTGTGCTTGATTCCAGGGTCACAACACTAATTATACTAGATTTTTGCATCTGTTGGTTAAAGGAGAAGTAAGTGTGTGTATGTATGTGTGTATGTATGTGTGTATGTGTGTGTGTATGTATGTATGTATGTGTGTATGTATATGTATGTATGTATGTGTGTGTGTGTGTGTGTGTGTGTGTGTGTGTGTCGGTGTGTGTGTGTGTGTGTGTGTGTGTGTGTGTGTGTGTGTGTGTGTGTGTGTGTGTGTGTGTGTGTGTGTGTGTGTGTGTGTGTGTGTGTGTGTGTGTGTGTGTGTGTCGGTGTGTGTGTGTCGGTGTGTCGCTTGCTTGTATGAAGAAGAAATGGGTCAAACTCGACACCTCTCATCCATGAATATTTCTTGTATTTCCAATATCTCCCTGAGACAGATTTGCATTTCGGAACAGAACAATTACGGTTAACTTTTCTGAAATTTCTACTCTTTCGTCTCAATGCTGAAAATTATGTTTCAAAGACTTTTCAAATTCCACATGTCACGCTGGTAATAACAGGTTAAAAGTGTCTGTCGAGTTGAACCAAGTCACTGAAACCACACTCACAGTGAATGCTCGCAAGGCCTCGTTTAGCATTCATACATCATTTAGAAAGTCACGTATTGTTAATGACAATTAAATAATTCAAAACCACTTGAAATATTTGTTCGCAGGCTGGAGAGAAAGTCTTCTGATCCAGAGGACATGAAAAAGCCAATTTCCCAGCATGCGTTGTCATGCTTGCAAGGTTGCAGTGATTGCTCGCTCCACGATCTTCAATCGGAGAGTTGCACGGACTCGATGGGTGAATTGGAACGACTTTCATCTTTTCCAAAATGCTCACGTCATCTCTGCGCCAAGTTTCGCTGTCGTAGCTACAGTGACTCAGAACTGCTGGACCACGCACGGAATGAATTATTTTACAGAGATGACAAACCAGGTACAGTACTTTGATTTTTGTTTTTTTTCAACAATTGCAGTCTTTTTGCTTTCAGGCGCCAGTGCCAATGATCTGATCTGAAGCAAGAAAGGATTTTTCCATCAAGTGAATTTCTGGTCTTGCAGTATGTATATTGATACAGGATGCATCAAATCAGACACAGGAAAAAATCCGATAACATTTTTAAACGGAAAAGACGAACAATGATCACCAGACAATGGCGGACATAACAACGTTTTGGCTGAACAGAGGAATGAAGAAGAAAACGTAAAAATATATTTTCAATACAAAGGGTTAGGGTTAGGGTTAGGAAGCAGCAAAACAATGTCTGAGATATAATTGTTGAAGTAAAGACACCGGGTGAGTGATTGTAACGGTGAGAATGAGAGTAAAAAAAAAACAAGGTTTGGTAGTGAACAAGGACAAATGAGAAGATAAGATTGAGAAATGGTGGAAAGATATCAGTGTGAGGAGTTGCATGATCAGGGAGTTGCATGAGTAGTTAAACATAATACTCAGATGGGTGATTGTGTACGGAGTGCTGATGGTGGGGGTCTTGTTAAGGGGGGTTGTGTGGTTTTAACCAAGCCCATGCCCCCTCTCCGAGGGGAAGAAAAAAAAAATTACAACAATTTTTTTTTCCCCAACAATAAAAAAAAATACAAATTTTTTTTTCTTTCATTAATTAAAATGATCTTGGGTTGGTGTGGTGTTCGTGTAGGCATGATGGGCTGAATGGCCTCCACTTGTGTTGGATTTCCTTGTGAGGCATGTTTTTGAATTGGAGAATGGAAGCAAGTCAGGAAAAGAGCAAGTTGATGATGAGAGAATGAGCAAGAAGTGAGAAAAAAAACACGTCATTCATTGTTGTGTAAATATCAGGACGGATGTCAGGGGCTAGTAAATAAATGGAAATGAAAGAAAATGGTGATGAACACATTTAACCTGAACCTTTCCTCTACTTTCTAATCCCAATGCACCTGAAATCTCAGTATATGAATTCCTAAACACTACCTCGTTTAAACTTCCATTCCTCTTTGTCCAATATTCCCCCGATGGCAGATGCTGGTGCCTCTTGCATCTCTTCACCATCACATCTACCCTGTGTTCCTTTACACAAAGACTTTTCCTCATCTCTGGGGTCTCAGAGTGTATCTTCTTTCCTCCCTTGTTCGTCATCATCATTTCACTCTTCTCGTATTTCTTCTGAGACGGATCATCGGATGAAGGTGGCAGAGGCCTTGTCAGCTCCACCACCGGTGGAAGGCAGCATGATGTGGTGCCAGGTTGCAGAATGGCAGGTGTGAAAGGGTAACTTGTGAACCAGTGGATTTGAATTGGCATTCATAACATGATTATTGTGTACTTGACGACCTATGAACCCATTGGGTTCCCGTTGTGACAGCGGTTGATGAAAAAAATATCATTTCAAGAAGAAAAAAAAAAGATAGCTCCAGCGAACTATACCGCTGAGGTTGTTTGCATTGATCAAATTCTTCCGAAGAGTACTTGACTGAATCGAGAATTGATTTTTAAATAATTTTTTCGTTGCCCGATTTGAATGAAACTTGATACTGCACACCGCAGGAGAATGGTGAGTAAGGTGGGCTGAAAATTTATGCGCTATCGTGTACCGTTTTGGCTGTATTTGGGGAACATACATCTGAACATCTATAACAGTTTGCTTACAATATTTATATCGTATTGAAACTAGTTGTTTATGTCAGAATTGATGATGCTACGAAGACAAATTTGAATGTTCCCTTTGTAAATCTTATTAATCTGAGTCTCACGAAAGATATCTGTTCACATAAGATATAAGTGAGCACGCGTGACGCGCATGCATGTCCACTATTTCCCGCCATGATGTGAGCTGAATATACCTCAACAATTTTGTAGAACAAAGTGCAAACGGCTAAAGCCGGGTTAACCAAATGTAAGCTAAGTATTAAAAGTAACCTTAAAAATGCAAAGACCATAAATGTAACATGAAAAATTTGAGGATAATAACAGTAAAGAGACATGCAAAGTCCCATACTCCCATAGAAGTCAACTGACTTCTATATAAAATAGAGAATGAGATAACATGAATATGTTATATCTGTTCCACTAACTACCAACTACCATTCAGGCACTCACAAATACATTTTTCCTGACAATTTTTTTTTCACGAAATATGTGGAGGCCACTGGGCAACTGCCCAGTATGCCCATGCCTAAATCTGGCCCTGGGTGGAAAGCATTCCCTAATTTGAAATCCAATGGGATTGTTCAATAAGAAAAAGTTGCTGCAAGTACCTTACAAATTATAGTCAAAACAAGATTTCCAATTAGCATCTCTTCAGAACAACTGACTTTAATGAGCGCTTAAACAATTTCATGGACAGCGATTTACTTCCCAGTCATTAAATAAAAGATGTACTTGAAGAGTAACTTCATCATCACTTGGTGCTTCTGATGGAATGAATTACAGGCTTTTGAAATCTGTTGATTAATTATGTGCACTTTCCACTAAAACTTGTGTTTTCCAAGTCTTTGACATTTAAAGTCAATTATTTTATGTCAATTTTTTTATGCAAACAATAGGATTCGGGAAATAAATATTCCCTAGAGTACACAATTCTACAGCTAAGTTGAAGAAATGCATAATTTTCCTCTCCAACCTCCTTGGCTTTCAGGCAGCGTTGAACCAGCAAGATGAAGCCTGGGATCGTCTGCAGGAGGAGAGATGCCCCGTAGTGCTCTCATCCCTCATGTTTTCTTGGCTCGAGTGTCTTTGTGAACCAGCCCTGAGCTGGTGCAGTTTGCAGAAGGCCTGGTCACCAGACTATCCTCCGATAAACAAAGGCCTGTATCCCTTGGAAAAGGTCAGATGATAGTTGAGGTCGCAGTGATATGAAATGCTTGCATTCTCTCTCTCTCATGTCTACTTTAGGGACCTTTGTTTGCTCAAAGATCGTTCGAGTCCCAAATAATTATTGAAAAAAAGATTATGAAAGGCCAACAGTGAGTGCCAAGTTTGGGGGAGCTCAGTCTGGTGAAGTGATATTGCTGACATTTTCCAGTTACTGTTACGTAATCCCACTCGGCTGTTGAATTAATACCAGGTGGGGTTGACTCTGCCTGTCATCCTTCCGAGGTCGGCAAAATGAGTGCCAGCTTGCTGGTATCCTGTGTCGGAGTGGCGCCCCATCCAGGATTGTGTCCAATAGCCAAGGAGACTGCTTCGGCAGCACCAACGCTCTGCACAGAGTATGGTCCCATTGGATGGATGTTACGTAATGAATATACAACTTCAAAAAATCTATATATACATGACATACATACTTCTATGAGTAATTACCAGTGATTTAATTTAGCGTTGAGGAGTATCAGTAAAGCTTGCAGAGTGATATTATTTACCACACTTTTACACATGGTCAGTACATTTTTGTAAGCCAGACCTTACGTGTAATTCGATCAATTCTCCATGAAAAATGTATTTTCCAATAAGATGGTTTCTGAATTTTTTTTTTTACAAAACGGGAACAAATAGTATTGCAGTTCCCATTGTGTGCTGCCTTTTTGGCTGCTGGTTGCATCATTGGTTAGGGGCGCAGCTATTCCCCTGAAGTATTGCAGTGTTGATATGAAAAGCTCAGCAATAGAGCTCACTCACACCTTGCAAGTGACAATCCCTGGGTTCAAGTCGTGGTTGATCGCAAGTTTTTTACATTCGTCCTATGAACATTTTTTTCTTCATCTTTTGAAGGCGCCTTTATATACAAAAAAAGGTTAAAAAAACATCAAGACATTTAAACAGCTTGGGACGTGCACCTTGACCCCATGGCCAAAGTACACAGTCCAGCAAGATTGTCCTGTTGGCATACACATGCCCCTCAGCCCAAAGGGTGAAGCACATGGTCAAACAAACACACATCCTAACCCCAAAGGGCCAGAATGCATGGTCATACAATTGGACCACTCCATAGGAGTGAGTCCCCATGACTTTAAGGGCATACCGTCCTGAATTTGGGCTTATTTGCCCTCATCAGGATGGTATACCGAAAAAAAATCCAACCAATAATGACCACATTCGTCATTTAAACATCAGACGCAACTCCTCACTGTTATGGTGAGCATCGCCGTGGATTATGTCTCATATGGTAAAACCACATAATCCGCAAACAACAACCATCTGTCTGCCACCCAGCCTATTGTTCCTGCTAATGCAAGCCATTCAACTGACTCCACCACCCTCCACCTTCCTTGCTTGATGTTCAGTATTTGAAAAGGACAGAGCATGGACAAACAACCATAAGTTGGCAATCCTAGTGCAGACTAATGGCCTCCTCCTGTGTTGAAGTTCCTTGGAGAGAAACTCATATTATATTACTATTAGTATTATTGTGATTATTAAGTAGTAATTAATCTTGCAGGGAAAGGTTTTTAACCTCATTGTGCACTCGGATAAAATTTTAAATCAGTCATCAATGACATGTGTCTGAGATGCAACATTCATTGTTATCCGCAGGCTGTGCAACACACACTGGGCTGTATTGTCGATTGCATAGCCAAGCTGGGTACCCTTCCTGAAAGCTTGGAGCTGCCTCTTCTGGCTCGAATCATCTGCGCCTTCACCCAGGTACACATAATGAGCTTCACATTTTAGGTTCTTGAGTTTGAGCCCCTGGCGTTCTGTTACATAGCACCAGGTGGGTTGACTCAGCCTGTCATCCTTCTGAGGTCGGCAAAATGACTACCAGCTTACTGGAAACAGGGGGCACTGCATCAGTGGCACAGCCATGCTCCCAACAACGATGCAACCAGCAGCCGCAGGCTGCATACAATACAATAAAAACTGACTGATATGACAGGCCTGCTCATGGCCTTTTAATTGATGGCTTGAGTTGAATGAGTGGTGGATGACGGCATGAACCCGCTCACGTCACACCAACTACGAGGCAAGTTGAATTGAGAGAGGGTTTGCTGTTTGTTTTGCTGCCCACTCATGTTTCTTGTAAAATTGCTGCAAAAATATAATGTGGTTGTGGTTATGTAACAGCAGAAGGATGAGCTCTTGGACCTTGGTAAATGAAGAGGTAGGCCTATGCCTTTCTAGATTTTTCTTCTCACACAAGCAGTACCTGGCACTCCTGTTTGCATTTTTTTTAGCTCGCTTGTTCGAAGAACAGAGAGCTATAGCGATACCCCCGGCGTGAGCGTGAGCTTGAGCGTCAGCATGAAAATGTTAAAGTTTTTGGTGCAAGTTATTTCCTTTCTAATGTTTTTATCTACCATACTATTTTTTACTGATTACAATATACAAATACATATATTGCTTTAAAATTATTTGGATCAGACTTCACTGCAATGCTTTATAAAAAATATTATTAGACTAGTCTTTTAAAAACGATAAATGTATAAACAGGCGAGCATTGGGTGGCTTTGCACCACTCTGGTACCTTTACCACCCAAGGTGGACTGAGGTTATGTGTTCCACCCCTGTTTGTCCATCTGTGAACAGGATATGTCAAAAAGTTGTGGACGGATTCAGACAAAATTTGGTGGACAAGTTTGGTGTGTGACGAGGACAAATTGGTTCGATTTTGTTGAGGATCTGTATCTGGATACTAGGATTTTACGATTTATAAAGTGATTCTTCACCCTTGAAAGATGGGGCCAAAAACGATGTGCAGTACCACAGTGTAGCGTGATGTTTCAAAACGTGGACGAGTTATGACGAAACCAGGTGGATGAGTGCTAATATGTTTGGTTGTTATGCGTTTTATTATATTTGAATTGATGTGTTGGTGTGGAGAGTTTGAGTTGCCCCGAAGTGAGTGGGCGTGGGGGCTGGAAGGCCTTGAAGGCCTGGAGAGAGACGCCATGTTGGATAAGCATGTGCAAGCAACGGAATGAACGTCCTCTTGAGCTAACTTAACTGAAGTTGTTGGAGTCGATTTTTACATCTTATACAATGAATTTGTTATGTGACAAGAACAAGACTATTCGATTTTGGTTCAGGTCTTCATCCAGATCTGGGCTATCAGTGTGAGGATATAAAACGTAAGCTGTTTAATTTGACCGAGGTATACGCTCTGCTGATTGTTCTAGTTTCTGGGACTGCAACCACACCATTGATGGAGTCAGGGCCTCCGAGAGCCAGAATGGGCCCTGGAGCAATACTAAGTGTAGGGCCTCTTTAAATATATATATTTTTTTGAACAACCTACATGAGGGGTCCTTATTGCCATGTTTAAGGGAAAATGGGGTGTTATTCACTTATTCCTCCATGCAGATCCGTTTCTTAAACCATTTCATCTGGATGGGGTGTAGCTCAACAGGAGGGAAGAGGGAAGGACTCAACAGGTAGAGTTGGAGGAAGAATGGATGAGGGGAAGAATGAGCACAAGTTGAGTGGTAGAGAACACATAGGGGGGGGAAAGCTGGATATAAACTCAAAACAGCAAGAAGAGGACTGAAAGAACAGGAAGGGAAAATGGGAAGAAATGACAATGGAATAAAAAACATGTTGCAGGGAGTGGGGGGGAAAACCCCCACAATTTACCTGTAAAGGAAGTGGTGAGCCTGGGGAAGGTTTATCAGAGTGTAAAATATCATGAGTATTGAGGAAGAGATGAACACCATCTTGAAGCCCTGGCAGGGAAGGATGAGCTTGAACAGACTGAGTACGTTGGTTCCACAGGTTAGGCTAATGAGTGGAGGTATACAGTGAGTCTGGATCTTGGGAATAGTGTGAAAGGAAGGAGTTTAAAAACTCCCGGCAATTTTGCATATTTATTTGGTTTTTTTACATCCATCAAAAACTCATGGAAGAATGTGTACATAAATCAGTTGCTGGACAAGGACATTAGTGTACATTACTTTTATATGAATTACGTCGACATTGGTAGACAATGGAGAAATAAACGATGTTCTCGGACTGACACGATGGCTTAGATGTTAGCACACTCACCTATCAGTTGGCACACTCACCTGGAAGTTGTCTTGGCTGGGTTTGAATCCTGACTCAGCCACAAACTGTCATCCTAGTGTTTCCCAGTTCGGGTGATTCATCAACGCCTGTGTCGTCCCTCGGATGGACGTGAAACTGGGTGTCCTGTCTGCTGGCGTTAAGGCCCAGTCACACCTTGACGTTTTAGCCAGCTTATGCCGATTTTTGCAAAAATTTGTGTAAAACGCTGGTACACATCGAATACGTTATGGGTACGTTTTGTACATGTTAAGACCACGCTGAAAAACACTGCCATAAGTCGTAGTACGCTGGCTTTAAACGTTGAACTTTTGGGTTTTCCTCAAATTTTTTCATGCTTGAAATTTTACTACGTGTGCTGGCGTATGACTCACACGTTCAGCTATGCTGGCCATAAGTTGTAGGCACGTTATGCAATCGTTGAAACACGTTACTTGTAAGTTACTCATAAGTCGAAACACGTGGAGGTAATGTTTCGCGTACCCGAAACTTATTTCTAACCTAGGAGTAACGTTTTGTAAGCACGCTACACGAACGTTGTTCACACTTTGCAACACGTTACTTGAAAGTACTACTACTACTACTACCAACATCGACATCACTAAATTCTCTCGAACTACTACTACTGCTACTAGTACTACTACTACTACTAACATCGACATCACTAAAATCTCTCGAACTACTACTACTACTACTACTACTAATAACATCGACATCACTAAATTCTCTCGAACTACTCCTACTACTGCTACTGCTACTGCCAGTGACATTGACATCTACTCAACGTGGAGTCAGGAACACTGACGGGTTCCTCCTGTGAAGCCCATTTGTATATACCAATTCCCTTAAACGGTAGCTGTAAGTTAGAAACACGTTCAGTAAGTTCTGTGGTCGTCCGGAAGACGTCAATCAAATTCGTCTGCATACGCCAATGTGCGTTTGAGATACGTTACACATAGGTTCAAAGCACGCTACTCATAGGTTCAAAGCACGCTACTAATATGTTGAAAGCACGTTACTCGTAGGTTAAAAATTAAGTTTCGCGCATGCTAAACATTACCTCGACGTGTTTCGACTTGTGAGTAACTTACGAGTAACGTGTGGCCGACATGTGTAAACGATTGCAGAACGTGCCGAGAACTTACGCCAGCGTATGCGGAACTTGTGAGCCATACGTCGAGTACGTCGTAAAATTTTCAGCACGCTTGAAATTTCACGACGTACGAGACGCACCACGTAATATGCCAGCGTACTTAATTGTTTTTCTTCGTCCTGCTAACGTATCGGTATACACAACTTACCCATACCGTATTCGACGTGTCCCAGCATTTTAGACACATTTTTCGTAAGTCGGCATACGCTGGCTAAATCGTCAAGGTGTGACTGCGATGTTGACACTTCCAATTTTCAGGCGGTTATGATTTAAATCAGTGAGCGGCAGGTTTTTAACAGAGAACGTCACGACTTCGTCGGCGATACGTGCAGCACACTATGACTTAGTTAAACTATCGTTGGGCATAGTTTGTGAACACCGATAACAGGCTAAGCATTCGTTGGTATAAGTTATCTATAAGACAACGAAACGTTCTGTGCCCGTTACTAATATGTTATGCATACGACCAACACGTTATGAATACGACCAAAACTTAAAAAAAAACTCAAACTTCAGCGTACGCCAACGTTTTACGTGCGTTTTTATACGTTGCCATTCCTGGCTAAAACGTCAAGGTGTGACTGGGCCTTTAGTCGGTGAACTTAAAGATCCCACGGTGTCCTTCACTAAAAGTAGGTGAACTATCACTGGCACCCGGAACAATTTATAAATTCCTGCCCCAACCTACAGGGGGCACTGCATGAGCGGCACAGCCGCACCCTTCGCCAATGATGCCACCCTGCAGCCTTGTGCTGCATATGAAAGAAGAATAACTGGAGTATGCAACACTTGAGCCTTTTTCTCAGGCTGGTTGCATCATTGCCCTACACCTCTAAGCATCATGGGCCATGGTTTTGATGGGAATATGCTAAACAAGCTAAAGTTTGTTACAACACTTTGATGCCTCCTGTAATGTTTGGTATCATGTTGCCCTCTCTCTTGTTATCCTCCCAAAGGATTTTGAGGCCAATGGACATCAGGAACTAGCAAGGACCCTCCATCAAGTACTTCTTTCTGCCGTGGCCCAGCGTAGGGCTGAACTATCACAACCACCCTGGAGTACAATTAAGGCAAATTATGGTCTGTCTGGTCAATTACGTAGTAAGCCCAGAAAATAGCTTATTGGAGGAGATCCAGCCATGAGGCTATGGGGGTTTGTCGTGTGGGGTTCTCTGTCTTCTTCTTCCTCCTCACTTTATATCCGTTTCTGTGCAGTCAGTGCGGTTGAGCGACAGCCAGTTGGGCTGAAACCATTAGCTTTATGGCCATCGCTATAATGTGAAAACTACCCTTTAATTTATCTCTGTATTTCAGCAGTTTCAAACGTTTAACCTCTTTAAATATCACTAATTTCAGATAAAATACACTAAGCAAGGTTCTGTGGACAAGAGGATAGCCATATAGCTTGTATGCTTTCAAATGGTTGCCTGATTTTTAGAATGTCGTGAGACAGGTTCGTTTTTACCTTACTGATGCTTGTCGTCTTGTCTAACTCATAAAGGTCTGACAGTGAGGTATGAATCAAATAATTGGCAATTTGAGGATGGCTGACAAGATAGGGTGAAACGTTATACCTTCTGAAGAATTGCAGCTGACCTTCTCAAAGCCACAAATCCATCTGATAAAAGACGATTGATATGTAACGTGCACAGCATTGAATCACAATTTTGCCTTTTAAGTAAACGAGAGTAAATCATTTTGATGGCTGAACAGATCCTGAACAGATCCTCAAATCAACTTGATGACTGAACAGATCCTCAAATCAACTTGATGACTGAACAGAACCTCAAATTAATTTGATGGCTGAACAGATCCTGAAATCATCTTTATGGCTGAACAGATCCTCAAATCAACTTGATAGCTGAACAGATCCTGAAATCAACTTGACAGCTGAACAGATCCTGAAATCAACTTGATAGCTGAACTATCTGTAAATGATTACTCATTATAAGATCGAGGACAGGTGTTAAGGAAGAAATTCTCTTGATTAGCAAAGAAGAATAAAAAAAGAAACACAAAATCTTTGATCCTATTTCAGTGAAATTTGTCTGAAAAAGAAAATGCTGTTGACGAGACGACAATATTTTTTTTCACTTTCTAGGTTATGTGAAACTCCACTCTCCCTTTTCTCTCAATGCTGGGTCTGTTTTGGTGACTTTACCCAGAATGCAAACTGATGTCCCCATAGAGGAATGTGCAGTCCACCAATTATGAGAACTTTGTTTACAACTACAAAATTAAGGATGTTCCTTGTGAATGCACATTGGACAGGTATTCAATTACAAATCCTGCCCACGAGTTGCATCACATCTGATGTGCAGTTGTCCCTCTGATGCAGTGCCTCTGCATGTTACGATAGAAATTTGGGAATTGGCCAGGGTATCTGCGATAACTCGGATCTTTAACATCCAACAATGACTGGTGCTGGCAAATGGGTACGTGGCTTAAGGTCCATCCAATGGATGGCATATGAATTAATGCCTCAGCCTACATGCAAAACCAGGATGACAGTTTATAGCTGGGTCTGGATTCAAATTCAGGCTGGAAAGCTCAGACGAGGGTGCGCACCTGCAGAAGATCTTGCCAGTCCATGAAAATTAGTTACACATTAAAAGAAGACCAAAATTAAATTTCATGGTATTCTTCTGGATTCTTTATTGTCATAGTGCATTCAACACCCTTGAAGTCATTCCTCATTAATATAAACAAAACAGGTTTTAAATAAATTTCCAAAATCTCATGCCCAGATGGTTTGCAAGTCACTTAACAAAATCTACCTGCCAGAATAGGTGTTAGATATTCCTACAATACAAGAGGGCCTTGCCATTGGTGGGGGTCACGTTCTTGAAAATTCCCATAAAAATCGGGTTCAGGACTTCAGCTTTTAAATTTGTCCAACTGTACCCTTATTCAATATGTTTGTGCATTGTTTTTGTGCTATTTATTTTCATGAATAAAAGTGATTTAGAAAATAAATGAAGTTTATTTTCTTGAGTTATTAATATCATGAAACTTACATTTAATAATAACTAGTGCATGCCCAGAGGTGCGTAATCCCATACACCCATCACAGATTTTGTAGTTTGCTTTTGTACACCCATCACAGATTTTGCAACCAACAGATTTTGAAGGATCTGACGGATGACGTACCTTCGGGCATGCCCGTACGTGCGGGCCCGTACGTGCAAAAATAAAAAGAAGTGTGACGTCAATCGTGACGTCATAGCACCGTGTCCTGTCATTAGTTGGCAAATAAATGCCGTACCTTGGGAACCGCTTGTCCGATTAATATCAAACCTTGAAAAGGCAGATCCACAGGTCCCCCAGCAATATTCCTGGCAAGTTTCAATTAGATCGGACCAGGGGTTGTTGAGAAACAGCGGTCGCAGACACACATATACAGATTGCTGGAATTATAGATAGACTAGTGCATGCACATAGGTGTGTGCCCGTACGTGCGTGGCCATACGTGCAAAAAAAATAAAAAAATAAAAAAAAAAAAAAAAAAAAAAACGTTCATACCGCGAGCCAGAAACGACAACCACACAAGCCGTTTCTTCGCTCTCGCGTTCTCGCGACAACCACACTTCCACACACACAGAGTTAATTAAAATCCGAATTAAAATCAAGTTTACCTCCCTGTCTTTGCTTGCCATGACATTCGCTGCCATGTAACCGGCATGGCCCGTAACGTCATCGTCGGCCAGCCGCGCACCGACCTACGCAGCCACGCCTACGCAGCAACGTGTCATGTCATTGGTTGGTAAATAAATGGCCATAACTTGGGAAGTACTTGTCCGACAAATATCAAACCTTAAAAATGCACATCCTCAGGCCCCCAGCAATATAGCTGGCAAGTTTCAATGAGATCGGACCAGTGGTTGTCGAGAAACAGCGGACACACACACACACACACACACACACACACACACACACACACACACACACACACACACACACACACACACACACACACACCTGGAATTATAGATAGATACAAGTCTGGAGACGGCGATGGTTCGCGAGCGGTATTTGAAGATGTAGATCGTTTCAGAGGTCAAGGATGAGACAATGTGATCATTTTTGACCAAATTATAAAAATGATCAACATGATGTGGTACGGGTTATTAAGTTAAGGATTATGACCTTTGGTGCAAAACTTCCTCTGGAACATTCCAAGAACAATATAACGTCATATACGTTATATGGCATTTCACACTCCTCGGATTATCCATACTTTGATGAAATCAGTGTAAAAACAAACTTGAAGGGGGCGCCCCGGGAAAGGTGTTCGAGATAGAGCAAAATGGTTTCAAGACCTTAGGTGGGGAATGACCTCAAGATTATGCATAAAAAACAGTCATCCTAGCTCTCAAAGTTTAGGCGGTCGTATGAGTTTTATGTCAAAATTCGCAATTTTCTAAGTTCGTGACCTTGTGACCTTGACCTTGGGATGAAAATGAAAAATCAAGCTCCGTGGGGCTATGCAGGTGCCATTGGGCTAACCAAATACCGAAACCCCTGTCAGATTCGACAAACCCCCGAGGAGAAGATGCAAATTGAAATCGGCTACCCCCTAAAACCACGTTTTTTGGGCGTGGCTCCGCCCATAATGGGCGCACCACGCCCATTCTCAGGAAAACAACTAAATCATGATATAAACCTCCCACCAAAATTTTATCAGGATCGGATCAAAACCCACGGAGCTATGCTCGGGACAGACAGACAAGCTGGTAGGCAGACATGGGTAGTCGACTACCCAATAGAACCTAACGCGATGGGCCCGTTTGATGGGGAATGACTTGAGGATTAAGCACAAGAAAATTCATGATTCTAGCTTCAAGGGTTAAAGCTGCAGATTGTTTTTTCGTTAAAATACCCCACATTTAGAGGTTTTTCGGAGGGATTTTCGCAACGGAGGGATTCATAGCACCGGTTCTCTCTCATACATAACTAGGACATACCATGAACCTACCATACCAGTTTCATGTATATCTGACTCATAGTCTCTGAGATATAATGAACTTCGTTTTTTTATTGTTTTCGACCAGGGTTCATTCAAAGTCTATCTTCTCTGACAGTTTTCATAGGATCTGGCTGGAAATTTTTGACAATATGGCTGAATGTACTGTCCACAGTTGCTCGTGGCCCGATTTTTGATTTTCGAAAAGATAAATTTTTTATGATTTTTCAAAAATTTCAAACTCCCGTTGCTAGGCAACGGTGGTGTCCATAGCAACGGTTCTCATTTGCACACAACTCTGTCATGGTATGAACCTACCAACCAAGTTTCATCGAAATAGCCATTGCATTAACGGAGCACTGGATCGAACAGAGGGACAGACAAACATAGACGGAAAAAGTGAAAATAAGGGTAGAGCAAATTTCAAAAAAAAAATTTTTGAAAAAAATTTTTTTTTTTCGACTCGATCGACTACCCAAGACAGACAGACAAACAGACGGAAATACTGATAATAAGGGTAGATCAAATTTCAAAGATTTTTTTTTTCGACTGGATCGACTACCCAAAAATTGATAATAAGGGTAGTACAAATTTCAAAATTTAAAAAAATATATATTTTTCGACTGGATCGACGACCGAATAGACAAGCCGGTAGGCGGCGAGGGATCCGCGAGGATCAAAGCGCTGGATACGATGCTTTTCATTCTGACCGATCCACTGACGGAGATTCATTGCCAAGACGTATTGGCTCACATACAATTGTTCCTCTGCCTGGCAAGATTTTTCCTACTGCGTATTTGCCAACTGGCACTCCTCATAAAAAATGACTGTAAATAGACACTCCATTTTTGAACGACGACCATTTGAAAAATAAAACCTAAATAAAAAATCGGCTCGAGTAAATTAGGGACGAATTAAGTAAAAAATAAAATGTCATTATTTTTGTTGACATTACCTCAGATGACGGCAAACAGAGTGGACGTCAGAAGAACACGAAACAAAACGTAACGTGAAGATAGAGAGAGAGAAAGAAAAAAAATAACCATAAACAGAACAGATGTTCAGGGAAATACGAACCAGACCGTGGGAAGCACGAGAAGACTTCCTGGTCGGTTGTTTTTTTATGAACCTGGCGGTGTAGCGGACGATAACATAACGGGGGGGGGGGGGGGGGTGTAGAATTATTTTTTTTTTAAAGACGTTTTTCAAATTCCACGTAACTTGATTTATACCATATTATTAGAAATCCACAAAGACAGAAATGCTGGTGATTCCATTTATTTTTGGATCCTTTTCACTTTGGTCAATAACGTTTGGATCGAGGAGAGATCGAAGGTGGAACGACAGTGTAGTTACTTACAAACACTGTATACACACATTAAATAACAGTCAATAGACACCCGATTTTTGAAGGACTACCATTTGAAAAATAAAACCTAAATCAAAAATTGGCTCGAGTAAAATTTTCTAAATATCTCGAAGTGTTTAATTCCGAAGTCTCGTTTCTCCACATTCAAAACTGTAGGACAAGTATTGAAAATAGTGAACGTGCGGTTTTTCGGCCGCTGCATAGCAACGAAACTCAAACGCGCACTTTCCCAGCTCATATGGCACCTGTTCGCCAAGTTTCATCGAAATCGGTTTGCTGGTTTGTGCTGTGGAGCCTCGCGTTGCAGACACGCACGCACGCACGCACGCACGCACGCACGCACACACACACACACACACACACACACACACACACACACACACACACACACACACACACACACACACACACACACACACACACACACACCCCGACAATAAGGGATATCTAGTGAATCCAACAGACAGACAGACACACACCAATAACGAATATAGTGGTCACTTATTTTTTTCGTGAACCAAAAGATAAACTTGATCCAATAGTGCGATGGCGATGTTGATGATGGTGACGATAAAGACGAGTTGTTTGAGATGATGGTGATGATGTTATGGGGTTTGAGGGGGTTATTGTGTTGACGGTTCATGTTAATCAGGTAAATAAATGTGGAAAATAGTTCACCAACCCACGATTATTCGAGCGCAATTTTTTGTGTATGTCGTCGAGGCTCATGGAAGAGATAGTACCCATACACTGAACAGATCAGGATGCAACAGGACAAAAGGAACAGTAGAGAGAGGTGAGCAGTGAGAAAAAGGAACAAATGAGTGGAAGTGAGTGAGCAGTGAAAAAAATCGGGACAAATGAGTGGAGGTGAACATTGACCGCAATCCACAAACCTTGCCTCAACAATTCATTGCGATGGAGTGAATGCACGAAGCAAAGATGACATCCATCCATGGATGACAAGGCCCCCCTGTACATCATTTTAAAGATAATACTTTGCAAAATATGTTGTTAAACATTAAAAGAAAACTTTCTGAAGATCTTGACACAAGTAAGACCCACCTTGGAGGCCTCTGAACAGACAGGACCCAACAGCATGGCAATGTCCATTTCCTGAACTTGACTGATGAAGGTGGCTAGAGACCGGACTTCATTGCAGGCACTGTCTGTGTAGTTTAGTTCGACCGAGATGAGTGGATGGGAGTTGTTCCATGACCAGGATCCATGCATTTGATGAGTGCCCTTGTTAATGTTTTGCACGGCTAGCAGCGCAGCACCACCAAGGCGCCGAGCGCTCAGAGGGTGCGACAGGTTGAAGGGAGCTTGGAGGCCCAAGACCAGGTGTGTTGTGGTTGGAGAAGTGGACTGTGCGGCAGGTATTGACACGTGTTGTGGAGACGTTGGGAAGAGGGTTTTGGCGATGGTGGGAATGGTAATCAAGCAGTGCATCACAATAGTACAGCAGCCTGGGATTGCAGAATAGCATAAATATGTCTAACTTCAAAAGTTAAAACTTGAAATGCAATCATCCTTTCTACCAAGAAAAGGTAGCCACATAATTACGGTTAACCTGAATTAAATTGCAATCTATGAATGTAAAAACGTTTGGTCAGGTGACACAAGAAGCTCCATGTTTAGGTTCCAATGAGTTAGAAAAAACTTAAGGAAACATTGTGTCCTGTTTTATACATTAATTATGGAATCTCGTCGAGTTGCTTTGGTCAGATTTTAAAACTCAGGCAAAAGAGCAATATCAAGTAGGTTTACCTGCAGTCGATATGCCCATTGTTCATGCCGTCTTGCCACACATGCTATGGACGTGCTCAGGTCCTTTGGCTTTTATATTGAAGATGCAAAGTCCGATTTGCAAAAAAAGGTCCAGATCCGCAGAGAGTTTAAAAACCACAACTGATGAGGCGTTTTAATTGGGACAAAAGCCCAAAATGTTAAGAGAAAATAAGGTCAAGCTGACCTTAATAAGGTCATCTCATTAACCTTTCCAGGATTCCCAGAGGCATGGGAGATCCCCTGTGGGAGATGTCTCCCCCTGCTCCTTTCAATCTTTCCTCTTTCACACTATCAATCCATTGCCCCCCTCTGCTTTCTCAATCCACCAACAACCCCCTTCACCAAACATCATTTCAACAATCCCTCCTCCACCCCGTTGGTCTTACCTTCAACCCCCGCAGTCGTTCGGTCATCCCTCGGTGCGACAGAGTCTCTCTCCATTTTCCCTCCAGTAGGTCGTTGGTTTCCCGATCGTGTACAACCTTCTTTTGGCTGCTGGTTGCATCGTTGGTAAGGGGCGTGGCTATGCCGCTGACTGATGCAGTGCCCCTATTAACAGTACTCTGGGACTCATTTCGCCGACCTCAGAAGGATGACAGGCTGAGTTAACCTCCTGGTGTTAATTCATCGAACAACGGGGTTCGAACTCAGAACCCGAGGATCCCAAGCCAACACCCTAACCGCAAACCCACCACCCTAACCCAACACTCTAATCACTAACCCAACACCCTAACCGCAAACCCAACACCCTAACCGCAAACCCAACACCCTAACCGCAAACCCAACACCCTAACCGCAAACCCAACACCCTAACCGCAAACCCAACACCCTAACGGCAAACCAAACACCCTAACGGCAAACCAAACACCCTAACCGCAAACCCAACACGCGAACCCAACACCCTAACCGCGAACCCAACACCCTAACCGCGAACCCAACACCCTAACCGCGAACCCAACACCCTAACCGCGAACCCAACACCCTAACCGCGAACCCAACACCCTAACCGCGAACCCAACACCCTAACCGCAAACCCAACACCCTAACCGCAAACCCAACACCCTAACCGCAAACCCAACACCCTAACCGCTAAGCCAACACCCTAACCGCTAAGCCAACACCCTAACCGCTAAGCCAACACCCTAACCGCTAAGCCAACACCCTAACCGCTAAGCCAACACCCTAACCGCTAAGCCAACACCCTAACCGCTAAGCCAACACCCTAACCGCTAAGCCAACACCCTAACCGCTAAGCCAACACCCTAACCGCTAAGCCAACACCCTAACCGCTAAGCCAACACCCTAACCGCTAAGCCAACACCCTAACCGCTAAGCCAACACCCTAACCGCTAAGCCAACACCCTAACCGCTAAGCCAACACCCTAACCGCTAAGCCAACACCCTAACCGCTAAGCCAACACCCTAACCGCTAAGCCAACACCCTAACCGCTAAGCCAACACCCTAACCGCTAAGCCAACACCCTAACCGCTAAGCCAACACCCTAACCGCTAAGCCAACACCCTAACCGCTAAGCCAACACCCTAACCGCTAAGCCAACACCCTAACCGCTAAGCCAACACCCTAACCGCTAAGCCAACACCCTAACCGCTAAGCCAACACCCTAACCGCTAAGCCAACACCCTAACCGCTAAGCCAACACCCTAACCGCTAACCCAACACCCAACACCCAACACCCAACACCCAACACCCAACACCCGGTTACACATTGCTTAATTGGGAACCTTTTATCCGGTCTGTGGTCATTAATCCTTCAGGCTGATTGGATTACCTTCACCACGTGGGACTGTATCCATTGTCACACCCATGTTCGTAGCACGAGGCGCAGCACGTCTCGCAGGCAGAACGGTAAGGACGACACGGTAAGGACGACACGGTAAGGACGACACGGTAAGGACGACACGGTGAATGCTTACACACAAAGGAGAGGGCGGGGCTCTCGTTACGGCCTCGGGCGCTTGAAGGGAGGGGCGGGGGCTGCGTTGAGGGTCTCAGAATGACGTGGAATTTTCCACAGGCTGCATCGTGGACCCGCCCCCATCGGAAGCGGACCAATGAGAGACAGGCTCGCAGGAGCCGAGAAAAAGCAAATATGAAGAGGAAGAGGACGGGAAGCTCGCACGATCAGAGGAAGAGGAAGAGAAAGAGGAAGAGGAGCAGGAGCAGGAGCAGGAAAGAGCTCAAAGCTAAGTGAGTCTTTGTGAGGAAGAGAAAGCTTAGTGAGTCTGTGTGAGGAAGAGAAAGCTTGGTGAATCTGTGAGGAAGAGAAAGCTTGGTGAATCTGTGAGGAAGAGAAAGCTAAGTGAGTCTGAGTGAGGAAGAGAAAGCTTGGTGAATCTGTGAGGAAGAGAAAGCTAAGTGAGTCTGAGTGAGGAAGAGAAAGCTTGGTGAGTCTGAGTGAGGAAGAGAAAGCTTAGACGGGGGGGGGGGCGGGGGGGATCGTTTCATTTAATTCTTATCGTTTTTAATGAATTTTATCGTTTCAGGAGGGAATTTGGACCACATATTGGCAGACTCACACTGTTGGAATATTGATCTTTCTCGAAACTACAATTCTACAGATTGTTCATAATCTCCAGGACATCAAACTTTATTGAATAAGGTGTGATGTCCTATAGATTATGTACAATCTGTAGAATTGTAGTCTTTTAAAATTAATCTGTGACATTCAATAAAGTTTATTGAATGTCACAGATTAAATTTAAAATAAAGATCAATATTTCACTTTTTTATCTGTGGAAATATTCCATTTATAGTTGTCTGACTTATTCTTGTTTTGTATTCACAGAATTTGGAGCCCATCATGAGTGTCAAAAAAGAGGTCACGATGATTCATATATTCAATATGGATTCGCATCCATCATCATCAATGGAGAAGAAAGGCCTCAATGTGTTATTTGTGGCAAAGCTTTGTCAAATGATTTGATGAAACCAACAAAGTTGAAGCAACATTTGCAGAATGTTCATCCTCAACACAAGGACAAGGACAAAAGCTTTTTTGAACGTCATGGGAATGCTCTCAAAAAATATGAAGCTGGATTCAACAGGGGCATTCCAACAAATGAACCTAAAGGTTATTGAAGCTTCTTATGTCATAGCACTGGAGATAGCAAAGCAAAAAAAAAACCCACAAACAATTGGGGAAACTTTAATCAAACCTTGCACTCTCAAAATGGTGGAAATTGTGTTGGGAAATGGATTGGAGAAAAAAACTTGCAGCAGTTTCACTATCAAACAGTACTGTTCAAAGGAGGATCAGCGACATGGCCATTGACATCCAGGATCAAGTTGTGCAGGAGATCAAGTAACCAAAACACCAGTAATGTAACAATTACAAAGAGCAAGGACCCTGCTTGGCTTGGTGGCTTTAACCTGTGTCCACGGTCGCTAAGCAACCCGTGAAGTCACGCAGTTATCCGTGGTTCATGGCTTCAGGGTTGGAGGTCGAGCGATGGGTCCGATTTTTAAAATATATTTTTTATTAAAATTATTTTTTTTGTTGTTTTTTGTTTTTGGGGTGGGAGGTTATTTTTAGATTTTCTTTTTTAAGCGTCCTTTATTCCCATTATTGATGCAAAATTTCATTCTGAAAGTTCCAGCCAACTCCGATGTACAGTTTGATTTAGTACACTGAAGGGTCAAAAACCCTGGGGTACCAATAAAAAACTGGGGGCACCAAATATACAAACAAATGTGACCACAGGTATAAACCTTCCCCTATCCTATAGGAGGAGGCTTAAATATGAAGATTAAATGTAAACAAACTGTTTTTATTAATGAAAATTCACCATCGATACAGAAAAATTGCACTCAGATCATCAAGTTTGAAATACCATCGACTCACCAATATACTGTTAATATAATAATTACTCGCAAAAACAAAAAACAAACAAACAAACACTCCCAGGATCAACTTCTCGCATTTTATAACCAAATACAAAAAGTATAAACTATCTCTTCCACACACACGTCAGCGCACACACACACACTCCTCGTCAACTTAAAGACATTTTCACGTGTAAACAAGATGCCTCTGAAAACAAAAATACGATTGTAAGCTATTCGTTTAACAGCATTGTGTCAAAACGATTCAAAACTTGTTCATGATGTCAACGGAATTTGTAATTACAAGGAGATGCATTATGACGTCTAAAGTAAACATCGAATCGAGTTATACTTGGCCTGACATTAAACCGCGTAGTCTCGTATTAAACACCAAGTACAGTCACCTCAGTACCAGTCCGTTCATTTCAACGTTATTTGCATGTGATGTATTTTTGACGTTAAAACCATTCAACTGCAAATGCTGAAAACGTTTGACCATACATCAAATTAATTGTGCTTTATGCAAAACAAACTTCACTCAAGTTTTGGTTCCATGATGTCTTTTTCTTGCCTCGACGACTCGTCGCACATCTTCAAAAACACCTCCGTCGGCTGCTTCATCTCCGACGGATGTCGCTCGGCCAGATTTCCCACCGAACATCCATTTCCATTCCCCGTGCTCTCTTCTTTCGGTGAAAACAAAACGACTTCTGAAAAGTAAATGTCAAAGCAAATGTCGCGTCAATAATTCTCCTTCAACAGTTTGTTAGACTGAAATAAAATAAACCAACAAAACAAACACCTTTCACACATCTTCATGCATATAGAAATTAAGTAACAGAATTTTACTCCAACCCTCCAGCATACTGCTCAAACTCGTACCCGTTAGTGTTGGTTATTAGACGGGGTTTTGCAAGTGTGTGTGTGTGTGTGTGTGTGTGTGTGTGTGTGTGTGTGTGTGTGTGTGTGTGTGTGTGTGTGTGTGTGTGTGTGTGTGTGTGTGTGTGTGTGTGTGTGTGTGTGTGTGTGTGCACGCGCGCCCATCTTTCCAGGCCACAACTTCTTTTTTTTTTAACCATTTGAGCTTTTGTCCTCAATTTATTAACAAACCTTTATGAGAATATGAAGAAAATAATTACAAGCCGGGAGGCGACGATGGTTCGCGGACATTATTGAACGATGCCACGATAGGTACAATTGAGTTAGTGGAAGCTTTTGAGGAAGCCCTACCGTAAAAACCTATCTCTTCCATCAAAATTGACCAAATCAAATCAGATTTTTTTATATGCTGTACTTTTGGACGTTATATGCACAGCTTCTAGAAAATGAAATTGTGAGAAAAAAAATTTTAAAGTTCAAGTGGGCGTGGCTCCACCCACAAGGGGCGTGGGACGCCCCTCATACAAAAAGACAACTAGACCATGATAGCTAGCTTGTGTCCAAGTTTCATCAAGATTGCATCAATCGTCACGGAGCTATGCTCTGGAGAGAGTCACAAACAGACAGACAGACAGACACAACGAAAAAAAATAGTGGCCACTGCTGGCGCCCGCGAACCAATTGGGTCAATATGTGAAAAGGCAAAGTCTTCATCAGCCTCCACCTCTCCCATAACGAGTCAGGCATGAAATGGCCAGATTTGTTTTATTTTCTTTTTAAATAGCTTGCGTGCTTCTTTATCGATTTCAAATTGAGCTTCAGTGCATCTGTCCGGGCCGTAACATTTTTACCAATATTGAGCTTTTGTGTTCAAATTTTCAACAAACATTTATTTTGAGAATATCAAGAACAGAAATGAATA
Source organism: Eptatretus burgeri (assembly GCF_056783735.1). Taxonomy (NCBI): domain Eukaryota; kingdom Metazoa; phylum Chordata; class Myxini; order Myxiniformes; family Myxinidae; genus Eptatretus; species Eptatretus burgeri. The sequence goes on along the minus strand of NC_140973.1, from coordinate 10,435,109 downwards.
AAATGCACAATTTATTTTTCGCAGTCGTTTTCGTCAAGTTTAGTTCAAGTACAGAGCGGATGTGAACAGGCTTTGCATTTTGAGATGCTTTCCAGTCGATGATTAAAATCCAACACGTGGAATCAATTCACCATTTTTGGACTCGGTGTATTGAGATCAATGAGCCTCACTCTTGTAAAGCGAGAAAAAATAAACAAATTAAAAAATACAAAAACTTGAACTTGAGACCTCACAACTCAAAACCCAAATTGAGGCCTTGGTAAAGTCCACTGTTATAATATTTCCATAGTTGTATGCTAGGAGTCATTCTGGTCATCGAACTGTCTTAGGTTTGAATCTCAACCCAGCTGTAAACTCTCATCCTGGTCCAGCAACTGTGATGGATCAATGTGCACACTGGCCATTGGAAGGACCATTTGCTTGCACTGGTTCTTCGTGGATGTTATAGGTCCCACAGCATCTGACATGAAGAGTAAGCGAGTCACTGCCTACACCGCAAACAAATTAAAAATTCCTCCCACTTTAAGTCGAACATCAGGCCTGGCCAGCCAGTTCGTGAAATACTTGGAACAAAAACGTTCCTCTGCTGTCCAAGAAGAAGGTGGGAATAACTGGGGCTGTTATAAAGGGCAATGTAAGGTTTTTGGCTAAAGTCTGCAACATGGGGAAAGATGTTTGTCCTTCACTGCCAGAACTGCATGCCTCAAAACACGTGACAGCGTTTTGACACATATTGCACCAGTTATGCTGGTATTCTGTATTTTTTCAAACACACACACACACACACACACACACACACACACACACACACACACACACACACACACACACACACACTCTAATATCGCGGGTTCTAACATCGAGGGTTGCGACCAATCGCGAGCAACCGATTGTGTTCCAATTTAGTTGTCGTGGCATTTCATTTCGGCCAATCGTGGTTTTTGAGCTGAGATGAGTCATTGTCTGTGTCCACATGAAAGATTACATCCCCATGACGAGCATTTTGTTGTTTCTCGAGCACCGTTAATTGTCGTAATCAGACCAGCATACAGGAATGAAGCTAAATTCAACAACGAATCATCATTGAACAGGAAATGACAAATGGAAATCCGGTAATACTAGATCTACAATATCTAGTAGACACACAGCAGTTAATAATGACACCCAAACGTAAGATGATAGACAAAATTAATTGTGCCAAAAGGCAGAGAAAGGTTATGACATTTGGAAGAAATAAATAAATAAATAACGAGTTGTTACATACATGGGCAAGAGGTGAAAGTGCGGCATCTGTGTGCTGCCATTGTGGGATCCGAGTCGACTGTGCGATAAAGATGAGTCGAATATCCGTGCAAGTGTTCCCATAGCAAAGCGCAAAAGTTTCATTCCAGTCCCGTGATCCTCATATTTAAAGGATGGAAAAAACGTTTCATGTTTGGATGGAGGGCCAAACAGAAAAAAAAAAATGCCCCTGAGTGGACCAGTGATACGGGAGAAACCATTACAGATTTACCAACGTTTCCATAAGGCACCTGGGGTCGAAGGGTCCAGTTCAACCATGGAAGACCATAATGCTGTGAAAAAACTACCCACCACAGCACAACAATGCCTTGACTTGGAACAGGCCACAATGATTTCTTAACAATAAAGTTTTTTTCTTTTGAACCTTCCTCACTAATATTATCGAATGCCTTTGATCATCAAACTGACAAATCACTGGGTACATTGCAATGCTTACAAACACCAGGAGATGTCAGTGTTTGTGCCTTTATTTCATTTCTGCACATGCCATTACCTCGAGAATCTCTTAAACCAAGACGAATTACAAAATTTAAACATCTTTATTCATTTCAGCAATAGCTATGACTGCAAAAAAAAGTGTTCATTTGTCCAATTAGGACATCGCTTGACATTCTGAATGTCTCCGGGTGCATGGTGTTTATATGACCAATCGGCAATCGCTTGCCAAGCCAGCTGTTCCTTATCAACTGTCTCGTTGGAGTGCTTGCTTGAGTTCTTAAGCCACTTGGGCGAGTGCGATACAAGCTGCTTGGTTGTTCACTTCCAAACCATGGCCATATACAGCAAAAGCATTCACATCGTCACTGAATATCTCGATTGACTTGAACTTAGTTCAGGCCTGACTCACCTGCGTTTGGCCCCGCATTGTCATGCGGTCCCTCGGATGGCTTGGTGAAAATGTGCAATTTTATTTTACACCACGTTTACCCATTTTGTCCGATTTTCTTCATTCATTATATGACCGATCACTTCGACATAAAGAGATGCATGTAAGAAAATTAAACGTTTCGTTTTTTTAATGTTTCTTCAATCATTATGTTGGAGTGTTCTTCAAGTTTCGATCTCTACAAGCTTCCATGGTGATACCGTGATACAGCTCTCCTTGGGGACATCTCCAAAGTAAGGAAGGCAAAGTAAATTAGCTGATTACAATGAGTAAAAAAAATGTTTTCAGTTATTACAAAGCAATGAATCACCACATCACGGAAGGATAGCCAAGAGGTAAGCACACTCGCTCTAAGCTGCTAGCCTGGGTTTGAATCCAAATCCAACTATAAACGGTCATCCCGGTGTTTCACAGGCAGGGTGTGTGTGCCATCTCTCGGATGGTTGTTAAACTAGACGTCACATCTGCTGGAATCCCCCCTCTCCTCTCCCCCACTCACTCACTCACTCACTCTCCTCTCCCATACTCACTCACTCTCCTCTCCCCTCATTCACTCTCCTCTCTGCTCCCCTCACTCACTCACACACCTCTCCCCCTCACTCACACACCTCTCCACTCACCCTCTCACACACCTCTCCCCTCACCCTCTCACACACCTCTCCCCTCACCCTCTCACACACCTCTCCCCTCACTCACATACTAATCCTCTCCCCTCACCCCTCAATCAATCTCCCTCCTTTCCCCCTTCTCACTCACTCACTCTCCTCTTCCCTCACCCCTCACTCACTCTCACTCTCCCTCCTTTCCCCCTTCTCACTCACTCTCCTCTCCCCTCACTCACTCACTCTCCTCTCCCCTCATTCACTCTCCTCTCTGCTCCCCTCACTCACACACCTCTCCACTCACCCTCTCACACACCTCTCCCCTCACACACCTCTCCCCTCACTCACATACTAATCCACTCTCCTCTCTCCTCACTCACATACTAATCCTCTCCCCTCACCCCTCACTCAATCTCCCTCCTTTCCCCCTTCTCACTCACTCACTCTCCTCTCCCCTCACTCACACACCTCTCCCCTCACCCCTCACTCACTGTCCCTCCTTTCCCCCTTCTCACTCACTCTCCTCTCCCCTCACTCTCTCACTCTCCTCTCCCCTCACTCACTCACTCTCCTCTCCCCTCACTCACTCACTCTCCTCTCCCCTCACTCACACTCACATTCACTCACTCTCCTCTCCCTTCACTCACATTCACTCACTCTCTTCTCCCCTCACTCACTCTCTCTCCTCTCCTCTCCCCTCACTCTCCTCTTCTCTCCTCTCTGCTCCCCTCACCCACTCTCCTCTCTGGTCCCCTCACTCACACACCTCTCTGGTCCCCTCACTCACACACCTCTCTGGTCCCCTCACTCATACACTTCTCCCTCATTCACACACCTCTCTGATCCCCTCACTCACACACCTCTCTGAGCCCCTCACTCACACACCTCTCCTCTCACTCTCTTCTCCTCTCCCCTCACTCGCATTCACTCTACTCTCACTCTCCTCTCCCTTCACTCTACCTCTCCTCTCCACTCACTCTCTTCTCCCTTCACTCACACTCACTCTCCTCTCCCCTCACTCACTCTCCTCTCCCCTCACTCTCTCCTCTCCCCTCACTCTCTCTCCTCATTCCCTTCTGTTACGGGGACTGTTAAGGACTGATGGTTTAGTTTTTAATTTAAAACAATTTCTCCAGAGTGTAGCACGTACGAAACAAATTCAGAGTGAGCTGACCATAAGGACGCAAAGGTCACTGTATGCACGAGCATGCATGCATGCAGCCAGGTCTTTGCCAGGTGGTTAATGTGGGTTTTAAATGCTCCTGCCCAGTTTTACATAGAACCCGGCAGTTAAAAAGAAAATGATGCTGTTTGGGCACATTTTATCGTCCAAAGTTTGCACAGACTTAATCGAAGGCTTGACGGTTTGACCACCAACCCTCCCCATGCTGCCCTTCTCATGACATCCCAACACCGTTTCCCAAGCCAACCCCTTCACCTACCCCCACTTTGACCCCCTCTCCTTCCTGGAAGATATAGTAGAACCCAGATACACAATCTACATAGTACCTGTTAAAGGTCTGCTAACCAAAATGTCAAACCTCCTCCATGCAAAGTTTTCTGGGTTGGTGGACATACCGCTATGCTGCATAGTCTGAGCATGATGCATTGACCCAACTGACCACATTTCTTCTCTGGATAAGTAGAATGTTTGTGCTGGAAGGAACTACAGATGTAAGTTATTGCAATGATGTCTGTAAATGCTCTTCAGTGCCAAACCTGCAAATGAAAGTCATTTACCTTGCTGTGAACTTATGGAGGTGGGTTGTTTGGGACACATGGCCCCGACACACTCGCTCCTTGTTCCAAGCATTTGAACTGCCACTCGCTGCAGTGAAGAAACCCGTAAAAGGTCTCGATGCGAGTCCAGATCAGAACTGCATCCGGAATGTCGAGTGATTGGTGTGGATGAGTCCAGAGCATTGGAAGAGTCCGAAGGACAGGAACTCAAGCTCGAGACGTCCGTTCCCTCATCACTCTCATTTTCCGACGGTCCATAAACACTGCTCTCTTCTTCAAAGATGTCCGACAGGTCTGGGAGCAAATTTACCAGAAGGAAAACCAAAGAAAACAAACAAAAAGAGCAGGTGAAGTAACGAACCACACTGTACAAACAAACACCAATCAATGACTGTTCATTTACAATTGCAGGAAACGAAAAGAAAAACAAGACAACAGAGTCCCTTTCAATGTCCATCTCAGAAGTTCAACCACAAATCACACCTGAGAAGGAGCCAACATGGAGACGCATAGCAGCCAGCTCCTCTGTGAAGTCATCCTTTTCCTCGGCTCCAACGCCACAGCCTCGTTGACCCAGAGACAACATCTTTCGCCGGTGGTGAATCTCCTCTGAGATCTGCTCGAGGCTGTTGAGTGTTGCTCCGTAGCGGTGCTTTGCACTCGCGACGGCTGCTTGTAGCTGCTCCACACGCAGCTTCAGTTGCTTTCCATCGAGAACACACGAAGCCGAGCTTACAAGTCTCATTTTGCTACAAATCATGCTAATACATAATTTTGAGCTTAATTGATGGAACTCAAACAATTTGATTAAAGCACATGTCAGGGAAGCTTCAGAAGCAGCGGTTAAAGTTTTAAAGCAATTGTTTAATCACAGTCGTCAGCCAATGATGCGAATCAAAGGATATGCAAGCCAATGACGTTTTTGTATTTTTACTGCACTGTACTTTTGGATTTTCTTGAATAAACAAGTCTCCGTTTAACCTCGTACCATACAAATAAAATTAAGAGACAGAGATCGTCATACCTCCAGATGAACATAATACTTCGCTTTCAGGTCAAAATACGGTCTGAAAAAGGAAAAAAAGTGGAGAGGGATATTGAAACACGTACTGTCGGAAGCATTTATTGTATTAACTATCAATGAATATCAGTATCATGCTGCATTAGGATAAATATCAGTATCAGCACCCACGATGACATGATGATATTATCATATCACTCACAAGATCCAAACGAGATGGCGATTTTCTGACGAGGAATTGACAAAACGTCTAGCTTGGATAAAGACGACAATCCATTCGTTACCTTACAAGACATTTAAGACGTACGAGTGGAGAGAAAAGTCCAGCTTATCAAGTTGTACAAGTAAATGATGGCGTCTGAAATGTAGCCCTCCCTCCAAACTTGCAAGATCAGATGTGGTTCTACAATAACTGTGGTAAGCGTGAGCACCGAGAGGTCCGCATGTTGGTGTCGCTGCACACCGAGATTTTTTGATGACACGTTTAAGTTTCTTCTCGTGTTGCCTAGTGCGAGCTGCAGCATGGCTGTAACGTTCAGATGTCACTCGGTGCTCCAGTTCGCTCTTCGTTTTCTGCTGCTCTGCCTCCCACACCTGAGCAGCACAATGCACGGAAGCACTGCACTCACATTGACTCGAGCTGAAACAGCGCTTACATTTAATCAACAGATAGCAGAAGTGTCTCAACTTGCTACTATTCAAAATTACGATGAATTGACGGAACTATTTCTCATTTGTTAACCTTCGAAAAAGCATAAATACATGTTATGGTTTACTTGGGACATCTCCATCACTCACATATTACACACGCGTTTCATTTTTAAACACACATACACACACACACACACACAATATTGGCCAACCAACTGCTCTTTTCACAGGACATGGTAGAGTACCATAAACCATCGTCCAACGCAGGTTTTCCCAATGCGGATTCATTTATAGATGTGGGAATAAATGCGACTCTCATTTCCCGTACGTGCATAAAACTTGATTGTATGTGGGTTTGAATGTAGCACTGTGGCCACGTCATGCACAGAGGTGACGTCTACGGCCATCTTCTTCCACTCGCACTGTTTTCAGCCTGCATAGCACCAGGGTCAATTGAGCTTGTGCCCAGGAGATTTCTTTAACTCAACGTTATTTATCTGCATACTGTAATCTTAAATACAAAATGGTACCAAAACGTCAAGCCTCTCCAAGTGGAAATGGAGTGAAGAAATCCCGTAAGGTTATGACATCAGTAGGGAAAATCGTGATTTCAGATGACAAGTTGAGTGGCAGGATGAGTGTAGCATTGACTGGCCATGAGTTCCATGTGAATGAGTCCACAATACGCACCATTCGTTCAAGCCTGATTTCCTGGAGTTTATAACTTATAAAGGAAATGGCCATGAACAGATGTTCAACACTGACAAAACAGTGCTTTTCTACAAGAAAATGGGGGACAGGATGGACATCTCCAAGGAGCAGAAAGAAGCATACGGGTTCAAGTCTTTCAAGGATTGTTTTGCACTTATTTTGTTGTGGAAATGCATACGGAAACTTTAAATGCAAACCTTTCGTGCCACAACATGCCCACCGTCGACGATGACCCCCCCCCCCCCCCCCGTCTTCAAACAATTAACCCCCATCCTACGAATATATATCGACTCCTCCCATGCTGTTCTCGCCAAAGAAAGCTACATAAAGCAACCAAGAAAATAAAGTAAAAGGTTTACAGTTTACACCATATGAAAGGCTGTAAACCTTTAACTTTGTTATTCCACCTTGTTAACTTTTAAGTTCAACCATGAATAGCTATGGAAAACAAGGTAAGTGCTATGCTGTTTCGAACCCTTCCCAGAGTTCCTCCATGGCTGTAAAGACATTCACAAATAGTGCACACATGAGAATCCCAATGCTACGCACCTCCTCAGCTGCCGCACCGGTTTCGTCGCTTATTGGCGAATCATCAGCGACAGCGCAGACAGAAACGTATATCATCGAGGCTCCCAAGCATGTACCACGTGCAAATGTCAAAAAGCACTCAACATATAAATAAATAAATAACCAAGACCCACTCACATCTCTCACCTGTGAATGGAGGGAATAACCAATTAGCTCTCATCTAATCAATTAACCAAGATGGCTATTATTATATAAATAAATTGACTCTTCTCACGCTCTTATAGCCAAAGAAAGCTGCACAAAGCAACCATGAAAAGCTACACGTTATGTTCCACGGCCACATTCCAGCTATCCACATTTATCCCATTAGGTCTTAAGTTTGCACGACACCTTTTTTCTGAACGCGCCATTTTCCAGGAAGATAAGCCCCACATTGATTGAGGGTCTACTGTAACTATTCAGAGATGACACAGACCCGTTGGGTTGCGTGGTTAAGCATCTCCTGCCATGCAGAGTCAAACTGTCGAGTATTGTCATTTAAAAGCCTCTCTTCGGCCAGTGATATCGTCTCCTTGGCCACACGTAGGACCTCAGCTGCTCGCTGGAACTCCTGCGTCGACTTCTGTACCGATACCTGTGCCTGGAAAAAAGAAAAGAAAATAATAAACTGGCAGTTTAAGGAAACTCGATGTCTAATACCAAACAACTCTGTCTCGTACCGAGAAATGAAGTCTGGCTTTTAATATTTAAAAACTACTTCACCAAGACAGCGATACAAACAAACAATAGCCCAACTAGTGGAAACCAATTACTCAAGAATTAGTGTCGCAAACAACAAAATAAAGACAACTACCTTTATACTGCATTCACAGAATGGCACAGAACCACAACTGGTAAATGTGGCCCAAGTTGTCCTGCCATTTCTGAGGGCATTTAAGAGACAACCGTTAAGCTTGACCAAGCACCACACGTGGGCTACATCAGGCAGTATACCCACTCACTGAAAGTCACGCCAAGTTTTGGTTAATTAAAAATTTCCCAGCAAAGTGTTCATTATGTTCACTACTTACTGCCTTTGGTCAGATTGGAGCCCACCATCTCTGGAATGCCAACCCAATTAATTTAACAAAATGCTGCCATACCTGTGTTTTACGACATATTGTTCTGGGCCGGGTATCGGCGACGAGCACGACCGCTAGATGGAGCAGTAGAGTCGGCTCCACCGAACACCCGGAATCTAGATCGTACCTTCCCGATAACTCCGAAGGTACAGGTCCCTTACAGAACCGTGAATCGTCAATAATTCAGCCGCGTGGGACAGGGTTATTTGCCAAACTTCAAAATACCTAGAGGCCCACGTGGCGAGCTACCGAGGAATTCACACCCTCGATGGAACTCGAACGGGACGAGCCGTTTCCGTGCTCGAATCGTGCGTAACGCGAGCGGATGGTTACCGAGGTCCCGTCAGTCCAAATGCACAACTAGGGCGGCAACGGCCCTTTTCTAATCCACCAACACGCACCGTGCTAAACCAGCGAAGAAAACACAGAAACGAGCTGATACATTTAACAGGGGATTTATTTATAATGCGGGGGGGGGGGGGGGAAGGGAAAACACAAGGAGCAGAGTTAAACCAACGAAAAGAAATGAAATGCAAATAATGTACAAGGCACTTAAACAGTTGTACTTGGAGATGGGCCCACAGACACACACACACACAAATACCAAAAAGAAGTGATGGCCATGGTCTTTATTAGACCCTCCAGCTGGGGAGGGAAGGTGAGCCGAAGGGGAGATCCTATCTCGCACCTCCCCGCCTCGTGCGGTTTTCGATAATCCTGGTTCGGCGGGACTCGAACCCGCAACATAGTGCAAGGATGGACGCCAGTCGGCGCGAAGGTGGACCAGACCGAACGCCGGCAGGCCAGCCAGGACGACCAGGCGACGAGGCTCACAAGGTGACCAGGCGACGCGACCTTCGTGTTCCAGCCAGAATGCCCCAAACAATTCAACTGGCCAACGCTCCTGCCACGAGCACACCGTCTCTCTCTACGCTGGTCCAGACAACCACTCTTTCTCCTCAGGCGGGAGGGGCTTCTTTTCCTGCCCACTCGCCTCCTGATTGGACGGTTGTGTCGCGCGATTCGCTCGTCGCCCCCGTGATTGGCCGAAAGGGCGCCATGTCCGCTGATTGGACCGGGGGGGGGGGGCGTGACGGCCGTCGCGGCGAACCCCCCCTCAAAGTTGGAGAGTAACATGGTCCTGCGTGGGCTGTGTTTATTGGCCGACAGACGGCAACCTCGCTTGCATCCCCCGGATTGGGCGAGACGTCAGGTCCTCGTGAACTCCGCCCACGTACGTGCTGGCACGCACGCATGTAATGGTGTCGATGGAGGATGGTGGAAGGAAGCGAAGGCAGGTGTCGTCGGTGTTGTTGTTATTATAAGTGTAAAAGAAAACCCTGACAATCAAAATAACTCTGCAGCGCATGAACATTTAATTCCCATTAGACTAGGGACGGGACCCTAACTAGAAACACGTACTTACCGTTATAACTGTTCTATAGGGACCTGAATGTTGAGTGCAGTAAGCTTACAGATTCGTAACAATATATAATGATGAAACCCAAAAGAGTGGCGAACAAAAAAAAACAGTACGATCCATTATGCACTATACTCAGCATTATAATATAGCAGGGAATCAATAAGGGCACAACACTTATACAGGGTCTACAGTGGATATCTCTATGAATTGGCCTGAAAATTGTGCCCACCGCTGGTCTGAACTGAAGAGGTGTTAAAGAGGTACGTTTGTACATTCGGGTGATTCCAGCATCCTGACCTGCTTGGCAAGTCTCCGTGCCTCCCAGTAAGGCTTCGACTCTTCCACCGCCTTCCCGCCTTTCTTAAGCTGCTCGTCCAGTTTCTGTGTCACTTCACCCAGCACTTGCCGAAACTTGCTCCGGGCATCCTGGAAATATGAAAATAAATTTCTCATTTGGAAGTGGAGAGTGCAGTGCATTTTTCTGCATTAGTCTTCATACAGATGGCAAGGATGCATTCCAATTCTTGCTTGTGATCCGAGGCACAGTAATGCTGATTTGTTCAACTAACTCCTTCGCTGTGAAAATTACACAAAACACATTCAAAATTACTTGGAAATGCCACAACTCCGAGGGTCCTAGACCGACAACAAAATATCCAACCATTTTTACCTCCAACTCGATTTCCAAGTGATTGATATCAGCTGTGGCTTGGTTAAGCTTTTCCAGCTCCATCTAAAAGAAAAACAGTAAAATCATTACATCAAGGAATAAAAGAACAAAATGATTCAAAAACTCTCATAGAACTGGGTATTCCCTCAGTGTAAAGAGGAAGTGAATTTGGAGCGTTCTGTAACAGGTTGCTTTTTTCCGTTGAATTTGCTTTTGTCTCAACAATAATAGCAAGTTATCCAAAACTTATGCAAGTTACAGCATGTTCCATGTTGGTTAGACACAATTGACATTGTCTGGAATCATCAGTCAGTCATTATTTAAGTCCATCAATCATCGGCAAAGAGGTCATCAATCAATCGAACGTTCGATACTTTCAAATGTTGGTGCTACGGAAGTAGTTTCTGGGAAAGGGTTATGTTGAGAGGTCTTGTAAGCTGTTACTCGGAACAGAAATTTGTAATTTATTTCAGGGTGGTGGAGATAACTAGCCAACTTTTCACGAAAGACACCGTGGGATTATTGACGTCAATCAATGACAAGTACAGAGTTACAGGTCCTCTGGCTTAACATTTGAAGAGCTGTACGTGTGGACTGTATTGTATAACACACACAGGACTGACAGGATGGCCAAGACTAGAGGTATGCACATTAACCTATAAACTGCCCAAGCTGGGTTTGAATCCAAAGTCCAGACCCACTATAAACCATCATCCCGGTGTTTCACAGGCAGGGTGATTCATTGATGTATTGTTGCGGAGCCGGGTGTCGGTTGTGAGCACGACTGCTAGGTGGAGCAGTAGGGTCGACTCTACCGAACACCCGGAATCAAGATCGTACCGTTCGGAAAACTCTGGAAGGTAAGGGTCCCTTACAGGACCGTGAATCGTCAATAATTCTACCACGTGGTACAGGGTTATTTGCCAAACTTCAAAATACCGAGAGACCCACGTGGCGAGCTACCGAGTATTCACACCATCGACGGCACCCGTACGGGACCAGCCGTATGCGTGCTCGACCCGTGCGTGACCCGAGCGGATGGTCACCGAGCTTCCGTCGGTCCCAAATGCACACCACTAAGGCAACAACGGCCTTCTTTAATTCTCCCAACACACACCACGTTAAACCAATGAAGAAAACACAAAAACGAGCTGATAAATTTAACACATGGGTATTTATTTACAATAGGTGGGAAAGGAACACATAAGAGCAGAATTATCTGACTATAAAGAAATGCAATGTACAAAGAGCAAGCACTGAACGATTTCTACTTGCAGACGGGGCCCCAGACACACACGAGCACACACAAATACCCCAAAAAGTAAATGGACCTTCCCGCCTCATGCGGCCCTTGTCGATCCGATTCCGCAGGACTTGAACCCGCAGCTCGATGCCGCTGCAAACACCTGGTACGGAGGCAACGCCAGGTTCCAGCACGCGACGAGACATCAGCCAGCAATGAGATGCGGACCGAGAGCCAGACCACACCAGCGATGAGATGAGCAGAGAGCCAGAGCACGCGCTCGAACAGATGGGGCGCAGATTGTTTCTCTTCGTGCTCGAGCCGACAACCAAAAAAAACTCTCCTCTTCGTCCGATCGCGCCGCAACCTTATTCACGCTTGTCCAGGGGGGAAGGGGACGCCTCCTCCCTCCCCGCTTTCCCTCACTGGACGGTATTGGCGCGCAAAATGCGCTCGTCACCCTGTCATTGGCCAAAACAGGCGCCAAGGCCGTTGATTGGACCCGGGGGTGGGGGGGGGGCGTGACGGCCGTCCCGTGGACCGCCCTCCAAACAGGCAGAGGAACTTATCCTGCGTGGGCTCCGCCCACGTACATGCCGACATGCACGCAGGCAATGGCGTCGGTGTGAGGAAGCGAGGTGAAGGTGAGGGTGATGCTGGTGTTGTAGTTATGGTTGTTATAAAAATCCTAACTATCAAAATAACTTCACAGCGCATGTACATTTAATTACCCATTAGACAAGGGATGGGACCCTAACTAGAAACACATACCTACCGATATAACTGTTCTATAGGACCTGTATGTTGAGTGCTCATTGCTTCCAGATTCGTAACAGTATACGCCGTCCCTCAGATGGATGTTAAACTGGCATCCCATCTACCAGAATTAATTGGTGGACATTAAAGATCCCACATTGTCACAAAGACGATGCGAGCCATCACCAGCACCATTGAAAAATTCCAAATTTCTGCCCCAACCGACAAGGGGCACTGCATCAGCAGCAAAGATCCTCAGCTTTGCTCAACCTCCTCAGCAAAAACACCCTCAGCCAATGATGTTACCCTGCAGCCTTGTGCTGCATACAGGATATAAACAAACAAACACACACACACACACACACACACACACACACACACACACACACACACACACACACACACACACACACACTAAAACGAGAAGAACCAAATTATCCACAGCATGGATAGATTACCAAAAATAAAAAAGAAGCTTTTATTTTGTTCCACATTGATGGATGAAAAAAAATGCATGCAATTGTGAAAGATCAATCCCCAAATAATCAAACTGATTAAGAAAAGTAATGGAGCTCTGGAACATCACGTTGATATTACAGCACTCGGAAGGAAAGATCGAAATACCAGGGGGCAAAGATATGTCGTGGGATGTTCCAGAGTGACAGCCTTTAGACCCTCCTCTTTTGCCCAGGACTGGACCTCATTAATGAGCAAAGACATTGATAACATCCGTATAAACAAGAAAGGTGACACATCTCCTGTATATGGAGGGTTTAAAACTCTTCGAACCAAAAAATGAAAAATTGTCAGAACAACTTAAATTTAATTCGTAAAGAGGTTTTCCGCCAACATTAAAATGGAATTTGGCCGAGATAAGTATGCAAAGTGCACATTCATAATGTGGAGCAAAAAAAGCAGAAAACCTTTTTTTTTAAAGTATATATATTTTAAAACAAGCTCGAATGAGCTAAGATCCTCGCCCTCTTAATGATGACGTCATAAAAACGAATATGACGTCATTGTGATGTATCAGGTTTGCGATAAATTATGTGCTAATGCCCGGCTTAATTCCCGCAAACAAAATTCAAACAGCTTGCCTAGTTTTGGAGATAATGGTATAGGCGATTTCCATTAGCGGCGATATTATGACGTCAACTTTTTTTTCTAGGAAGAATTTCCAAATTCGGAGATGGTTCCTGCCTGCGCGTGGGCTTTCTGCATATACATGGCAAGTTTCACGAAGATCCGATGAAAACTCTGGGTTGTGAAACAAAAAATGTCAAAAAATAGGAATGACGTTATAACAATTGATATGACGTCATAGTGATGTATCATATGTGTGGTAATTCATCTCTGCTAATGCCCTGTTCGATTCTCGCAAACAGAATTCAAAAAGCTTGCCTAGTTTGAGATAACTTTTTAGGCGATTTCCATTGGCGGAGATATTTTGACGTCATATCTTTTTTTTCTCGGAAGTATTTCCAAAATCAGAGATAGTTACTGCCTGCGCAGGGTATTTTTACATATATATGCCAAGTTTCAGGAAGTTTCGATGAAAACTGTAGGCTGTGAAACAAAAAGTCAAAAAATAGGAATGACATCATAAAAAATTGATATGACATCATAGTGATGTATCATATGTGCGGTAGTTCATCTCTGCTAATGCCCTGTTTGATTCACGCAAACAGAATTCAAAAAGCTTGCCTAGTTTCGGAGATATTTTTTTTAGGCGATTTCCATTAGCGGAGATATTTTGACGTCATAACTTTTTTTCTCGGAGGAATTTTCAAAATCGGAGATGGTTAATGTCTGCGCAGGGTATTTTTACATATATACACCAAGTTTCAGGAAGTTTCGATGAAAACTGTAGGCTGTGAAACAAAAAAGTCCACAAGAACAACAACGTGAGTAAGATTAAGAGATCCTCCACGAGGATCTAAAAAAAATAGACCTCGATACAACAATTTAGGGACGAGAAAACAAAGCATCATACAAATACCTCTGAGTAGAAGAGGGCCACCAAATATGTCACAAACAAATGCACAAAACAATTACCAAAGAATAACTACATAGAACGGGGCTGATCGTGAGAGCATATATCCCCCAATAAACAAAATCAAAGCCATAAACGAGCTCGCACTACCAGTGTTCCAATACAGGTGCAGAATAATAAACTGGCCAATAAACAAGCAGAAATCAAATTACTGGATATCAGAACAAGAAAACTGTTCACCTCAAACAGAATGCTCTTCAAAAACCAGTGCATCCCTAGAATGAAACCTGCCAAGACGAGGAGGAGGCAGCTGCCCAATGGAACTCAAACGGGTACACATAATGACAACTGTGGGATTGGCTAAGTCGGTGAAAAGTTCAACAAAGTACCGAATCAAGTTTGTACGCAAACATGAAGACAGAAAGTCAGATAATGTATCCCTAACCCATCTAGCAAAAAACAACTGGGTGAATAGAAGACAGGTGCGAATCCAAAAGACAGTGAGAATAGAAGACGACGTATAGGAAACCGACACAGAAATGAATACAGCCCCTACGATTGCAAAAAAGACAAAAGAGAAACAGAAAGCAACACATTGATGTC
The DNA here is from genome assembly GCF_056783735.1 of Eptatretus burgeri. Taxonomy (NCBI): domain Eukaryota; kingdom Metazoa; phylum Chordata; class Myxini; order Myxiniformes; family Myxinidae; genus Eptatretus; species Eptatretus burgeri. The sequence continues at coordinate 10,419,859 of NC_140973.1, read as the reverse complement.
ACCACACGGGGTCGTTCCTGTTGCCTGGTGTGGATCCTGGTGGGTTGTTTCAATAGCAACCGTAATGATCAACCGAGTCGAAGACGCTGAGATGGAACGCATATCCACTATCATGATACCGTACTGGTGGGACTTCTGAGCTGGCAGAGCGTTAAGCGAATTGGTTCCGCACAACTACTCTCTAATTAATGGCTGAGTGAGCCGAGAGATGGGCGACAGGGTCTGGGTTCACAGCATTAATTGCCGTTCCCAATTAATCATAAACAGACTTTCCCAATTGCAAAGAGGAACACAATGGTTCCAATTCACCCCAAGACAACGTATGTTTAACTACAATAATGTAACGGTCACGGGGGAGGAAATCCAAGAAGCAATGGATAATAATCAAAAACAATAAAAACCCCTCAACCCTTTCCGATCATACATGCTCATGAAACCAAACGGGAATCCTTAATTACCGTATGTCCTTATCGGGCCCAATCATTCCACAGTAGAAACACAGAGGGAATCACAGGACATAAATCCTGTGTGGTGTTCACCATTGGCCGAGGGGCCAAGTCTGAGCGTGGAGTGACCCTTCCATGACCTCTGACCGGATGTTCTGGTGATGCAGCTGCGGATAATGGCTCTGGTGCTAACTAAACTATTGTGACGTGGAAGGGGGTGGAGGACCATATCTGGACTGTGGTAAGTGTAACATGGTCCGTGTGGTTCGAGTAGGTTAGATTGCCATATATAAGGTACCTGTCAGAGTAAGTCGCCTTGTAAACGTGCAAAGAGGAGGCAATGAGTGCGAAGTTAAAGGTAGACAGAGGAAGGTTGTAAAATGCCTGACCTTCTGTAAGGCAAGGCCAGGTGAGGACTTGGATGCTTCACGGCACATGGAAGCACTTCGAGGTTCAGTGACCCCATCACAAGCTGTTTGGCCAATATGTGCGAACCATGGCGGTGAAATAGGCTATGGAGTCCAAGAGGCAAAGGGCTTTTATTTTTATTAGGACCATCCTGTGGGTGGGAAGGCCAAGGGAATGGACCTCCCTCAAGGAGCAAGCAGCTAATCACGGGGCCCGCAGCAGGAAAATGCAGTCCCCAAGTACAGAGGGTGGGGAAGATGACTTGGTGTGAAGAAGTTCTGGACAAATGACAGAGAATAACAGAGGCTGATGCTGGAATGCATGGATGGATTTGCAGCTGAACCTTAAGGCAATACGCATCCCTCACCTTACCTCTGCTTGGCCACCATAATTTCTTCTGGTCATCCACCACATCTTCTGCCATCTGCCACCACATTGTTTCTGCCATAATGCCCATACCGAGCAGCACACTTGCCTGTGTGCCCGTGACCTGCATCGGCCAATCGCTTGGTGCTGTCCAAGACTTCGCTTGTTCCATTGTTCTTCACCGTGTGAATCAGTATTGTCAGTGCCTTTGTGGGGTATATTTATTTATTCACTGCACATAAGTTTGCATGCCCCCTGATCATGATCTGCGTCCGTTGACCGCTTGGTCGGTACAGTTTATGACAGCGTGTTGTCTACCCTCTTCCCTGTACTTTTTATCATACATACCATTATAATAACAGACATCTTCCTGCCCGTTGCCTCTTGTGCCCATTCTGCCGCCTGGTTCGGTTTTTACTGAATGATCCTTGAGGAACGGTAACCGCAAGTCAGAATAACTGAACGCAGTAATTAAAACCGTTTTGGAAACCCGCGGAGGTATTCATAAGACCTACGACACTGAGGCATAACACATGAGTGAGCCTCGGACGTGACATTACACGATGCAAGGTTAACCCCTAGGAGACATTTCCACAACAATATCAATACATGTACATTGTACATGGACAACTGGGAGAATGCTAAAAGAACAGGGAAAAAAATTATATATATATATATATATATATATATATATATATATATATATATATATATATATATATATATATATATATATTGTTGCGGAAATGGCCCTTTGTGTGTTATTAAATATAGGATTAGCCCAGATCCTCCATTAAATGCATGTTTAGCCAGGTTGTTCGGTAAATGCATGTTACATGTGTGTCGGGAGGTGTAGGAGGCATGTTCATTGTTCGTACAGTGGTGGTGGACCGAGAGGTTCTTCTCCTTCGTTCCCCTCTCCGAAGGAGTCTCCACCCAGTGCTCTGGGAGGAGCAGTCGGCTTGGAGGTGAGCGAGCACTGGGAAGACAACAGGGAAACGACGAGTGTCGAGTCGGGTGATCGGCAGTAGGAGAAACTGCATGAGGATTTTTGCGATCGGCTTTTTGTAAAGAGCAAGTCGAAAGAAAGGCAAGGAAGGGACTGAATGAGGTCAGTCTGCCTTCTGCTGGAGAGAAACGACGAGTGGGAGTCACGATCGGCTGTGTCTGTCTGTGATCTACTTCGTGAAAGAGGCAAGAGAGGCTGCTAGAGTCGAGTCTGCGATCTGCTTCGTGAAAGAGGCAGGAGGAACTGCATGAGGGGAGTCGGCGATCGACTTTTATGAAGAGGTCCTCGACACGTTTGTCGATCCGCCTGCGGAGCCCAACACCCCGATTTGGCCTTGTCTGGTGAACAGGCCAGGCCTGGATTTGTATGCTGGACCTTGTGAAGGGCAAGCTGGAGCACACGTGGACCTTCCGCTCTGGTACCGTCGACCTTATGGGGGCTGAACGCGCTGAGGCTGCGTGCGTGGGCGGTGCGACAAAAGGAGGACAACGCCGCCATTTTTCCACGCGGTGTGTTTGAGCTTGGGTGCTCGAATCCGTGGACATCGGCTTGTCACGAGCCACATTTGGGCCGTTGACACTTGTCCTCTCGTCCATGAAGTATCACCAAGTACTCTGTGTCTTGTCTGCATGCTGTCTGTGTCTTGTCTGCATGTTGTCCAAGGTTTATCTCGCTAGGGTTCCCTTCGAAACCCGTAATCTGTAGCTCCCGAATTAAGAAAGGGTAATGGATTAATTATAACTTTCGTGATTGCTTTGCTTGTGTTGTGTTCCCCGATGTGTCCCCAATAAATCTGGCTGATTCGTATTAAGTTGCCGCTTTTGGTTTGTTCGTGCCGTGCTGAGAAACAATTCGCTCGATTTTTTTTTTTTTTTTTTTTTTGTATACCTTGGTCGAGGCTCGTATGAGAGCGAACACACAACTCACAGCAAGGAGGCATGAGACAAGAGGGGCGGGAGTGGAAGGGACAAAACATTGGGGAACAGACACAGGTGAACTGTGGAAGGGAGAGGGATGGGGATGGGACGGGGAACATGGCGAGGGGAAGATGGACATTAAAGGGACTTTCAGGAAGGAAAGCAGGAGAATTGAAGGAAGTGGGCTTGGGTGGATTATCGGGGGTAGAAAAGATCGAGGATTTGGATGGGGGAAGATAAGAGGTGGTGGTGAACAGCTGTTTTGAAAGCCTGAAGGGAAGAATGGGAAAGAATAGAGTGAGGAAGTTTAATCCAAAGGCGGGAAAAAAGAGGAATGAAAGAGTGAAGATGAGCAGTGATTCGTGATTTTGGTAGTTTTACCAGAAGGGGGTTGTTGGCGGACCTTGAGCGCCCCGTGGAAATGTGGTTGGGACAAATCGCAGAGAGAGCAGGGGGGGCAAGGCTGGAGAGGAGTCGGTAGAAGACAGAAAGACCACCGACCAACCTGCGGTGATTGAGTGGGAGGCCCAAAGACTCAGCTTCATTGCGGGAGATGCCAATGATCTTAAAAGCCCTGGTTTCGACAGCGTGAAGTCGAGAAATGTGGGAGGCAGGAGCACCAGCCCAGATTGGTATATAAAACCAAAATGGTTACAGACTGGCAGAATTCGCTCGGTCTCTGACAAAACCAGTCTGTAATCAGGGTCTATTTCCCTAACTGGTAAGGTCCAGGTGTACGTTGGTATCACGATTCGAGGCGCGTGACCCGAGGCCTGTGCCGAGCCAGCCGGCGTTATAAAACCGGAAACGGCGGTGCTGATAAGTGACGCCGAATCTTCAACATTTGGCTGTCAAGAGTCGGGTGCGAATCCCGCCACCGCTGAATCCGTAACAATATCTATATTTTTGGACAGAGTGGGCAGAGACAAAGAATGCTCATTGGAATGGCGAAGAAGAGGTCAGCTCAACTGGGACCGAGAACGAATCATAATAAAGACCCAAGACCAAGGAACTATACCAACGGCTTTAAGAAAATGGTGGGACTGATTCTGACTGAGTCAACAGGACAAGTGCAGAATTTGCAAGGAACAAACAGAAGGTGCGAGCCACCCCCTATCAGGATGTAAAAAAAACAAAAAAAACACTCATGTCACAACAGCTGTACACACAAAGGCACAGCATGGTATGTTGCTCACGGATGAGCCGATGATCCGAGCGAGCATGGACATAAAAAAACAAAGCATCGTGACCGAATCGAGGACATCGATACAAAAAAAAGAAAAGACGGCGTTGCTAATTGAGGTGTCAGTACCAAGTAAGTTTATCTTAAACAAGGCAGAAATGAAGATGATCTCAAAAATGAAGTCAAAAGATCCTGGAAGCTGAAGAGTGCCTTAATTGTACCAGTAATAATGGGAGCAATGAGAATGATGAAGAAGAACCTTCCAGAGGTCTTCACCATCCCTGGGTGGACTACTACAAACAAACTGCAGTTGGAAGCTGTCCAGGGATCGGTGACGATCCTCAAAAGAGCCCTTGGAACAAAACATTGAGAACAAGAAAACATCACAAGTTGGTCCATGAATCATGATCCCTCACTGAAACACAGGTGGATACTTTGAGAACTGGGAGGACTTGCTACCTTTGGACACCGCCCCGCTCACCCCAATCCACATCTATAAAATGTCACTCTGGTGTTTCGACGGCACGACAAGCCATCAATGTGTGCCCTCCCTCCGGAGGACGTTAAACTGGGCGGTCCGTCCGCCAGCATCAGTTTGTGAAAGTTAAAGATCCCTCGATGTGGTGCGTGAAGACTCGGCAAGCTATCTCCGGCACCCTGAATAACAAATTACAAATCCATGTTCTCACTCACTCAGTCGGGTATTCTGTGTCGAGTGGTGATCCGTTCAGGATTATAACTCATGCAAGAGAAAATGCTTCGGCAGAATCGATGGGGAGGATGAGGGTGAGCCTGACGAGGGGGATGAAGATGAGTATGACGAGGGGGATGTGGATGACGATGACGGGGAGGATGAGGTTGAGTATGATGATGAAGAGGATGAGGATGACGATGACGGGGAAGATGAGGAAGACGATGACGGGGAGGATGAGGATGAGCATGATGGGGAGGATGAGGATGAGCATGATGGGGAGGATGAGGATGAGTATGACGAGGGGGATGAGGATGAGCATGATAAGGATGAGCATGACGAGGGGGATGAGGATGAGCATGACGAGGGGGATGAGGATGAGCATGATAAGGATGAGCATGACGAGGGGGATGAGGATGAGCATGATAAGGATGAGCATGACGAGGGGGATGAGGATGAGCATGACGAGGGGGATGAGGATGAGCATGACGAGGGGGATGAGGATGAGCATGATAAGGATGAGCATGACGAGGGGGATGAGGATGAGCATGATGAGGATGAGCGTAACGGGAGGATGAGGATGACGAGGAGGATGAGGATGACGGGGAGAATGAGGATGACGGGGAAAATGAGGATGAGCATGACGAGGAGGATGAGCATGACGAGGATGAGCATGACGAGGACGACAATGAGCATGACTATGAGGATGAGGATGAGGATGACGAGGAGAATGAGCATGACGAGGAGGATGAGCATGACGAGGAGGATGAGCATGACGAGGACGCAAATCGCGCTCCAATGCATCACGTGACGCACATTGTCATATCCATCGGTTTCACGTATCAATGTGTTCGGACCGTTATATTTGGCCCAATTAGACCCTCATGGAATGCGATGAAACGTAGAAATACATCTACATACACTTGGTGTGCAAACACGACACGGAATTAATCAACTCGGGTAATTCTACACAAACACCAGAACAACCTCGGAATCTGGTGACCACACGAACACACTAGCCCCCGAGGCACCACCAGACCCACACCAACCACAGCGAGCACACAAACCCCGACGAACACCTTAACCCGCGGATCCACATCTTCTTCTTCTTCCTCCTCGAGCTCCGTCGTTTTGCTTTTGTCAGCCATCCCGAGGCAGAGAACCGACGTGAGGAGATAACGGGATAACCGGCTGTCTCGCCGAGTGGGCGTTTTACGTGGATGGGTGGATGGATGGGTGAGTGAGTGGATGAGTGAGAGTGAGTGAGTGAGTGAGTGAGTGAGTGAGGGAGTGAGTGAGTGAGTGTCCGATTTCGGTGTTGGTGGATTGAGTGGATCTTTCAATCCACCCACAAACGTTATGAAAGATCACCGACATTTTACTCTTATTTATAAACAACACTATTTATTTTTACGAAAGGGTTT